>NW_027186523.1:7854379-7864263 GCF_028583685.1 Petaurus breviceps papuanus
GTTTACCTTGTTCAGGAGAAAAGGTCAGCACCCTGAACCTCAAAGTATACAGGCATAATTATCAAGACAGAAACATCAAGTAGACAGATTTCCAAACTGTCCAACCATTACATCCATACCCAGTCAACATCTGGGTTTCCACATTCTGGGTTTTTCAAAGCCGGGGGACTCTCAACAACGGCTTCCCAGAATTCAGATCAAATCACAGAACACTTCTCAAAGTGAGTCCCAAAACAAAGCTACACATCAGGGCTTATATAGCCTTCTCCTGGCTCAGAGAATGTAACAACCTTATTGACCCACTGGCCAATCAAAAAGTATCTACTGAAAAACAAGCCTCCCTCCCCAGGCTTCTGGTGCACTTTAGCCTAGGGGCAGGGAAGATCTTTAAAATTTACATTTGCATTGCACCCCCCCATCAAAATAAAAAGGAACATGCAGGGATTATTTTACTCTTCTCTTTGTACTCCCATAAACTAGCACAGGGTCTGGCATATAGTAGGTCCCTACTTGTTCCCATGGGCCATACATATTGATTGCTTAATTGATTATAGTTGAACTGTATCCTTCTCCTAAATAACTCAGTCTTGAATGTTCCCTACATCAGCAGCTGCAAGAGTCCTGAATTTAAAGATAGAAGAGACCTTGGTTTGAATCCTGCCTCTGGCACATATTAAATTAAGGCTATTGAAACATTATATTGCCATTTTTGTCATCTGTAAATAATAACAGTAAAAATGATGATAATGCTAATTTACATGCATTTTACATTTTGAAAATTGCTATATGTACATTATCTTATTTGACCTCATGATGATAATAATCCTCATAGTATCTATCTCACAAGGTTATTGTGAAAATCATTTAGATAATTTATGGGAAGCAATTTGCCAACCAGAAAGTGCCATATAAATATCAATTATTATTAGAAAGGATTGAATGAAGAGAGACTGAGACGTGTAGGCACCACCAGGAATCATTGCAACCTTTGGAGAGAGTTAGCAGAAGGAGAGAAGGGAAGAGTGTCAGTGACCAAGCTATTGATTGAATTGACTGGAAGTGCCTTCCTTACTTAAATCTGTAGTAAAAACTACTGACAGGAAGGTCCAAGTCTAACAGGGCATGATGAAAAATCAAATGAAAAAGGTGAATACTTCCAATAGATCTGTGATCTCATTGATGGGGGCATTACCTCTATCCATGCAAAAATGCAACAGCTTCACACCTTCTCACCCTGTGTGATTCTTGGTTATCTTCTCCCCTATATCTTCCATGGAGAATCTACCCAACATGCTAGGAGAGAGGGTCCTCTATCACTATTCCAATCTTTGTAGATGCTAGTGCAGTACTTACACTGTCTATCTGTTTATTATCAATCTTTACATGACCAGTTGTAATGGGAATGGGAATTTGAAGATTTTCCCTGCCCCTTCATAGACTTGGGGGAATTTGAAGACTCCCTGCTTTGAAAGTAAACTCTGCCCACAACAGGCTGAATGTAATCACATGGAGTCTGTGGTGGAGGGAATTTGCTAAAGAGTGGAGCAGAGCCCACAGGAAATTTCCCTGCTTTGAAGATAAACTCTGTCCCCTAATAGGCTGAATGTAGTCACATGGAGCCTGTGGTGAGAGGAGTTTACTGAAGGGAAGCAGAGCCCACAGGAAGCTGGCAATCAGAACTAGAAAGATAGTGGGAGAGAGAAGAGCTCAGGCAAGGATAGAGAGAGGTTTGTGAGTAAATTTTGATTGATTTGTGGGAAGGCTAAAGGATGCTGTGGCTCTCAGTGTTATTATGGCTTCTTAAAATCTTTGGTACTATGATGGAATCGGCTTACTGGTTTGGGGATTTGGTTTTCTGGTGTCTAAATAAATGCTTCAGTTCTGTCCTCTACCTGGAGAATCTGTTATATTTTGCAATCAAACATCATGTGATATTTATAGTCACAGTCTTTATTGCGATCATGGGCACTATAAATATTGCACTGGCACTACACCAGTCCACCTCCTTTTCCCAGTCACACATTCCTGAATAGTATGACATATCCCTTTTTGTACATGTCATTATGGAAAATATGCTTCAGATTACTCTCCACTGACCTATAGGTAAACTGTAACTCTGATTCCTTAGGAATTGTATGGTATTGCATGATTTGTGACCCTGAGAGGGTATCTGTTTTAACAAAGGTGGACCAGAGTGCTGGGGACCAGCATGGAATTCTTAGAAAGCTTTCCCAAATACAATATTTCCCACTCTTTTCTCCTTAATCAATTATGGGTCCAGCTCATAGTCCGTCTGGAAGGCCTACCCCAGATATATTTGGTTAACCCAATGAATTGGCCTTCAATGACTGGTAAATCACAGACAAGACAAAAGGGACATTGTTCTTTCTTTTTATTTGTTTTGTTGTTGCCGCTGTTTTTGTTTTTTGTTTTTCCTTTATGGATTGTTAAACTGATCCTTTTTGTAAAGTCATGGATCACATCAAGAAGGCTCTAAAATGTTATGTGATGAAAATAATGTCCTCAAATCAGAGCATCTAGAGCAGAGATGTCAAACACATAAAACCCTCTAGAGTGAAACCAGAACCAGATTAAAATATAATCGTGAAATGTTTAATAGAATAAATATAATACAACACAAATGATGTTGATATGTGGTTTTCTAAGTCACATGCAACCAGTTGACATGGCTTCCTATTTCAGTTTGACCCAATGCTATAGAGAGTCTTGCCATCCTAAAGGAATACCACTTCCATTTGTCTTTGGTGCTGGACTACTTCCATGATAGTGGCAAAGCCCTTTGGTAAGCATGTGATTCATGATACTATACCTTAATTGATACTAATAATCAGACAGTCTTTAGGCCACTCATGCCTTGGTTGAATTTATCAAGGAATGTTTTGTGATCTTGGTATCTACACTATTTGTTGGAGAAGAGGATCCTAGGATCACAGGCTTAGAACTAAAAGGTAACTAAGACACCATATTATCCAACCCTTTAATTTCACATGTAAGGAAACTGAAATCCAAGGAAGTTGTGACTGCCAAAGGTTGACAATACTCAAGCATTAGAGAAGGAATCAATCTGAATCTACTCCAGATGCCAGACAGATTCCAGAGCCAGTTTTGAAGCCATTTTTCTCCTTCTACGTAGTCAAATGATCATGTGTAGTCAATAAACAATTTTCAGAGTAGAATCTCTTATTCTATACCTTTTAACCAATTTTGTGGCTATGTGATCTACTATAGGAAATGAGCTGTGAAAGATTGCCTTTACTCTTCTTATACCCTCCTATACCCTTCTTATGATACCCTCAATACATATGCAGATCATTCTCAGAAAGATTTGATAAAAATAAATTATTAAGCATATAAATTCATTGTTCTTGAGGTAGCCACAACTGCCTTTTGTTTTGGTTAGCAATATCATTCAATATTTTCCCAGGTTTTCAGTATCTTTGCTCCCTGAGATATCTTACAAAAACATCATCCAATTCAATTTGCCAAACTATGAGGTGAGCCATTTCCCCATGGAGGAGGGGGACAGAGGGAGCACAAGACCTTCTTGGGTGAGGATAAAGCAGTGGCCAACTCTATTTGATTTTTAAAAAATATAACTTCCACATAAATACGTAGATTTTTTTCCATTAAAACAAAGTTCAAATCAATCAATAGAAATCAATAAACATTAAGCCTACTTTGTTCTAGCCACTGAACTAAGTACTAGAAATACAAAAAAGGCAAAAGAAAGTCCTTTATTTGGATGAGATGACAGAAGTAGGGCTGTCCTACTGACAGTGAATGGAACACAGCAATTATGTCAATATTTGCACAAGAGGGTGGCTAGGTGGTTCAGAGCACCAGCCCTGGAGTCAGGAGGACCTTAGTTCAAATCTAGCCTCAGACACTTAACACATACTAGCTGTGTGACCTTAGACAAGTCACTTAACCCCAATTGCCCTGCCTTCCCGCCTCCAAGAAAAGCGAATAAATAAATAAATACAATATTTGCACAGATGATATGAAATCTGAATTGTGTGTGTTTGCAATTGTGTATAACCTGTTGTGTTACATTTTCATGGGAGCATGATCTGTTACCATAACTGTCAGTGTAGACTCATGACACAGATGCCACAGTGTCATTGTACTACCTGTTGGATTTGAACACCAAATGTATAAACTCAGAGTTAATCTGTGTGGAAGAAAAAAGTACAATAATATCTGATAGATTTCTCATCATCATTTTGTTAAGTGTATGTACAATGCAATTAATTAGTTTCAAAAGAAAATTTTAATCCCTTCATCTTAAATTTAAATTTGATGTTGGTTGTAAAGAAATTTTAAATTTTTAAAATCATATTATATTATCACTAATTTTTAAAAATGAAATATGTTGACATTTATGTAACACTTTAAAATTCAAATAGCACTTTACATTTATTTTCTCATTGAATCCTTACAACAACCTTTTGAAGTAGGCACATTTATTATACCCATTTTACAGATGAGAGAATGGATGACTTTAAGTGATGCACCCAGGGAAAAAGCATCTGAGGCAGCCTTTGAGCTTAGGTATTCTGGACTCCAAGATTAGTACTCTATCTATAAAACCACATTGCTGCCTCTAATAGCTCTTTTAATGGATAATTTCATAACTGAATTGGAGAGAAAATCCACTGAATCAATTGAAACTAACGCAAGCCAAGACAACAATAGCTTAAATAGAGGAAATATAAAAACACAAAGTTAAAAACGTCCAAATCTACAAATTAGTGATATACTTACCATTGGGATTCATAAGTACTGTTATTGATAGAGAGGAAGGACTGCTGAGTTGCTTTGCCTAAATGTTCTGGCTGCAGGTAAGATGAAATATATTGGAATGATATCTTTAAAATATATGTACAGAATAGAATGGCATGACAAATAAAATTTCCAGAGAAAATAAGATACTTTTGATAAATAAAAAAATCACCTTTGTACCAAAAAAACAAACTGTGACATCAGAAAGATTGTGGAGGAGGCTAGGTGGCGCAATAAATAGAACACCGGCCCTAGAGTCAGGAGGACCTGAGTTCAAATCTGGCCTCAGACACTTAACACAAAAAATTAGCCATGTGACCTTGGACAAGTCACTTAACCCCAATCGCCCTCCAAAAAAAAAGAAAGATTGTGGGTGTTTTTTAATAGCTGTGGTGATAAGGAGACTCCTGGTGAATTTAGTGTGTCTAATTAATTTGGAAATCAAATGAGACAACATATATGTAGTGCTTTGCAAACCTTAGTATTCTATGTAAATGTTAACTATAATAATAATTTTAAATTATTTTTATAATTATTTGATGAGATTGTATGGTATGTACCTTTGGGTTGGAGAGGGGACCGCTCATGAAACTCTAAACATGAGTCCTATTTGCTTAATAAATATTGATTGAATGAATGAATGCTCTCCAATAACTAACTGTGGCTGAGAGTTAGGATGATGCACTGTTGTCACAGGAAGCACTTCTTCATCACCAACCTTGGTCTGTGAGAGTGAGCTGTGAAAAGTTCCACTTCTTTCCCCCCGTTTTCCTTTTAAACTTCTAAATCAGAACACAACAAAGAGGGGAGGAGATGGCTATAGCCACCCCACCCATTACAACCCCAGCAGTAGAAAATGACACCGAAGAGGAGAAGCACACACTAGTACCATCTATGCTGCCAACAAGGCACCCCCAAGACTGGAAACATCCATTTTCGAGCTCTGGTTTCTGTTACATTTTCAGAAAAGGAAAGAGAAATACAGAAAAAGGAAGCCAGGAATGAAGAGGCACAAGAATTCTAGTCTTAGGAAAACCTGGAAAGCAGAGGTCATATTCCCATGTGCTTCTCCTCTAAGATGCTATTTCTGCTACCATTTTTTCTTATTGTTAATACCAAAGATGAAACACTTTTATCCCAAAAATTTTCTCCTAAAAATGTGTATTTGTTTATAACTGAGTACTCTAAATTGATGCAAGGTCTTCAAATTCATACTCTGATTTGGAAAGATAAAGTAATTATATTCATAAAAAATTTTGATCTATAGATAATAAATTTACAAAATAGTATTTCTAATGTTTTCTAGTTTTAAAAACAGCTTCACTAAAAATGAGACAATAAAAAGATTCATTTGCTCTTCACTTGACTGGTCTACTGAAATAATTCTCATTACATTTTAAAGGGCTAGAAATGTCTAAATATGAATGCATAGGTTTCCTATTTACTGGGGATAAATTTGATACACAATCTTATTCCATCTGAACAAAAATGGTTAATATACTTGTCTAATTTTCCACAGGTGCAGCCCATAGACCATCTACTTCTTGTTATCTTGTCCAAATCTTACCCATTTACTATAAATTCTATAGAGGATCTACCAGCAGTACTGGGAAGCTTCTTTTCTTCTTTTAGTATTTAGTGAAGGTCAGCAGAGCACATGACTTTCCATCCATTTTCTCTTACTCTTACTATGAGATCAGTCAACCTCCATGTGCTCAAAATTATATACATTTATGTGCTGGTAAATGTTTAACAACCAGCTCTCTGAGAGGGGGGGAAATGTACTCTGGACAAGCTTTTAAGTTTAATTCTCATTATTAACATCTTCTCCATGACTTTCTTAGGTCTAGACAATCAACAAAACAATAAATCAAGCCCTGATTTGTAGCTGGCTAATTTCCAGGTGTAAATGCTCATCCTAAAAATTTAACAATCAACTTTACTGGTTGGGGCTGTCTCCAGCTCTACCCTACCATAGCTATAACCTATTTAACACCCATTGTGCACCATTCCATTGCCTTTTTTATCAACTGCAGTGTTTTGGTGAAGCATGAAGAGAAGAAATGACATGCTGAAAACAGAGAACCATTCACTGATATACAGGAGATAATAATAATTAGTATTTATACAGATGGTTCTTTAAGGCTTGGCAAACACTGTATAAATATTATCTCATTTCATCTTTACAACAGCCCTAGGAGGTAAGTGCTATTGTTATCCTCATTTTACAGAAGAGGAAACTGAAACAGACAGCATGTGACTTGTTCAGGATCCTACAGGTATTAAGTATTTGAGAATGGATCTGAGTTCAGGTTTTACTGATTCCAGGACCACATGGAGTTCCCTCCACTGAGCCACCTCGCTGCCTATCAGGATTGTGAATGGCACTCTGCACACTACCAGAGCTCAATTAATGCCTATTAATTAAAAAATTCTACCATATTCTTAACTGAAGGACCTATGAAGGGGACAGAGACTGTGTTGTGGCACAATGTCTACAAACCAATCAACAAATGAATACACTGTGAATCAATCAAAACTATGGTTTGACTCATCTAATGGCAGTTGTCTTCATTAAGTTTTCTTGAACATGGAAGAAGTGTCAAGAAACCAGTTATAGTCCTTAGAAAATAAAACCTTCCCTGGTTCCTCCACAGCATACTTAACAAAGGGTGGCATTTGTCTAGCATGATCAACATACCATATTTGTATCATTGAACCCAATGGGGAGATCATGGAAGGATGATGCTATTCCTCTGTTAGCAACTTAAATGGGAATGAGCATTTATTAAGCCCCTACTATGTGCCAGGCACTGTACTAAGTACTCGACAAATATTATCTCGTTGGCTTCCCACAAAAACCCTATTATTACCCCCATTTCACAGAAGAGGAAACTGAGGCAGAGAGAGATTAAATGATTTGTCGGGAGTCACACAGCTAATATATGTTCAAGGAGAGATTTGAACACAAGGTCCAATGCATTATTCACTGAATTAGCTGCAGGACACATGCCATCAAATTAAGCATAGTAGTTGACATGGAGTAATCTTTGTCTTTGATGTTTTTCTCTCTCTATCTTTTCCTCTGATGATCTTTTATAAGACCCCTAAGTCTGCCTAAGCTACAAGTTGTTTGTTGTCTTTGATCCTGTATGCTCTTTATCTACAAAAAAACAAAACTTGAAACTTACCTGAAACTTGGACCTTGATTTAGCCTCAGACTTTCTCTTACCTTAATTTCCGCACATTTTACTCATTTATTTTTGTTTAAACTCATTGCTATACCTAATAAGCCAGCCTCTCTATTGTCCCCACTGGATCCTGGGTGAGGTCCTTATGTATGGTTCTGGGAGATCATAATTTGCTTTTGGCTGACTGGTAGAGGCAACCCACTGGATGGAGCAGTCCTGAAGTCAGGAAGACTTGAGTTCAAATCCCTCCTCAGACACTTAATAGCAATGTAACCCTAGACCAGTTACTTACCCTTTGTCTCATTTTTTCCTCTTTAAAATGGGGTAATCAAATGGGGAATAATATGGGAGAAATATCTCCTCTCTGAGTTCATGTGATGGGTAATTTCTATCAAATATATATTTATCACAATGCAGAAATTATGGGGTAAAAGCTTGTGTTTTATTATCATGTTCAAGCATAGTTCCAAGTTTCAGAGAAAACCTGAACAGCTGTCAGGATTCTGACAAGATTTCTTATAGGCAAAGTTATGTCAAAGTAACGGGGAAATAATTCTCTTATATATTGCTATCTCTTACATTTCTCTTAGACCAGAAAAGTTAAAGAGAAGATAGATCCATAATCCCATATAGGATTCTTTCAGTGTCATAAAGGTTCAACGAATTTAGTTAAATAAGGTCATAATCTCATATATCCCCTAGGGAAACAAACCTGATCAAGTAAACTGCAAAAGTGATCTAAGTCAGGTTACAGACTACATTTAGAGGATTCACAAATAGACTGATTGAGATGGAGTATTTTATGTCTCCAAGGAATAGGGACCAGTTCAGATTCTTCTTCTGACTTCTTACTTAAGGAATTTTTAAGATCCAAGCAAATTTTCACATCTCATGGGATAGTTTTCGTTCAGGTGAGGTTAAGGCTATCCAAAATTTTCGGGAGAAATAGCTGACAAAAGACAGAAGGAAATTAAAAATTCCCATAATACTAGTAGCACCTACCTCCCAAGGTTATTGTGAGGATCAAATGTAAAGTGCTTTTGCAAACCCTGAAGTGCCATGTAAATGAATAGCTATTATTTCTTATAATGGCCCAATACCCTTCTCACCTTTTACCTCCAAACCCAACCCCTTCAATGAAGGCTTCCCCCACTAGTCTCTGTCTTTCTAACATATCTGGACCAGGTAAAACAGGGGAGGATCTGAGTTGGGCTTTGAAGGATAGGTAGAATGTATATAGGTAGAGATGGTAAGGAGGCTATCCTTTCCATCAATCCAAATCATTTCCGTCAATAGTGCAGGGGACTGTCCCCAGGTTTTTGACAATTCTTAAATATTCATTGAGGATCCTTATTTACTGAACACTTATAGGCCATAAGACCATCAGAATGCAGATTTCATACCAAAAGAGATCTCAGAGGTCGAGTTCCACCTTCACATCTTAGTATGAGGAAATTGATACCCATACTATGAAATGATTTATCCAAGGTCGCATGGTTGGCATAGTATTTGAAGCCAGGTAACAAGCATAAAAACACAGGGACTAGTTCAAATGCAAATGTTCATTGATCATCTAACATTGTATGGACAATGTGGAAGAGTCAATTTATATACATATATATTCATGTTAAATGAGTAGTTTTGCTTTACACAATGGGATTTATGTGTGCAAGCATTCAAATGGGCAATATTTGAAATTATAACTATGTAAAATGTGGGTAATTGGTTGCAATCCAAGGTGACTTTAAAAAAATGTGACCGCTTTGGAGGAATCCATTATTTGTACTAACTGGGACCTAGCAGATGAATAGGTAGATAGACAGATAGATAGATAGATAGATAGATAGATAGATAGATAGATAGATAGATAGATAGATAGATAGATAGATA
>NW_027186523.1:7864273-7871405 GCF_028583685.1 Petaurus breviceps papuanus
ATAGATAGATAGATAGATAGATAGATAGATAGATAGATAGATAGATATGTATACCTGTGTGCATATGTAAGGTTGGAGGAAAGGCAAGGACAAGGAGAAAGAACAAAGGGTGTACATAACAGCCCTATGTATACCCAGGGCTTTGATAAGCACTTCCCAAAGAAATGATCAGAGCAAGGCCAAAAGTCATAGTCTCTTAGTTCTTCTGTGCCTATCCCTAGCACCCAGAAAATTCCCATTTGTTACAAAAGTCACTGAAAATTCCAAATATAATTAATCTAATTACTAGGGAGTCCAGGGGTCCCTAATCAGTTGAGTCCAAGATCTTCCTTATGATAAAGGACCCTGCCTATTGGGTGCTAGCTATTTTTACACATTTAGGGGAATGCTAAAAATAGAAGACATTGCAATTTACTGATTCGTCAATTTGGGAAGTGGGGAAATATTATGGTTGGCTAGGGGAAATGTCCATCCATAATAGCCACTTTGTCATCATGCCTTTTACAGGTCATGAGACATTTCATAGGTCATAAACTATAGGTCATTGCTTTCAAAAGGTCATCAGCATCTCAGGGCCTTCCACAAGTCATAAGACCCTAATGTTGGACCAACAATATTCCAGGGTCCAAGAAAGTTGCCGGTTTAAAGCAAAGATCACTAGGGAGTGGACAGCAGATATTCATAGGCGTGAGGGGATAGTGCACCAGCAAATGAACCTTATTACTACAAGTTACAGGGTGAGGGGTGGGGGGTGAATAGTGCAACAACTCCACTCATTATATTTCTAACAAACAATGTGAATCTAGCTGATAAATAAAAGATAATCATCAATATGTGATGGATTAATCATTCATAACTCTTTTTCCTAACAGCATTAACATACATAACCAACTTAAACTTAATACTATTCTACTTAATTCATTAATGCAATCACTGATACTCATCAAATCAAAATTAACTGAAAAAGTAACTGATAAATTTGAGTGGGGGGATGAACACTTTCGTCACAGTCTATAGGAGTTGGTGATTTGGGCCAGCTGCATGTTTTGGGAGCCTTGCTGCAAGCAGATAGTCAAAGATTCAGGGAGACTATAATCTACTCCTTTGTACTTAAAAAAAACCTGATTATTTAGATCCAGGCAACCCAAAAAATAACTCCTTCCATCTATAAGGCAAAGAAATGAATAATTAAATAAGATTATACACTGTTCCTGCTGAGAGGTTCAATATCTAAATAGCAGTTCGTTTTCTAAAATAAAGGATTAGCACAAGCCTTCTAGACCTACAAGTCAGCAAAAAAATGTCAACTGTCATGAAATTTGCATTGGGCCCAACTATACTAAGAAACTGCTTTCTATATCTATCCCTTTCCAATGACAGAAACACAGGCAATAAGTTGTGAGGTAAAGGGTACTAGACTTGGTTTCTTCAAGGCTCTTCTACTAACTTTCTTTATAATTTTGTCACTTTCCCTCTCTGAGGCCTCATCTTACCCATCTGTAAAATGGGTACCAGACAACAAAATTGAATAATTCTTCATCAATAAACTCAGTGCTTCCCTTTAGACACCATTGCTCATGAAATCTTTTCAAATGGAGACTTTCAGTATATTCCTCTTCTTTCAGGCCTACTGTCTGGATTCTACTAAACCCATTAGATTGTAAACTCCTTGAGAAAAAGAATTATCTTTCTTTATATCACAGTGCTTAGCACAAACTGACCCATGATTTAAAGCCATGGAAATAATGGTAGTTATTCTATCTTCAGAAAATAAAAGGAAATAACTATAAATAATTTCAGTGTACTTTCAGAAGAACTAAGTAAGGAACATATATTAGGAGTGCTAATGGAACTGATAAAAATGCAAAAGATACCTCAAAATGAGACCGTTCTGAGTAAAGTCTAGATTAACCATCCCCAGATTAGCAAATGCCTGAGCACAGTTGTCTAGAGATCTGAGATACTAGGTCTGTAAAAAATCCAGCAAAGTTCACTTGAAATGGCCCTGAAGAGAAATCACACCAAGGTATCACTGCATTTGAAAACCACACTTAGAATCACCTTCAGACCTGACAATGGAAACTGTGAGAATTTCCAGACGTATGGATCAGGCAAAAGAAACCAAAACAAAGAGCCTGAGACAACAGTCTGGCTACATTGACATCACAGGTGTAAGACTTTGAGAAAATTACTGTTATCTGTAATTCTTCTAGAGCTCAGCTTACTTATGGGCCTTTTGGGAAGATAGTTTCAGGGTCACAACACCTATCTTTCTAGACTCTAAAAGCTATTCACTAATACAAAGAGTTCCAAAGGATATGGCTCTTCTTTAAGAGTTATGTTATAGAGTTATGATGTATTTTTTGTCAGGAAGGAAGGGAGGGATGGAGTGAGGGAGGAAAAGAAGGAAGGGAGGGAGGGGAGGGAGGATAGGGTAGAGAGAGGGAGGAAAAGAAGAAAGGGAGGGAGGAAGGGAGGGAGGAAGGAAGGGAGGGAGGGAGGGAGGAAGGAAGGGAGGGAGGAAGGGAGGAAGGGAGGGAGGAAGGGAGGAAGGGAGGGAGGAAGGAAGGAAGGGAGGGAGGAAGGGAGGAAGGAAGGGAGGGAGGAAGGGAGGAAGGAAGGGAGGGAGGGAGGAAGGAAAGATTGATAGGTCTTTGGCTCAGTGCTGTGTTTACCTAAACAAACATAGCAACCTCCTACTGCTACTGTTTCATTTTCTCATTAATTAACCTTCAAGTTCATAAAGCAGTTTAAAAGGTTTGGATGTCTCAGAGATTACTAGAATTGGAGATATTCTTTCTCAAATCCACTTGTCTCAATCCTAGCCTGAACTGGAGAAAATCTCTTATCTCTTGGATGTTCTTACCCTCTCCCAATTTCAAATATGGATTTTTGACTTGTATTTAAATCATCAATGGCCATTTACTTTAATACAGAGAGACTGAACCTATGATTTCATCGGTATAGGGAACTCCCAGGTGAGACAGTCCCCTCTACGAACACAGTACTATGGCTCACTCTGCAATTTACACTCTCAGATAGTTGCCGAAAGAACTGAGAGTTAACCGTTTTTTTGCCCAGGATCCCATAGCTAGTACATGTCAGAGACAAGACTTGAACCTGTCTTCCAAACTGCAAGACTGGCTCTATGCCTTTCTTGGTACTTTCATAGCTTTATTAAATAAAGTAAAACATAGATAGGAATTAAACATACTTCAGGTTACAATATGATTTGGATCTGGCCTTTGTACTACACCCCTATGGCCAGACCTTCTCCTCTTTGCTCAGAATAGACAACTGGAACAAACTTCTTCAGGCAAAAATAAGAAATAAGAAAACTCAGGGGGTTCAAGTGAAAGCAGAGCAAAGACAGGTGCTGTGGGCTAGAAAGCTTTAGGCTCACCAACCCCAGCCTGCTGCTTCAGTCAGATCTCTTCTCTATTCCATTCCACTCTCACTAGCCAATTTGATAAAATCTCTCCTGCATTAGCATTTTGCTTCTGCTCCAGGTCTGATCATTCCAGTGTCCCCTGCTTTCCATCACAGAGAGCTTTGCTCAATACCTTTCCCTGCCATGTGAGAGGGATGGTCCAGACTTAGACACAGCCCTTCTTCCTCCTCCTTCTTCGGTTCAGCTGCCTACCTTCTCTATATTTTGGGCATCTAGCTTCCCCACCAAAAACGGAAGTTCATTCCAAGGTTAAAGCCCATAGAAATTTGGGGAACTCTGTGTAATGAATGCATGCCCATGCATAGATATGCCTTCCAGCCCACAAAGTTTCCATGGCAACGAAAGAGAGAGGGAGAGAGAGAGAGAGAGAGAGAGAGAGAGAGAGAGAGAGAGAAACAATTATTATACTAAAGCCTTTATTGAAGTCATTTTATATGGAGCCCATTTCCTCTGTGAAACTTCAAACCAATTTCCTTGGGATGCCATTGAAGATGATTCATCCCCATTTTTAAATCCATTTTCCCCATTTCTTATTTAAGACCTTAGTTCTTCAATGCAGAGAGGCTGGCTTGCTCTCTTTCTCTCCCTCTCATTTTTCCCTTTTGTTTGTTTTATTTACTTTTAAAGCTTTTTCAGAAGAACCAAATTGTCTGAAAGCTGTTGATGAATCATTTGTTCTCTCTGAATCCTTCCAAAAAAAGGCCAAATGACACCGAACATTTTCCATATAATGTGCTGCATTCCATTTGAGTGAAGGACAGATCAGTCCCAGACTTAGTCATTATGGCTTATAAAGCTCTGACAGATTTTCAGGGGCTTTTCTTCTCCAGAAGTTCAAATGAGTGGCTGGGAAAAAGAACTCCTGCCTAGGTTACAAGCTCAAATTGACTTGCTATGACAAAGTAGAAGACTCTATGATCTTTCTTGGCCCACCCCAAAGAACCACATGTTAAACATAGGGCCACTGGTAGGCAGGACTCTAAAGTAAGGGATGTGTATTATCTTTGGCACAACCTTAATCAAATCACTTTTTCCTTAGCTGATAAAATCTTTGAGGCCAGATCCTGTGCCTTACTTTATGTCTCCTGTGAAAGAATAAGGTTTTCCTGTTTGTCAGTGGAAAATACATGTATGTATGGGAATTGACACAAATATGTATGAACAAGAGCCATTTCCCAATAGATGTGCTCAAAGGATATGAACAGGCAGCTTTTGAAAGAGTTGCTTAGCAAGCTCTAGGGAATAATTAACTGATTATTTCACACACTTTTAAGGCTGATGTTGGTTAAATGGTCTGAACATAGCAGGGACTATTACTTTGTAGTAATATTACTTTGTAATAATGCAAAAGGTTGCTTGTTTTCTCCTGTCTTAAGTTATTTGAATGGTACAGTCCAGTTGAGTTCGCTCTTAAAGGACTGCATGATCAATCCCATATAAATAATGGAAACCCATTCAAAGATGAGAGAAAAGGAAGGAGGGCATAAACATTTCTTAAGCACCTACTATATTCCAAAAACAGTGCTAAGTATTTTAAATATTATTCTCCCAACAACCCTGAGAAGTAAGTGCTATTATTATTATCATTACTATTATTTTTACAGTTGAGGAAACTGAGGCAGAAAGAGTTTAAATTATTTTCCTGGGGTCACACATCTAGTAAATATCTGAGGATGGATTTGAACTCAAATCTTCCTGATTCCAGGCCAACCTGGCTGCCTGAGAGGGGTAAGCTTGTATCCTGACTGCTAGTTAATCCTTGGTGTGAAGCCAGAAGTCAGCAGGAACCATAGCACAAAGGAGAAACCATAAAGCAATGGCCAGAATTTGACTGCAAGCATACCCCAAGAGAGAAATTCTGAAATACCTTCTACTATCATACTGAGACAGACAGTCCTACCCCCACCCACCACACACCCAACCCCAGTCCCCAGAAGAATGGCTAGTCTTCTGGAAAAAGGCTAGTGACATCATCTACTGGGAGCTGTAGGGGAATACAGGCAGAGACAAATAGTAGCTTCTTGACAAAAAAAAAAAGGAGCAAGGAATAATTTGTTGTTCAGTTGTTTCAGTCATGCCTAACTCTTTGTGATCCCATTTGGGGTTTTCTTGGCAAAGATCCTGGAATAGTTTGCCATTTCCTTCTCCAGATTATTTTACAAATGAGAAAACTAAGGCAACAGAGTTAAGTGACTTGCCCAGAGTCACACAGGTAGTAAGTGTATCTGAGGCCAGATTTGAAATTAGGAACATGAGTCTTCCTGATTCCAGGCCCAGCATTCTATCAACTCTGCCACCTAGCTGCCCCTAATTTTCATTACATAATTTATTATTTAAGTTAATGTAAATAAAAATAATTTTAAATAACTAAAATAATAAAATTTTAAAATGAAAATAATTTAAATAGAATATTTTAAAAATTATTTTGATTTTTATTAATTTGATAATTATTTTAATTGTATTACATAATTTATTATACACAATTTTATTTCTATTATATTTTATTACTATTACAAATAATTTATTTTTTAAAGTTATAGTTATGACATTTTCTTATACAAATAATTTTAAAATATATCAATCAAATAATATAGAGGTAAAATAAAAGGTGGTTTAGTATGGTGGATAGAGTTGGCCTCAAGGTCAGGATGATTCTGTGTGTCTATTTACTTTTTAGATATGCCTATTGTAAATATCAGATTGTAGGGTTAGGTTTTATTATATATTCTGTCACTCTCATTATATTGTATTACTTAGTTCAGAGGTGTCAAACACCTCCAGTGGACTGATGACTCAAAGAAATAAAAACACCATAAGACATAGATAACATGACATTTTAAAACCACTCAGTATGTGCCTTCAGGGGTCCTTATGTATGTATTAGATGTCTCCATTTTTATTTGAGTTTGACACCAGTAACTATAGTCCATTTATATTTAAAGTTATAAGAGTTAGCTTTATGCCTAATTCCTACATGTTTCCCTACATTTCTTTCCTTAGCACACTTGTTTTTGGTAATTTTTAATCCTCTTATTTTAAAAGTCAACACTCTTGTCCCTGTGATTAGTTTTGTTTAAACTGTTTAGGTGTAAATCTACTTACACAGGCTTTCTTCTCTCTCCCTTCCCCATATATATCCACTTTAATTTGGAGATTTTATTTAAATTATTGATTTCCTTTTATTTCATTATTTAGTTATGTGTTTCTTCTGTTTTGAGCTTTTTGTTGTTCAGTCATTTTTCAGTCAAGTATGATCAAACCCCCATTTGCAGTTTTCTTGGCAGAGATACTGGAGTGATTTGCTATTTCCTTCTCCAGCTCATTTTAGAGATGACAAAACTGAAGCAAATAGAGTTAAGTGACTTGCCCAGGGTCATACAGCTAGTAAGTGTCTGAGTTTGGATTTGAACTCAGGGAGATGAGTGTTCCTGACTCTAGGCCTGGCATTCTATCCACTGGGCCAGCTAGCTTCCCAATGTGGTTGTTGGTAGATTGAATTTATTCCTCTGAGAACTGTTTGTTCACATACTCTAACAACTTATCTAAGGAATGGTTTCCATTTACATATTTATTCCCTTGTGTCTTTTGTTGTTCATTTTATTTCTTTACCCAATCGCTCTCTCTCTCTCTCTCTTCCTCTCTCTCTCTCTCTCTCTCTCTCTCTCTCTCTCTCTCTCTCTC
>NW_027186523.1:7871805-7897234 GCF_028583685.1 Petaurus breviceps papuanus
CTCTCTGTCTGTCTGTCTGTCTGTCTCTCTCTCTCCCCGCCCTCCCTCCACCCCAACATAGAGTAATTTCTTTCATTATGTATTCTTTCCTTGCATTTCCATAGTTTGGAATGTTTAGAAGTCAAATATTCTGCAGAAGTGTCTCTTCATCCTACCCCAGGCATGCCTCAAATGCATTTCATTGATTAAATATTTGTCTATTCATTCATCAGACTCAAGTTTTTAGGATATGCCATTTTGAATTGCATGTTGAGTTACTTTGCTTTTCAGTATGTTTTTCAATTCCCTTCTGTGATTTCTCATGACTGCAGAATCATTTGTTGTTGATATTCAAATTTCTACTTTTTTTTTGTATTTGAAGGTCTTCCTTCTTTCCACTAGAATTTGTCTTTTGTAATTGAAATTGTTAAATTTAAGTATGCCTTGGAGTTTGAAGGACAGAGTTTTGTTTTGTTTCAGAAGCAATTTGTGGATTTCCTTGACTGAACAGATTTTTTTTTAATTTGTCATGATCTCCTGGGAGACCAGTTATGCTTATGTTTTATCTCTGAACATTCTGTCTCCAAATTTAATTTCTTGGGCTTACATGGAGTTTATGTGTTATAATGATGTTGCCTTTTCCTTCTTTTCTGCCAGATTTTCTTCTGATTCAGTATTTTTTATGTTACAAATCTGTTTATCTCTCTTAAGCTTCTTTAAAGAGAATTTTCATCCCTCATTTTCCAGGTCAGTCTTGGTATGGAACTCCATTGTACCAAGGCTAGATTATTCCCTCACTGCAATCCAGATGGTACTGCCCTGGTGCAGTTTTAGATGGAGTGTCAGGTTTCTGGGCCCCTGCCCCACCATAGCCCCTATGTGGGGAGCTGTTTGGAGCCAGGTCCTACCAACATCCAAAGTCCTGGCTTGAGACAGGGGGTTGAACTGAGTGTTAGAACTAACTTCCACTTACTGTAGCCCTCAGCTTCCTCACTTTCACCTAGAAAAGCTGGCCTTAGACCCTTTTTTCCTGCTAGGCTCCAGATGTACTGTCCCCAGCTTCAACACTGTCTCCTACTGAGAACTCCACAATTTGGGATCAGGTCAACTGGAGATTGAAAGTTTTCAGCACTCATCCCCTGGGAAAACCCCACAACCAGAACATCTGCATGCTTTGAACTATATTCTGGTATAATTCTGTACTAATGGAGGAATCCACTGGTATTTCTGTTTGGGTTTTTTTTTTTTTTGGAGTCTTTGTTTAATTCGGAGTTTGTCTTTATCTTTCACTAATTATTTCTTAAGGGAACTTGACTTTAGCTGGAAATTTTCATGTGACTATCTTTAACAGAAGGCTCTGTGTGCCCACTTTCCTTCCTGTCTTACACATGACCTTTACTGTATCCCATTTTTTTTTGTCTCCTAGCAGTCATCCATTTAATATTACATATATTTCCATGCACTTATCCTCTCAAAAATCTCTGCCACTGTTTCATTCTGGAACTTCCCTGAGTCTCCCTAAACTTGGAACATCCACCACCCCTGTAATCTTCCCAATCCTCCTCTATAATTCCTACCTTCTTCTCCCATTGGAGAATTCCTCTTGGGGCCTCTATTTTCGGGTGGATCCCAAAATGGCCTGTATTCCCCTCATAGACCTTTTCCTGGCTTCTCGATTTTAAAACCATGGCCCCCAATTTTTTTAACTCCATTTTGTGTGTTGTCTTGCCTGTCAGAATATCAGTTTTGGAGGGCAGGGACTACCTTTCCTTTTGCCTATGTCTGTACCCCCAGGGCTTAACATAATGCTTGCACACAGTAAGCACTCACACAATGCTTGCGTCATCACTTCCTCTCATCTAAATGTCTATCCCTTCCAACAATACATGCCTGCCCATTCTGTATGATTTCTATCTGTATCTCCTTATTAACCTTTGAGAGGATCGACACAACAAGCTAGCGTTCTTCACATTGAGTGAACACCAGTGGAGGACATAGGTTCTGCACTGATCGTCCCTAGCTCCTAGGATGTGAGAAGTCCTGAAGACAATGGTTCCAAACTCTTTTGATCACACACCACTAGAGCAAAGGAATTTTTAGCATGTGTCCCAAATATACATTGATGTAATAATAATATTAATAATAACAAATAACTAACATTTATATAATGCTTACTATGTGCCCAGCACTGCGCTAAATGCATTACAATTCCATTTGATCTTCACAACAATCCTGGGAGGTAGGTGCTATTTAAAGCCTCACTTTACAGATGAGAAAACCAAGGCAAACAAGTGAAATGACTTGCCCAGGGTAACACATAGCTTGTAAAGTATTTAAGGCTGAATTTGAACTCAGATATTCTTGACTCCAACCCCAGTGATCTATCTACCTAGAGCACATAAGTTTTGTACATGTAAATTTTATACATATTTTACTGATAGAGAGATTGAGATAGATAGAATAAAGGCTGGACCTGTAATTTCACTGGTATAGTAAACTCCCTGGTGAAGAAGATCCTTCTACCAATGTTAAGTCAGCACTTTCTCTGCAACTTGGAGAGTTTCCTAGAGTGCTAAGAGGTAAGTAGCTTGTTTAGGGTCACACAGCCAATATGTGTCAGAAGCAGAACTTGAAACCAGATCACCCTAGCTCTGAGGCCGGCTCTCTATTCACTATATAACACCACTTCAGCTTATACTAATATATATATACACACATACACCTGTCTCTCTCTCTCTGTCTCTGTCTCTGTCTCTGTCTCTGTCTCTGTCTCTCTCTCTCTCTCTTTATATATATATATATATATATATATACATTGTTAAAACACAAAAATAGAAATGTTAAAAGGATAAGATAAAGATTAAATAATATTTTTTGGGAGGGTAATTGGGGTTAAGTGACTTGCCCAAGGTCACATGGCTAGTTTGTGTGTGTGTGTTTTAAGTGTCTGAGGATGGATTTGAACTCAAGTCCTCCTGATTCCTGTGCCACCTAGCTGCCTGATTAGATAATATTTTGAAATTAATTTTATTTCATTAATAATGCAAAACCTTGGGGTGGCTAGGTGGCACAGTGAATAGAGCACTGGCCCTGGAGTCAGGAGGACCTGAGTTCAAATCTAGCCTCAGACACTTAACACTTACTAGCTGTGTGACCTTGGGCAAGTCACTTAACCCCAATTGCCCTACCATCCCCTGTCCAAAAAGCAAAAACAAAATACAAAACCTTTTTGTTCTCCCTTTTTTAAAAAGTAAGAGCAATATGATTGGATGTACTTTATTACTTATTAAACTCTTTGTATATTATTTTGTGCTAGAGTGATTGGAAGGTCTGGTTCTCAGTTCAATTTATTCTGATATTTAGTTCAATGGCTGTCATGTTTGAAAAGAAAACCTCAGACAGACACACAGACATGCACGCATCACTGGCCAAGCTCACAGAATCACGGTACTCCTTTCTTCAATCACATTCACTAGCTGTGCCAGGGTTTCTGTTGAAGTTCATCTAGTGAATTTCTACCTTCCTGGATGTCAACAGTTGTTCTTGCCAGCTGATTGGAAGTGCATTTTTATGTTTTTTTATCAGAGATAAAAAACACCCCACTGAACCTCTTTACTTAGAAGATTTTTAAGCATGTTAAAAATTATTTCTTCAAGACCTTTAATATGATTTTTAATGGATAACATACCTATTGTTTTGGGCACCAAAAGCTTACTTTTTAAATGTCTTTCTAACCACGCTGGCTTTATACCATTATTAGCTAATATATTAAAGCACAGTACACACAATTCATCTTTAATGAGAGGGAGACAGAATTCAGTATTTCAATAACGTACATCTACCATTTGCCAAGCTCTATGTGTGCTAAGCACTTTTACAAATATTATCTTTTTTGACCCTCACAGAAACTCTGCTCCATGAAATAATGCTTCTTACTGCCTTTGGTCACAGAATAAAACAAATACTCCCTCCGCTTCATTTGCCTCTTCAAGAAGAATCAACAAACTGTGCTTCTTTTTAACTGTCCTTGTTCTCTGATTTCATTTATATTAAGAATGCCAACACTAATATGACTCAGTTCCCTGTCCAGTGACCAACGTGTCAACACAGAAATTAGGAAAAGAGGAGGTTTCTTGGGGAAAGACAATGAGTTTGGATGGATATGTTAAGTTAAAAATGTCTATGGGACACCCAGTTTGAGATGGCTTATAGACAGCTGGAGATGACAGACAAGGTCAGCAGAGAGGTTAGGACTGGATAAGTAGATTGAAAAGCATCTCCGATTTAGAGTAAGAAGTTAATGTCTATTGATGGACCCCAAACTGTGTAATTGTTAATATGCTCTGCCTGCTTTTCTGTCACTTTGTCCCTCTTGCTAAAGAAATGGTAGGGAGCCCACATGAACTGAGATTTATTTTGTATTTTTCTTTGTTACATTCATTAACATTACCAGAGAATCCATCACCAAGTGGCCTCCTTACTGATGTTGGTCCTCTGTAGTTAGCTAAGCTAGTCTCCAAAAACCAGGTGTCATCTGTTGTTGAGGACATTCTCAAAGCCTTGCTAACATATTAGAGCTTGTCAGAGTTTATGCTCTGTGGGTATCACCCTCTAGAATCCAAAGGCCACATTCATGCCACGATTCGACACTGGAGTAAAACACTATTTTTTAAATTTTACTTTAAACTTTAAAATCCAATTCAATAAATATTCATTGAAAGGTCCTGGTCTAAGAGCTGTGACTATAAAGACAAATAAGTCATAGATTATGTCTCACAAAATTATAATAAACTCAGGAATATAAGTAATGTCTGCAAAGACCTATAATAAAAATTAATGAATGGTATATAGAGTGCAAATTTTTTAAAGAGAATTTAATAGAGAGGTCACCTTTAGCGGATAATCAGGTAATTTAATATGATAGCACTGATAACAATAAGGGCACTAATCTAGAACTCTGGGAAGTCTAATTGTACTCCCCACTCTGCCACTATTTCTTTGTGACTTTGGGCAAACCAATTCAATTTCACAACGCCTTGCCTTTCTTATTCATAAAATGAGATGAGTGGATTTGATGTTCATTGAAGTCTCTCCCAGCTGACCAGCTGTTCTGCTCTAATGGTCTATGAGTCCACAATGGCAACCTTTTTCTTTTTATTTTTCCACACAAAATTAAGTGATTTGTTCAGAGCCTTAACTAGGATGGGAGGACTGGAGTTTGTCTACAGGAGACTAAAATTTAGAAGGTGTTAAGAACACTTGGATTTCAATAGCAAAAAAGGACTAATCCTAGCATCTAGTTAGCAAAAAAAAAAAAAAAATGTTTAGTTAAAATAGAAAGCTAGGAGATGGTGCTATTACTCCCCACTCCCCCCAGTGGCCATACCCCAGGGTCAGCTCTTCAATTCCAGGAGCTTACCTTTCTACCCTCTCCCCCACTGGAGTAAGCCTCCTCAACAGTGGTGATGTCTAGGGCTTCTCTATCCTTGGTAACTAGAATCCCAGGGTTCTCTGTCTCCCTTCTGTGGGTTAGTGTCACAAGGTACCTCCTGCTACATTTAATTTTAAGACTTGAATTTGTCTTTAAAAATTTGATGATTTCTTTTGTGTTTCTTTTTCAATGCCAAAAATTTTGAATATAACTTAATTTATTAACACAAAAAGTAGACCATTTCAAAAATCAATCAATTAACAAGAATTCATTAGGTATCTACTATGTGCCAGGCATTCAAAGAAAAAAATCAGAAATAACTCCTACACTTAAGTAGCTTATATCCTTTTGGGGGAAACAACATGTATGCATATAATTAAATGCAAAATATATACACAGGAAAGGCCTCATATAAGAGGTAGCACTTGAGTTAAGCTTTGAAAGAAACTAGAGACTCAAAGAAACAGAAGCAGATATGAGGAGGGAAGGAACTGTAGGCATGTAGGATAAATTATTCAGAGTCACACAGATAAGATAAGCAGGGGTTGGGGAAGGATGAAGATTATAAATATTTACCTTTCAGAGAGTTTATTATTATTTTGATTATTAGCCTTTTATTACTTTTTATGATTATTTCTCATATACCTGCTTGCTGGTTCAGCTGCTGACACTAGGCAGAAAACCACTGATTTTTGATTTTCTGTTTTAACAGCAATGTGAGAATGAAAACTTCACTGACAACTACAAAGATATCTTGCCCTTGGGACAATTTCCATAAAGGGCTGCAGTGATTTTTTTCTCAAATTCACCTAGCTCTCATGGGGCAATGGCGTCCCAGTAGAATAAACATATTTGGACCACTTGACTAGAAAGGAAAACTAAGAAATAGATTACAAAAATGACCAAAGGAAAAAATCCTTAAGTCACCTTACATCTATGTTGGGGAAATTTAGCCTATAAATTGTATTTTCAAGGGTAATAACCTTCGCCTTTGCTCTATCTCATGTTATAAATCCAATCACATTGCTCCTTGATGCATTCACCGTCCATTCCTCACTATTTGCAATTTCTTATCTCTTAATCCTATTGCCATTCCTTCTTGGTCCACTTACATTGTATGGAAAGAAATAACAATAATAATATGGTATCATTTATATAGTGCTCTAAGATTTACAATTAATCCATACATATCATTTATATAAATATATAATATGTTTCTCTGTGTGTATACATATATATATATACACAGATATGTAAGATGTATTTATGTGTGTGTGTATAGGACAGGTACCACAAATGAACAATGAATTGGTCCCAGAATTGAAAAAAAGGAAAATAATAAGCTGAATTGCATTTGATAAATTGTGTAATGTTTTCCTAAGTTTTTTCCTGACAAAACCAAAAATGTCTCTTTTAGCACCAATCTTCTAGAATTGCTCTGTGGCTATGAAGAAGAATCAACATTGCAGAGAAGCCTAAGAGTAATAGAAAGATGCATAGTGGCCAGTTGATGAACACCCTGGAAGAGTTCATATGCCTTCTTATTTGATTCTTCACTTGATATTAATGATAAGAGGTAATCAGATGAAGCTATCTCTATAAATTCTTTACATATGCTTGGGAGACACCTTGTTGGGAGAGAAATTTTAAATCAGCATTTTGCACTGCCAGATTACATGTTTGCTTATAGTAAATGACCAGCTAAGTGCAGCTAAGCAACAATTCTGTTGCTCACATTCCTCATTTAGGTTTGAAAATATGGAAGAGGAGTGAGAAGTGTGTACTTATTATTGCTTTATCCAATGAGATAATCTAGGAAAAGCCTTTTGCTTGCTTTAAAACACTACATGAATGCTAGCTCTGAATTGAAGTCACTAAGTATCAAAGAAATAATAGTAAAAATGTTGGTTAGCATTTATACATGGCGCTTTAAGGTTTGCAAATATGTTACATATGTTAACTCATTGTTACATATATAAATACATATGTTTCTCATAACAATCATGAGAGGTACGTCATATTATCATCCCCATTTCACAAATGAAGATACCGAGGATTAAAGAGGTTAAGTGACTTGCCCAGAGTCTCACAACTAGTAAACAAGTGAGGCAGAATTCAAACTCAGGTGGTCCTGAATCTAAGTCCTGTGTTACATCCACTGTGTCACTTGGTTGGCTGATTTAACTGGGAGATTCTTATGGATTTCTCTCTCCCATCAATTTTCCTAGGCAACTAGGTAGAACAGTACATGGAACACTGGAATTGGAATCAGGAAGATGAGTTTCAGACACTTTTTAACTGTGTGATCCTGGGTAGGTCAATTAGCTTTGCCTGCCTCAGTTTCCTCACCTGTAAAATGAGGATAATAACAGAGACTACTTTTCAGGGTTGTTGTGAGGATCAAATTAAATGTTTGTAAAGTATTTTGTCAAGTTTAAAGCATTATATAAATGCAATCAATTACCTATTGCTTTTATAACTCATTCAACCTAAACTACAATTTTTCTATGGCAGTCTTTTTGTTAATATTTTTCATGAATACAAGATGACCAAATGATGTTTATTTTTGCTTGTGGCACACAGTAAAAAAAAACTGCTCTGCAAACTCTTTCATTTGCCTTTCTGAGGTGATGCATTTAGTCACTACCTTCTGCTTTCTGGCTCTATTTCAATGAAAACTTAGTAAATATTGACATGATATAATTCAGTTTCTCCACTAGTATGTCCAGACCTTGGTCATTGAAGGCTCTAGATCTTACATTAAGCATTCCAACAATTAAGTTAACATTTATGGACAATACAAAATATGGAAGAATCTTAATATCCTCAGCCACCTTCCCACCATTCTTCTACTATAGCTGCAAAAGCAGAAGGGAGTTAGTAGAGAACTGAGGGATGGCTGGTAATGTTCTTGGTCTCATGAGTTGCCACGGCCAAGGCCTGGCAGCCTGCTTAGCCAACTTGAGCCTTAGAAAATGAATATTATCAATTACCAGGACCATAATAAAAACTTTTTCCAGAATGTTAAAACCTGCAAGGGTAGTGAGCTAATGTCATAGCTCTTGAAGACCCAAGGTCATTCCTATGCCACAGTGAGGTACCAGGGAAAAGAAGTGAAGGAAAGAGCAGGAAAAAGCTTGGGAAAGCTGATATTTTGGAAAGTTCTAATGTCTCCCAGACAACCATAGCTATCATTTATATGCTACTTTGAGGTTTGCAAATTATTTTAAATATATTTTCTTAACAAGATTCATGAAGGCAGAGAATATCTTAACTAAACTCTGGATCCACGCTTGTATCTAGCCATATTGTACACACAATCAAAGTTTATTTCAACATTAGGAAAACAATGAACATGATTATTCATATTAAAAATCAAAACATCCAAAACCACATGATTATCTTAATAGTTCCAAGAAAAGCCTTTGGCAAAATACAATACCCATTTTTGCAAAGAACACTACAAAGGACAAAGAGGGACCTTTCTAATATCACAGAAGGCATGTATCTAAGACAAGAAGCAAGTATCACATACAATGGGGATACATTAGAACATTTGCCAATAAATACAGAAATGAAGGAAAATGTCCACTGTTACCACTATTATTTTATATAATTCTGCAAATGTTAACCATTGTAATAAGACACAAGAAAGAAGATGAAGACAAAAAGATAGGTAAAGAGGAGGTAATGCTATTTTTATTTGCTGATGATATATGATGGTATACTTGGAAAATCCTATTGAATCAGCAAAGACACTAAGTGAGAAAATCGCTCCAGAAAAGTTGCCAGCCACAAAATAAACACTCAAAAATCCATAGAAGTCCCATATAATAGCAACAAAATGGAAGAGGCAATAATGAAGGGAAATCCAATTCAAAATAACTACAAATGCATAAAATACCTGGGGACTGACCTATAAAAAACACACAAAAGACTTATTTAGATTGAATTACAAAATGTTCTGTAAAGAATTAAAGAACAACTTAAATAACTGGAGTAATATTCAGTACTCATGGATAAGGCTATGCTAATATTATAAAAAGTCAAAATTGTAGCAAAGTTAATTTACACTTTTAATGCTATACTAATCAAATTGTCAAGGAAATACTTCAAGAAACTTGATAAAATAATAAAAAAATTGGAAAAACAAAAACAAATCTAGATTATCAAGGGAAATGATGAAAAGAAGTAGGGATGAAGGGGAACTAGCACTTCTAGAATTCAAACTATATTATAAATCAGCAGTCATCAAAAACATCTGGTATGAGTTAAGAAATAAAAAGACAGGTGAATGGAACAGATTTGACATAGAAGAATCATAAATAGGGCGGCTTGGTGGTGCAGTGAGTAAAGCGCCGGCCCTAACACCCACACAAAAAAACTAGCTGTGTAACCTCGGACAAGTTACTTAACCCCAATTACCCTCCAAAAGGCAAAGAAAAAAGAAGAATCAGAAACAATGGAACTCAATAATCCAGTGTTTGATAAAGTGGAAAATATAAATTACCAAAGGAAAAAAATCCCTTCTTTGATTAAAAAACACAGCTAGGAAAAGTGAAGAAGTCATCAGGCAGAAATTAGGCTTAGACCAACATATTGTACCATATTTCACAATACATTTTAAATGGATATGTAACCTCAATATTAAAGATAATGTTATAAAAATTAGAAGAGAAGTAAATCATGTATCTCTCATTCTTAGCCAAATACAAGATATAGGCAATTACAAAAGATAAACTAGGTAAGTGAGAATATAAAACTTAAATTTTTTTGCATAAATGAAACTAGTACTACTAGCATAAGAAGGTAAGTAGGTAGAGGTGGAGCCAAGATGGTGGCATAGAAGCAGAAAAACTCCGTGAGCTCCCCCCATAACCACCTCAATTACCTATAAAATATGGCTCTAAACAAACTTTAGAGTTACAGAATCCACAAAGTGACAGAGAGAAACAAATCTCCGGCTGAAGGCAGGCTGGCAGGCTGGCAGGAAGGGTCTATCTCAGCATGCTAGGAGCCAAGCCCAGCCCCACATGAGCCTGTGGTTTTAGCCTCAGGGCAGCCCAGACCAACAGTGGTCAGTCTTTCACAATATATCCACTATGGGAATGTTTTGCATAGCTACACATGTATAACCTAAATTGAATTGCTTATCTTCCCAGTAAAGGTGGGTGACAAGGGAGGAAGGGAAAGAATCTGGAATTCAAAGTTTTAAAATCAAATGTTTTAAATACATATATATATATAAGCAATTGGGGTTAAGTAACTTGCTCAAGGTTACACGGCCAGGTGTTTCTAGGGTGGGTGCTAAGTGTCCGAGCCCGGATTCTATCCCAGGTCATCCCGACTCTGGGGCCGGTGCTCTTACTCACTGTGCTACCTGGCCACCCCCATTTTTTTTATATGCACTGGGAAATAAGATATACAGGCATTGGGGTATGGAAATCCATCTTGCCCTACTGGAAAGTTAGAGGGAAATGGGAGAGGATATAGGAGAGAGCAGATTGGGGGAGGTGGTATTTAGTGAGATCTCTGTTTTTGGGGTGGTGGTTAGGGGAAAGATGGGGAGAAAATTTTTAACTCGAAATCTTATGGAAATTAATGTTGTAAACTAAAAATAAACATAAAATTAAAAAAAGAAAAAATAAGGTAAGTAGTCAAATGGGAGAAAAAACTTTATATTAAGTTTCTTTAGGTTTGATATCCAAGTGTTCTCTCTCTCTCGCTATATATATATATGTATGTGTGTGCATATGTATATAATAGATATATAACTAAGAGCCATTCCCCAATATATCCCCAAAGAATATGAACAAAGAGCTCTCAAAAGAATTGAAAAGTATTCACAACCATATGAAAGCCTATTCCAAATCACTAATAATAAGAGAAATATAGATAAAAACAACTCACACGTTTTATCTCACACTCTGCTTTGACAAATACAAGAAAAAATAGCACTACTCAATGTTAGATGGGTTATATGATGATAGGCACACTAACACATTATTAGTAGAGCTGTGACATGCTACAAGCATTTTGGAAAGCAAATTGGAATCATGCTGTGAAAAACATGACCAAAATGTCCATATCCTTTGAACCAGAGCCTCCATTATGGGGTTTATGTCCCAAGCAAATCTTCAATAAAAGAAAGATCCCATATAAACCAAAATATTTATGGGAGTACTTTTTGTGACAGCAAAAAATTGGGGAAGAAAAGTAGATAGTCATCAAATGGGAATGGCTAAACAAATTGCCAGACATGAATATGACAAAATATTACTATTTTGTAATAACTGATATATGTCATGGAATGACATATGATGATGACATGGAATGATCTACATGAACTGATGCAGAGTGAAGTAAGCAGAGTCAAGAAAACAACATATACAATTACTAAATAGTGTAAATGGTTAAAAAAAAATCAGCTACACTAATAACAAACAAAAAAAGGTAAATATAATAAAAGTGTAAAAATCAATAATTACTCAAATAAAAATATGTGAAGACACCCCGAGACCACGCCTTCATATAGATTAGAGGTTTATAGTTATAGATTACACATTAAACTTTTTCAGACTTGTTCAATGTATATTTATCAAATATGCTGATTTTGTTCCCTCTTTTTTTTGGCAGGGGGTCTTAAAAGTTAAGTGGGATGGCTCTCTGGGAGGGGATGGGGGACAATTCTGATGATATATGAATAGAAGACAGCAATGAAAATTTCTTTTTTAAAAATCAAAGTTTATCATCATTACTGTGTCCCATATCACAATAAATCTTATTAAACAATATTTGTACTCATCATTAGCAAGCCCATGTCTATCAGGTGACTTCTGCTTCAAGTTCTCTTTCTAACATTCTAAGTATGTGTCACCTCTTATCAAATTTATTTATACTAAGTCCTGGATCCATAAGCACTGCAGCAAAATATTCAGTGCTTCATAATTGCCTATACTAATCTGCTTGTCTTAACATCAGAGTCATAACAAAGCATTCTGGGACCTGGGACAAGGTTGAGGAGTGAGATGGAGAACATGGAAAGGGAAGCAGGTTGTGAGAAAGTAGAAGGGTGGAGGCAGCTTAGGGAGAACATACCTGGGGTATGAAAATGTCCTGAGATCCCACTTTTGAGACATGTTGGCCTTGGGTGACTTCCTTGTGAGTTGGTAGTCATCATTCAGGGAGCAGAAATTCCCTTCTTCAACTGATTGTGGTCTGTTCCCTGCCAAACACATACACACATAAACTGATGATTTTCCACTATCAACCTCCTATCTTTTCCTCACTTATTCCCACTAAAGAGGTGAAGAAATAGCTCTCTCCTTCAGCTCTGGAAAGTTACTAGCATATACAGCTGACATGCATGGATCCAGGCCACTCTCCCAGCTTTCAGGGCTAACACATTACCACTTGAGACTGGGAGGATTTGTTTTTAAATTTATGCCCCAAGTCTTTGACCACCAGCACTCTCCTTTCAGCTCCCCTTGTCCTGTTGACCTAATCTCTAGATTAGGAAATTCAATTTTAAAACTTTCCTGTAACAGTCTGTAACTGCCTTCTGGGGCCAGGCTGGATAAACTTGAATCCTGTTCTATGTGACAACTTGGTGATCAAGTTTCCACTAATCCATTTTTTCAGATTAAACAACCCCTGTTTCTTCCACCAATCCTCCTTTGACAACTGAGATCCCCCCACCATTCTATTCATGCTCTTCAGGATGCATGTTAGCTTGTCAACATGTCTCCTAAAACATGGTGCCCAGTAATGAACAGATCCATGTATAGTTTAACCATAATGGGACTAATCTTCTCCCCTGGACTATAGATTTCTGTTAATTCACTCTAAGATCACGATTCTTTTTATTTTATTTTTTTGGCTGCAACAGCTCACCGTTGACTCGTACTATAAAAATAGATGACATTTATGTGGTACTTTAAGGTTTACAATACCCTTTACATGCATTATCTCATTTTTGGATCCTAATAACATCCCCAAGAGTTAATTGCTACAAATGTTATTATTCACTTTTATGGATGAGGAAACAGAAGCTCAGAAAAGTTAAATAACATCTATATTCAAACAGGCAGTAAATGCTACAGGAAGGATTTGAACTTGGGTCTCTCCTGACTACATCTAGCATTCTTTCTACTAAGCCGTAATATCTCTGAACTTGGCAACCACTAAATTTCCCAGGTCTTTTTCAGATAGTATCAGAAGGTTTAGATATAGCTCTTGAGGTCCCATGATTCTAAGTCTTCACAGAGTAAATTTCAAATTGTAGGGACTGACATGTTAATTTACTTATCTTGGGTTGACTTCCTTTTTTAATGCTTTTATTCAGTCACTTCACTCATGTTTGATGCTTCGTGACCCCATTTGGGGTTTTCTTGGCAAAGATACTGGAGTGGTTTGTCATTTCCTTCCCAAGTTCATTTTGACAAATAAAGAAACTGAGGCAAATGGGGTTAAGTGACTTGCCCAGGGTCACACAGCTAGTAAGTGTCTGAGGCCAGATCTGAACTCAGGAAGGTGAATATTCCTGACTTGAGGCCAGGCACTCTATCCACTGAGCCATCTAGCTACCTTGACTTTCCTTACCTGACTAAAAATCAGGAACACCTATTCAGGTCTCAATATTGAGTTGCTCACCACACTAACTGTCCCAGAAAAGAATAGCATTGAGGCAGTAAAATATTTAATCAAAAAAGAAATAAACAATTAAAAAATAAGAAACTATATCGGTCACAGTTCTAGTCCTTCTAGATCTACCACCTCCACTCCCCCAGAGGAGCCGGGAAAACAGGTCTTTCTAAGGATGATGGCTATAACAGGGCAAATTACAGGCAAAGGATGCTGCTGAAGCTGATGCAGATGGTCTTCGTATCAATGCACCTGCTGATATCTGCTTTCTATCACACATCACTTCCCTGGCCACACTAGGTTCTGATACAGATCCAGGCTTGGCTTGACAAAGGCAAAACTATGGCTTATGGTCATGTTCATCTTCATACACTGCCATTCCAACTCGTCTGCCCACTCTTCGTGGAAACAAATCCTAGCAAACACCTCCCATCTTCCTGGTGATAACAATTTCCTCCTCCAGTCTTTTCCCAAGAGATAAGGCATTCAGTTTAGAGAAAAAAACCCTCCCCCTTGTGCTTTGCTTCTCATTCATATGTAACAATTATTTTTCCCTCTCTGTCAAAGAAAGAGGGAAGGAAGTTGTATTAAGGTAGCCCTATTCTTTGTTCACAGACCATAGAAAAGCAAGTGGCAGGCCATAGCCCTCAGTCCACAGTTTTTGGACCTTTGTCCTAGATAGGCACCAACTACACAGAGTTTGAAGAGCCCTCAGATATCAATTCAATTCAGTTCAAAGAGCATTTATTAAGCACCTACTTTATGCCAGAAAGCATCATCATCATCATCATCAATAAGTGAAATTTTTATGATGTTTTAAAGTTTGAAGGTTGCTGCATATACATATTTGAATGTAATTACTCCAATTAAAAGATTAATTCCACTTTCAAATTTATTGTTGGTTGATAAGTGACACAGGTGAGAGCTGGATGAGAAGTGGACACCAAAGGTGGTTGAATGGCAAGCCCAGAGGGGTATTTCTTGCTTCGTGGGATTATTGGATAGTTCAAATCAAATCAAATTTATCTGAAGGAGACAATACCCCATTTTAAAGATGAGTAAATAGACTCAGAGAGGTTCCGTGACTTGTCCACAATATATCTAGTTAGCACTGGAAGTGTTCTAATGGCAAACCCAGTGTTCTACACTACCAGTGCTTCTTAAACTGACCAAAAAGTAACTAAAAATCAAACATGGAATGAGTCCAAGATATTTCTGGCATTTCTTGCCCATATTGCATCATGCAACTTCACTGCAGTCTTGGTTCTGAACACAAAGCATGCGCACTTTGCACTGAGCGTGACCTCGGGCCATGAAACTCCAAAGAAAGCTGCCAAAACACAAAAAGAGGTCACGAGTGGGAAAAGTTTAGGAAGCTCTGCACTAGACAACAGACTTCAAAGACACAAAAGGAATAGACCTTGTCCTCCCCCTCCTCTAGTATCGCTGTCTAAACATATCTTGCCCTTCCTGTACTTGACACAATTGATTTTTCTGAGCCTGAGTTACAGACTTGACATTCATATCTATAAAATTCTTTTTTCATGAGGTCAGAATCTTGCTTTCCAGCTTACAAAGATCTTTTTGGATCTAATATCTAAGTACCTGTCAGTCAAACATGTGATAATCACGTCATGGCCATCCCTCATCCATATCATTGAAGAAGAGTTTAAATAAGACAAGGCTGAGGATGGAGCCCCATAAGACTCCCCTAGAGTCTTCCCCCAGTACCAGCTCCTCATCAATCACAACTTTTTGTGTCCCATAGTTCAAACAGTTATGAATCTGCCTTATCATAATCATCTTGTATGCAAGGATATTATAAGCAAATTAGTGCTTAATAAAATATCCATTAAGTAAACGCCAAATGTAGTGCTGAGATTAAGCTATTCTGAGTGTATGGTTGCTCCTTGATTTACCATTCTAGTGGATTTCACTCATGTCATAAGGGGAAATAATAACCTTGCTCAGGGCCATCCATTAGCAAGATGTTCACAATTTCAAGTCTAGGAATGCCAGAAAGGGAGGAGGGGGGGGAAACACAGAGAGCATTCGAAAGCATGAGCTGAAGAATCTGAGGCAGAGCAGGGACAAATCTCTGTCCTATAATCCACAAACTCACTAATCAACCTCAGAAACCCTTTATCACTGTCTATCATTACCCATTCAGATGGATTACAAAGCCTTTCAATTGCCCTAGGATTTTTTTTATTGCTTTTTCCTAGGAAGCCTTTTTCTTCCTACTACTATCCCAAAATGGTCTGCCACTTTATGATTCTAATCAATATATGTGTAACAGAGGTGTCCTCTCCAGTCCTGTTATGTGGAGCTCCTTTCACCTGCCTGCCTGCCTAGGAATCAGCCAACCAACTGTCAATCACTCAACATTCTGCTCCTCATTCTTACATCCTAAGTTCTCTGTCTCAGAGGATCTGGCAATCATGATTTGTCTTTCAATAACTCAGTCCCCACCTACTGGCCACTTATTATTATCTAGATCCAACAAGTTACTTCAGGCACTCAAACCTCCATATTCATGGCTAAGCAAATAAATAAAATTAATAAAAAACCAAATCATTAGCTACTTGTGCATGTTAAATAGGTGGCACCATGGATAAAGCTCTGGGCCTGGAGACAGGAAGACCTGAGTTCAAATCTGGCCTCAGACACTTATTAGCTGTGTGACCCTGGGCAAGTCACTTAACCTCTGTTTGACTCAGTTTCCTCATCCATAAGATGGAGATGATAATAATAGCACCTACCTCCCAAGGTGGTTGTGAGGATCAAATGACATTATAATTGTAAAATGCTTAGCACAGTGCCTGGCACATACTAATAGTTATCAATTTATTTATTTATTTTGCTTTTCCAAGGTGGGAAGGTAGGGCAATTGGGGTTAAGTGATTTGCCCAAGGTCACATGGAAGTTGTGTGTGTGTGTGTGTGTGTGTGTGTGTGTGAAGTGTCTGAGGTCACATGTGAACTCAGGTCCTCCTGACTCCAGGATCAGTGCTGTATTCACTGCATCACCTAGCCGCCCACTAAGAGCTATCTAAATGTTAGTTGTTGTAATTATCACTGTTATCAAATCTCTCCAACCCTCATACTTCAAGGCCAACTTCATTTCTCTCAGGTTGGAATCCATTTACCTTTTCATCAATCTCTCAAGTATGTAGATAATAACCTTGGAGCTGGAAAGGATCTTGGAAGTCATTAAGTACAGCCCCTTCATTTAGACCCAGAAAGGTTAAAAGACTTGCCTAAATGCATGCACATAGTAAGTATCTGAGGCTGATCAAACCCATGTCGTTCTGCCTCCAGCCCCAACTCTCTACCCACTGTACCATGCTGTCTGCTTAATAAAAACCTTTCCACCTCCATCCACACACTGAAAGATGGATTTCAAGTCATTCCTCCAACTAACTCAAATGAAGTGGCTTCCAGCTGAAATCCCCTTTGGCTCTTGCTGGGGAGGGTAATGCACACTGGTCACTACACATTGTGTACCTAAAGCTGCACCTCTTGGCTTTGATCTCTTTGGGTCTATTGCCCACTTCGGTGGTGGGCTCATGTCTGTTTACCTCTGCAGGTTAGGAAATGGGGATAAAGGCCCCGCTTCTGCCATATCTTTGTTTATCCATCTTGGTATGTCTTTCACAATGTCATATTGACATACTTAATTCAAGGCTCTCCTGAAAGTTACATTCATGACCAAAATATTGATTGTTTCCAAGTCTTCTGGGTTGTGGAGTTCAGAAGTAAAGTACTTTCCTGCCTAGATACAGATCCATTCCAAAGCTCTCTAGGGGATGCTGATTCCTTACATATGTTTTATAGGTATAAGCTATTAATGAATGAAAACATTAATTCATCCCCTATAATAAGTGGGAATCAATAGCTTAATAATAATTTATAATAAATATGATATAATAAAAAATGCCAAAAATATACCTTACTGGTACATAACATAATATTATATAATAGTAATAGACTAGAATACCTTTTTTTAAAGCAAAGGTAAAAGCCTCAATAAGGAATAGAACTACAGTCTGGATTTTAGTCTCAGCTCTCACACTAACTTGTTATGTGACTGACCTTTGCTAAGTCAAGTCATTTCCTTCTCTGGGTCTCAGTTTCTTTACCTATAAAAGGAGGTGGGATGGGGTAAAATTTCTTCTAATTCCATCATACTATGATTCTTTGTAGCAGAAACCTTGGGTTCAGAAGGGTCAATTCAATGTAGAATCTGTCTAAGATGCTGAACAAATACTTTAACTGCTATTTAGCTCATGTTCTTTACCTAAGAGGTCTTAATAACAAATTTGTCTTTCATTTTCAAAAAAGACCAATGACATCATAGGGTGATGTCTTGACTCCTGTGTGACTTGGATTTAAGTGAGTCAGAGTTGCATAAAGTGAGGCATCAGCCTCACTCTCTCTTCCAGTCATCCAAGTCCAGTGGGAGTACAAAAGCCAAGACAGCTGGCAATGGCCCAGGATATAGACACACACACATATAGGTATATATAGAAACATGTATACATTATATATGTATATACTCATGTACATATATGTATGCACATATGCATGCATGCATACATGCACACATACACACATAACCAAGAGTTAAGTGTTGTGCAGTGCCTGCTTCAGGGGTGCACTTCTGGCTTGCTGTTCATCCACGCTTGATATCCATCTTTCACCCAATTCTCACCTGTGTCACCTATCAGCCAACAATCAAATTAAGAAAGTGGGATTAATCTTTTAATTTAATTAATTAATTAAACATTAGAGCATATTGACCTTCAATCTATAGAAATTGTAATTCCTCACCTAATGCTGTTTCCATTGGAAGTATGATCCTATGTTTCCACTGGACGCTGATTCTTTTCATGGTCGTAGAAGAGCTCAATCTCTCTGATCCTCAGTTTCTTTACCTGTGAAGAAGGGGTAATAATACATGGCTATTTACCTCTTGGGGTTTTTGTGAGAATCAAAAATCATGAATTTATAGCACTTCGTAAGGTTGAATATAAACGGAAGCTTAAGGCACATTTCAGAAAAAACTGGATCTGATGCAAAATGAAATGAGTAGAACCAGGAAAACATCACAAACAGTATCAGCAACATTGTGTGATCATCATCTATGAATGGTTTAGATCTTGTCCACAATACAATGATCTAAAAGGACTCAGGATGGAAAATGCTATCTACATCCAGATAAAGAACTGATGGACTCCGACTGCAGATCAAAACATCCTTTTTTCACTTGCTTTATTTTGTGTGTGTGTTTTTGTTATTTGTTTCTTCCTTTAAAACTTTAACTAATACGGAAATATATTTTACATATTTGCATGTATATAACCTACATGAAATTGCCTACCATTTTAAGAAGAGGGGAGGGTAGAGAAGGAGGGAGAAAAATTTGGAACTCAAAGTCTTGTAAAAATGAATGCTAAAAATTATATTACATATATAATTAGAAAATATAGATATATAATTAGAAGATAGACATTAGAAAATAGACATATAATTAGAAAAAACTAAAATACTATTAAAAAGAAATTTTAAAATGAATAGAAGCTTATTCTTTTTATCAATATTGCATTAACACTTTAGTATACCAAGACTCCTGGGTTTCATCACAAATTCATCATGTGATCATAGGTAGAGAGTTAGATGGGGTCACAGAGGCCATGTATTTCAGGAAGCTGAGGTTGTTAGAGGTTAAATGATTTGCTTCCAGTGACGTAGAGAGCAAGCAGCTAAGTCACTATTCTATTGTATTGAACCATGGTACTGTCCATAGAACAAAATACATTGAATTGTACCCCCTCATTTTCCTTGACATGTGTTTTGAAATAAATCGTTTTTTTTTTTAAATTTCAGAACTGTTTTTATTGTACTACTAGCAAACAAAATTTTAGAAAAATATAAGTGGGGGCATGGCATTGTGTCATTGTACAGCAAGGGGGTTCTTAACCTGGGGCCCATGAACTTTAATATTTCAATAAATATATTTTAATATAATTGGTTTTGTTCAATAATTTTGTATTTTATTTCACGCATTTAAAAATATTCTGAGGGGGGTCCATAGACTTCACCAGACTGCCCAAGGAGTCCATGACGTAAGAAAGGTTAAGAACCCCTACTTTGCAGGTTTTTGAGAGCCATTAGCCTCAAGTCAGTTACTTCTCAGTATGAAGTACCACTGAATCTGGGTCACCAGAATATTTCTTGTCTCTTTCTTGGCCTGGTTTCCAATATGTGGTCAAGCTTCCTTGCCTCCCATCTGGTCTGTGGCTTCCTGAAACACTCTCTTTGCCCCAGCTAAGCAGTTCTACTTCTTCTTTTTCTCTCCCATAACTGAAATAAAGTATTTAAAAGAATAATTTAATCTCACTTAATAAAGTGAAAGAATATATTATCTCACATCCCCCTTCCCTACAATTTCCTGGGATAAACAAATGTTTGTTAATTGATTATTGGCTGACTAATGAATACTACCAATGCCTGAGACCCAGACAAAGTTTCTATATACAATGAGCTTCAAATGCCTAGCCTCAGGTTGTTTGTGCTGCCTTAAAGAGAAGGCTAGAAGCAGGAAGAGCATGGAGCCAATACGCTGTCTCAGCATTACGGAGGGCACCCCTGGCCAGGTCAGAATCAGCACAAATGGTTTCCTTGGCAGCCCATGTCACCTGGCTTTTGGCTCTTGTTCTTGTTCTTCCTCAAGTGTGTCCCTCTGTCTGTCAATTAATGCTTGGCATACATGACAATGCTTTCTGCCTTATACCACTGACAAATGACAAATGAGAATTTATCCATGATTCTAGACCCATCTCTAGCCCTTACCTCCCATATAAGCCAGTGGGACCCAACTTTAATCAAACCACCAATCGGTGAGCATTTATTAAGCACCTACTATGTGCCAAGCACTGCTCTAAGCACTGGGGATACAAATAAAGACATAAAATAATTCCTTCACTGGAGGATCTCACAGTCTAATGGAGGAGATGAAAGCGGTTACATACAAACATGATGTATGCAGAACAAATTGGAGCTAATCAGTTGAGGAAAGAAACTAACACTAAGAGAGATGAAGAAAATTTTGTCAAAGGTGGAATTTTATCTGGGACTTGAAGGAAGCCAGGAGTTTAAGATGAGGAGGGAGACTATTCCAGGCAGGGGGCAAAGCCAGCAAAAATGCCCAAAGTCATGAAATGGTGTTTATTGTTTGAGGAATAGCAAGGAGGCCATTGTCGATGGATCAGAGACTGTACATTTTTGGAGGGGGGTAGAGTAAGGTGTAAGAAGACTGGAAAGGTAGAGGGTGGGGCTAGGTTATGTAGAGCTTTGAATTTCAAACAGAGGGTTTTTTAATTTGATCCTGGGCATAACAGGGAGCTACAGGAGTTTATTGAGGAGGAGGAGAACAGGGTAGAGGGAAAGGTGGCATGTTCAGACCCATGATTTAGAAAAATTATTTTGATAGCTGAGTGAAGTTAAACTGGAGTGAAGAGAGATTTAAGCCAAGGACATCAACCAGCAGTCTACTGCAATAGTACAGGTGTAAAGTAATACCTACCTGCACCAGGATGATGGCTGCATCAGAACAGAAAAGGGGGCATATCCAAAAGATATGACAGAGGCAAAATGGGCAGGGTTGGCAAAAGAAAAGATATGGGCAAGATATGAAAAAAATGGAGAGCTGAGGATGACCCCTAGATTTTGAACCCAGGTGAATGGGACGTTGATGCTGCTCTCTGCATAACTGAGAATCATCAGCATGGAGATGATAATTAAATCCATGAGAATTGATGAGATCATCAAGGGAAATATTACCAAGTGGGAAGAGATGTGGATCTAGGTCAGAACCCTGGAGGACCACTGCTTTTAGTAGTGGGAATGACCAAGATGAAGACCAATCAAAGGAAACTGAGAAGGAAGAGTCAGGTAGGAGAACTAGTATAGAATATTGTAAAAAAAAAAAAAAGACTAGAGAAAAAGAGCAAGAAGGAGAAGAGATTGGTGCTCTATGGCACAACGGTACTCTTCTTTTTGAACCCTTACTGCCAAGGCAGTACACTAGTGCTTGATAGAATAGCTTTTATCTTCTCCTCACGGAAAGCTGGAGACAAGACTGAAAAGTAAAAATCATGCAGGAACAAATTTAGTCAAAGCGCACATCAAAACCAGGCAGTCATCCTACACTTCAATTATAATACTTACATTTTGCATACAGGTTAGGTACTGGACCTGGGACCTCATTGGCATACACAACTTCCTGGTGAGAAAGTTCCCTCTACCAAAGTAAGTAGGGTCCTTCTTGAAACTTAGTGTTTAACAATTCTAGGGGCCAAGATGATGGAGTAAACAGGAAATCATGTGAACTCTCCCATATTCACCTCCAAACAACTATAAAATAGCACCTTTAAACAAATTCTGGAATGGAAAACCAATAAAAATGGGGTGAAATAATTTTCTAGCCCAAGACAACTTGAAAGGTTGGCAGGAAAGGCCTATCTCACTTGAGTAAAAGGGGAACATGGTCCACAGCAGGCAATGTCCCTGTAAGCAAGCCCTAGGCGCTGCTTCAGCAAACCAGCAGGAGGCCCCAATTAGCATGAGATGAACAGGCAGATGCCAGGACCAGGTATACAGCACCAGTGTGAGCCACCAGACCCTGGCAGACCTGTGCAGCATGAAGGGTCTCCATGGACCTCAGGGCAACACCAGAGAAGTACCAGGCAAACAAAGTGTTTGTAGTCCCTAGCCCAAGAAGCTTGGGACATTGCACCCTCCATCCCATGAGCAAAGTTCAAGTTTAAAAATAATGGAATAGACTGAAAAAGATGAAAAACTAAAAAAGAATTATGCCATAAAAAGTTATAATGGTAACAGGGAAGATCAAGTCACAAACTCAGAACAGGACAGCAATGTCAAAATGTCTATATGCAAAGCCACAAAGAAAATATGTGAATTGGTCTCAAGGCCAAAAAAACTCCTGGAAGAGCTCAAAAAGGAGTTTAAAAATCAAATAAGATTAGTACAAGAAAAAAATGGGGAAAGATATGAGAGCGATACAAGGGAATCATGAAAAAAGTCAAGTTTGCTAAAGGAAACCCCACCCCAAAAAATGGAAAAAGGATGTATAAAAAATTAGTAAAGAAAACAACTCCTTAAAAAGTAGAATTTGTCAAATGGAAAATGAGATTTTTAAAAGCTGACTGAAAAAAATAACTCCTCAAAAATTAGAATTGGACAAATGGAACTTAATGACCCTATGAGACATCAAAAATCAAACAAAATCAAAAGAATGAAAAATAGAAGAAAATGTAAAATTCCTCATTGGAAAAAGAACTGAAAAATAAATGCAGGAGAGATAAGTTAAGAATTATTGGCATACATGAAAGCCACAATCAAAGGACCTGAACATCATATTCCAAGAAATTATCAAAGGAAACTGCCCTGATATCCTAGAACCAGAGGGTAAAATAGACATTGAAAGAATCCATCAATCACCTGCAGGAAGAGATCTCCAAATGAAAATTCCCAGGAACATTACTGTCAAATTCCAGAACTCCCAGTTCAAGCAAAAGAATATTGCTAGCATCCAGAAAGAAATAATTCAAATATCAATAAGGCACAGTCAGGATTACACAGGATTTAGCAGCTTCAACATTAAAAGATCAAAGGTCATGGAATACAATATTGTGGAAAACAAAGGAGCCTAGGACTACAACCAAGAATTACCTATCCAGTGAAACTGGGCATAATACTTCAGAGGAAAAAATGGTCATTCAATGAAATAGAAGGCTTTCAAGTTTTCCTAATGAAAGGACCATAGTTGAAGCAAAAAAAATTGATTTTCAATTCTAAGACTCAAGAGAAGCATGAAAAAGTAAAAAGGAAAGAGAAAACATAAGGGACTCAATAAGGCTAAATTCTTTACATCTCTACATAGGAAGCTGTTGCTTCTAATTCTTAAGAACTGCATCACCATTAGTGAAGTTAGAAGGAGTATATATACACAGTTACAAAGGTAACTTTGAGGGGATGATTTAAAATGTTAAAGTATTAGAAAAAAGATTACATTGTAAGAAGAAGGAAGGAAGAGGTAGAACAGGATAAATTTTCTCACATGAAAAATCATGAAAGACTTACAATAGCGAAGGGGAAGAAGGGAGGCTGGGTGGCAGGCATCACTTAAACCATACTCTTCAGAATTGGCTCTACAAAGGAAAAAATACACAATCACTTTTAATCACTTATGTAGTCACCAGAAATTAGGAAACTCAGGTTCAAATATTACAAACCATGTGACCCTGAACAATCACTTAACCTCTCCGGGCCTCAGTTTCTTCATCTGTTAATGAGACAGTTAGACATGATGGCCTCTGAGATCCCTCTCAGCTCTAAATACATAATTATGATTAGGATTATCCTAAAAGTGATAAAATTTCAGCTGAAATATTTAAAATCCTAAAAGACAATGCTGTCAAAGTGCTAAATTCAATATGCCAGCAAATCTGAAAAACTTAACAGTGGCAACAGAATTGGAAAAGGTCAGTTTATGTCTCAGTCCAAAAGAAGGGCAATGCCAAAGAATGTTCTGTTCAAACCACCAAACAAGTGTGTTCATTTCACATGCCAATGAGGTTATGCTTAAGATTCCGTAAGCTAAGCTTCAGCAACATGTGAACAGAGAATTACGAGAAGAGTAGGCTGCTTTTTAAAGAAGCAGAAGAACTAGAGACCAAATTGCCAACATTCATTGGACTATGGAGAAAGAAGGGGAATTCCAGAAAAAAAAAAAACATCTATTTCTGCATCATTGACACTAAAACCTTTGACTGTGTGAATCAAAACAAATTGTGACAAATCCTCAAAGGGATGGGAGTACCAGATCATCTTACTTGTCTCCTGAGGAACCTGTATGTAGGTCATGAAGCAAGAGTTAGAACTGAATATGGAACAACTGATTGATTTGAGATTGGGAAAGGAGTACAACAAGGCTGAATATTGTAATGTCTTTATTTAACTTATATGCAGAATACATCATACAATACATCATGCTGGATGAATCAAAAGAATTAATGTTGCCAGAAAAAATATCAACAAATCTCAGATATACAGATGTTACCACTGTACTGGCAGAAAGTGAAGAAGAAGAATTAAGAAGTATCTTTGTTTTCTTCCCGTTTTTCCCCTACCCACTGCCCCCAAAATAGCAGTAGGATATCCCCTCCTCAAATCTGCTCTCTCTCATATTTTCTCCCATACCCCTTTCTAATTTTCCAGTAGGTCTCTATGCCTCAGTGCCTGTAAATCTTATTTCCCAATTACACGTAAGATGGTATTAATAGTATATATA
>NW_027186523.1:7897334-7897656 GCF_028583685.1 Petaurus breviceps papuanus
CATATATATATATATATATATATATATATACACATATATACATATATATTTGAATATTTGATTTTAAAACTTTCAATTCCAGATTCATTCCCTTCCTTCCTTGTTACCCACCCTTACTGGGAAGATACACAGTTCAGTATAGGTTGTACATGTGTGGCTAATGCAAAACAATAACATAGTAGATATATTGTAAAAGACTGACTATATTTCCCTCCCTCCTATCCCACCTCCCACTTGTTGTATTCTCTACTTTGATCCCATCTATTTTCAAAAGTGAGTGCTTCCAACTTCCCTTCCCCCCAGCCTACCCTCCCTTCTATCA
>NW_027186523.1:7897756-7898122 GCF_028583685.1 Petaurus breviceps papuanus
TTCTCCTGGAGGGTGAGATACCCTATTTAGTGTGTATTTCACTCCCTCCTCAAGCCAAATTCAATGGGAATAAGGTTGACCCATTCCCTTTTGCCTCCCTATTCTTCCCTTCCATTGTAACCATTTTCCCTTGCCTCTTCTGTATGAGATAGTTTACCCCAATCTGTCTCTCCCCATCTCCTCTCATTATATTCCTCTCACCTTTTAATTTCACCTTTTAAGTATCATTCCTTCCTGTTAAATTGGTCCTGTGCCCTCTATATATGTATACCTATAAACATATATACACACATTCACATATGTATTCATATGCCTACAGAGATAGATAGATAGATAGATAGATAGATAGATAGATAGATAGATAGA
>NW_027186523.1:7898132-7936967 GCF_028583685.1 Petaurus breviceps papuanus
AGATAGATAGATAGATAGATAGATAGATAGATAGATAGATAGATAGATAGATTTCTAATCCCTTCAACTACTGAGAAAAGTTTCATAAGTTACAATTATTGTTTTTCCATGTAGGAATGTTAATTGTTTAACTTTGATAAGTTCCTTATGATTCCTTTTCCCTGTTTACCTTCTCATGCTTCTCTTACTCCTTGTATCTGAATGTCAAATTTTCTATTCAACTCTGGTTTTTTCAGCAAGAATGCTTGAAAGTCCTCTATTCCACTGAATGACCATATTTTCCCTGAAACATGATACTCAGTTTTGCTGGGTAGGTGACTCTTGGTTTTAATCCCAGCTCCTTTATCCTCTGGAATATCATATTCCAAGCCCTTCGGTCCCTGAGTGTAGAAGCTGCCAGATCCTGGGTTATCCTAATTGTGTTTCCACAATATTCAAATTGTTTCTTCCTGGCTGCTTGTAATATTCTCTCCTTAATCTGGGAATTCTGGAACCTGGCTATAATATTCCTAGGAGTTTTCTTTTTGGGATCTTTTTCAGGAGGTGATCGGTGGATTCTTTCAACCTCTATTTTGCCCTTTGGTACTAAAACATCAGGGCAGTTTTCTTTGAGAACTTCCTGGAGGATGATTTCTAGGTTCTTACTTTGGTCATGGCTTTCAGGCAGTCCAATAATTTTTAAATTATCTCTCCTGGATCTATTTTCCAGGTCAGTGGTTTTTCCCATAAGATATTTCACATTGCCTTCTATTCTTTCATTTGTTTGGATCTGTTTCACAGCATCTTTATTTTTCATAAAGTCATTAGCTTCCATTTGCTCCAATCTAATTCTGAAGCAATGATTCTCTTCATTGAGATTTTGAGATTCTTTTTCTATCTGGCAAATTCGGCTTTTTAAGGCATTCTTCTCATCATTGCCTTTTTGGGCCTCCTTTGCCATTTAAGTCAGTCTGTTTTTTAAGGTATTATTTTCCTCAGTCAGGCTGTTGACTCTCATTTCATAATTTTCTTGCATTGTTCTCATTTCTCTTCCCAATTTTTCCTCCACTTCTCTTATTTGGTTTTCAAAATCTTTCTTAAGGTCTTCTATGGCCTGTAACCAGCTTGTATTTTCCTTTGAAGCTTTTGGTGCAGCAGTTCTGACTTCACTGTTTTCCTCCTGTTCCATGCTTTGCTCCTTTTTGTTCCCAAAATAGGAGTGTATTGTTGGGATCTTCTGTCTGCTTTGTTTCCTTTGCCTGCTCATTTTGCCACTCAATTACTTGACTTTTGGGCTTTTTGCCACAGTAGGACTCTGCCACCAGACAGGGGAGCTTTCGTCTTAAATGCTGGGGTTTTCTCAGCTGCTGGAGGTAATGGATGGGTGCCCTCTCTGAGGTCTCCACATGCTCTGGCAAGCTGGAGACACACCCCAGGACCTCCACCCTAGACTGCAATCCAGATCCAAGCAGGTTAAAGCAAGAGTGATTACCCCTCAGACTGGTGCTTGGTCCTCCTACACTCTGCAGGCCAAGAGCTGAAGCTGCTCCGCGGTCCTGGCTGGCTGTGCCTGCGTCTCAGCGGCTTTTCACCCTGGGGGTAGAAGCCACGCACTCCCACTTACTGGTCCCAAAGTCCAGACTGCACTGACCTCTCACCTTGTCCTTCGCATCTATGTGTTGATAAATCTGGAAACGGCCACAGCTGCTGCTGATCTGGAGTCCCTCTGGCCAGCGGCTGGTCAGGCCTGCCCTGGGGCTAAAGCCTCCATGTGGGGTTGGGCTCGGCTCCCAGAGTGCTGTGCTAGATTCCTGCCAGCCTGCCAGGCTGTCCTCAGCAGGAGGTTAGCTTCTCTGTGTCATTTTGTGGGTTCTGCAGCTCCAAAGTTTGTTTAGAGTCCCCTTTTTACATGGATTGGGGAAGGTGGAAGCCAGAGCTGCAGGAAGGTCGTGCTTCTACTCCGCCATCTTGGCTCCGCCCCCCAAGAAGTATCTTGATGAAAGTGAAAGAGGAAAGTGTAAAAGCTGGCTTGAAGCTTAACATTAAGAAAAAAAAAAACTGAGATTTTTGCATCTGGTCCCATTACTTCCTGGCAAATAGAGGGAGAAGAATGGAAAACAGTGTCAGATTTTATATTATTAGACTCAGAGATGATTGCAGACTTTGCAGCCATGAATTTAAAAGATACTCCCTGGAAGGAAAGAATGAAAGCTGTGGCAAATCTGGACAGCATACTAAAAAGCAGAGATATCACCTTGCTGACAAAGGTTCCTACAGTCCAAACTATGGTACTACTCAGTAGTAGTGTACCACTATGAGAATTGAACTATTAGGAAAAGTGAGAGCCACAGAATCAATGCTTTCAAAATGTGGTGACTTTTTGAAATTTCTTGGACTTTTGAGAATTTCTTGGACAGTTAGGAGACCCAATCAATCAATACTTAAAGAAATTCTAACTATTCATTTGAAGAACAAATAATGAAACTGAATCTTAAATGCTTTAGTCATATGAGAAGACAAGACTCATTTGGAAAAGATTTTGATGCTGGAAAATATTGAAGGAAAAAGGAAAAGTAGATTGTAGAGAACAAGATGGATAGATAGTGTCACGGAAGCAACAAACATGAATTTGGACAGACTTCGAGAGATAGTGGATGAGAGAAGTCCTGGTGTGCTATGGTCCATGGGGTCATGAAGAGTTAGACACAACTGAACGACAACAAATTCTAATCAGGTCTGATCATCCTGCTTGACCCTCAGAAGTCACTTTTCCCCTTCTTTGGGTCTGTTTTCTCATCCTGTCATTTTAAGGTATTAGGTGATCAATGACATTTTTTCCTAGCATTTTTAATGTTCCCTGATTCTATAACACGCTTAGGGAATTAAGAGTTAATGAAAATTATATACACTGAACTTGTTTCTTGAGTGAAAATTATTATCATTCTTTGCACTAACCTTTACTTACTATTTGATCTTCAAGAGAATGCCAGAATCTTAAATGCCTTCCTCAGAGCCATAACTAGCAACTCTGGCCCCTGGAGTAAGTAACATAAAATGGGCCAACATGAAAGGTACCCTCAGATTAAGTTTAGATAAATTCACCTTAAGGGGCAAAGGAAGAAACTTGGGAGAAAGACTTCAGATTTCGGGACACAAGGCCTTGTACACCACAGGTGCTTAACAAATGCCTGTTAGAGTGAATTGCACTTGAAAGCTTTAAGAGTTGGGGAGATAGGGCAGCTAGGTGGTGCATTGAATAGAGCACAGGTCCTGGAGTCAGGAGGACCTGAGTTCAAATCCGGCCTCAGACACTTAACACAAAAACTAGCCGTGTGACCTTGGGCAAGTCACTTAACCCCAGTTGCCATCCAAAAAGCAAAAAAAAAAAAAAGAGTTGGGGAGATTTTGGGAGACAGGAACCCCAGGAAAACATGGAGTTGCCTCTGGAAGGAAGAAGGACAGGGTTAATCCAAAAAAAGGACCTTACCTGGCCAGGCAGAGGAGAAGGAAAGAAGTATGTGCCTTGTGGTAGCTTTCTATTTTAACTAATTATTATTGATAACTATCAATAATTGGACTAAACTAGTTATTTCTACATGATAGGAGGAATGCTGTAAGTACCTTATAAATCTGGAGGTTGTGAGACAAAACCTTAGTTGTCTTACCCTGGTTATGGCCCTGGTTCACCCCCAGTTTATCCATATAAATATAAATTCTGCCCACACTCAGGTGAGTAGAGTGTTAATTAGGATGTAAGTGGATGGTGACACCTCTTATGCATAAAAATGGCATGAAGATTATGGATGACAAATCTTCATCACAAATCAAGCTGCAAGGAATATTGGGGGCCTGATCCCTACTGTGACTGACTGTTGACTCCCTTATGTCTTGATCCTTTGATTTACTTCCTTTTCTCATTCCCTGGATCTCCTTTCCCAAATACCCTGACTTCCTCTCCCTAGATGGGTCTCTTAGATTCACCTGTCCTCCAGAAAGATATCTTGCCTGGCTGGCTGATACCATGACACCTACCCTTTGGAAATTTGTTCTTGACCCTACTCTCACTGCTTCACAACAAGATATCTCTAATTCTCAGTGGTTCTGTGACACTTAACAAAAGGATCCTGTAGAAATTCACAAAATACTAACCCATCCCCTTCAAATCTATTGCCTATAACTGATTCCCTGGCTTTCTCTGTGATTATAAAATTAATAATGCCATGCTGAGGAAGTTTGACCTACTCAGTGGCCCTCTATCTCACCACTCAATGGCTAATACATGGGAAAAGGAAAGCTAAGTAAAACATTAAAGTTGGACAAGTTTCTAGTCCCCCTAACAGCAATGAAGTAACACGTAGAGCATCTTGCTCCCACCCCGATGATGTCTATGGAATAGAATAAGCAATGAACATGCTCAAGGTGGACAGTACTTAATGTGCCAGTTCAATTTGCAATAATCCCAGGCTGACTATGAGTGAAGACATTTAACATTTTATTTTTTCATGACTGGGAATGGGTTTTTATAGCAATGATATTATCAGTGGAAGCTATAGTCATTGCAATCTAAACATACAATGAATACAAATGGCAAATCAGTTTCCAGGCTATAAAGAAAATGGGTGAAACCTTCTAAGTGCTAGTAGATTGTTTGGAAAACTAAAATAAAGATATATCTGTGTTTCCCAGGTCTCTTGAAGCCTTGTATCCAATCTACCAAGCCACTGGTGTATGAACTTGTAGTTATTACAACAAACTAGATTTTTTAGTCTAAAAGAACTCACTTTATGCTACCTGACTCAGCCACTCTTCCCTTACCAGTCTCAGCACTGCAATATCATAACCCTGAAAAGACTTGATTAATCCTCATAACATTGACTGCTTTTTATTGAATCCATTGGCCAGGATGGGAATACCCAAAATTAACTTTCTGTGCAGTTTTTTTTCCCATAACTGGATCTCTCTGAGCATAATTATTCCCTAACGAATGAGGGGATGAATGAATAAATGAATAGGGGAAAAATTTATTGTGCTTCTGATATACCATTTCTTGTGCTAAGTGCTAGGTGTAAAAATACAAGCAAGCAACATACAAGTAAAAATTCCTACACTCGAGGAGTTTACATTCTAATAAGAGAAGACAATATTCATAAAGAAGTGGACAGAGTAATGTTTTGGAAAGTCACGGGTGATAGTGATTGGAATGATTGGGAAATTAATTTACACATTTTTCCAGGAATAGTAGCATTAATGTGTTCTCAGAGCTAGAGCTGAAGGAGAGAGGAAGAATTTAAGGGAGAAGGGTGTGTATATATATAACCAGCATGATTGAAGGATGGCTAAGTGGTTAGTGGTACACCTGGGTCTGGGCAACTATATAGACAGTTATGGATAGAGTACCAGCCCTGAAATCCAAAGGAACAAAGTTCAAATATGGTCTCAGAAATTTACCAGCTGTGTGGGCAATGGGTTTTTATTTCTGGGCAAGTCACTTAACCCTGTTCACTCAGTTTCCTCTTCTGCAAAATGAGCTGGAGAAGGAAATGGCAAACTACTCTAGTATCTGTTCCAAGACCCCCTCCCCCCAAATGGAGTCACGAATTAAGCACTTCCTGTTCTGGTTGCTGGGATTCAAAGTACAAAGACAAAAATTAAATAATCCCTGCCCTTCAAAAGCTTACATAATTCCTACTCTTTCCTCACTATAGTATATATCTCCATATGTCCAATATTATGGAGGAAAAACATCCAAATGATTAGTTTATGTTTTACTGTTTACCCAGACATTTTAGCATTATGGAGTCTTCAATACAGTTTATTATTTGTACTACTAAAAAGCCTAAACAATACTGTCAGTATAAAAACCAAAACAGCATTGACTTTAAGCTAAGTAATAAAATTCACTGTGAATTTGAGCGTTGGTGACCAGATAAGTATTTGTTTTTCAAGTGTTGTGAGGGATTTGTTTGGGGGCGGGGGGGGGGCAGGGAAGTGGTGTGTTAGCCTGGGTTTTTAAAGGATACATTTTTTTTTACTTTGGGGTTTTACAGACAGAAGAAGAGGGGGTCATCAACCCCTAAAATCTCCTACTGTTTTAGAAATGTCACCATGAATGTTACCAGCTTTTCAAAAAGATGTTAGTGGAGATTTAAAAAACTGCCTTCTGAATCCATCCAGAATTGAATGCTAACACACTACCATTTGACAGTTTGTTAAGTGCAGCTAAAGAAAAATGGCTCATTTTGTTTAGCATTAATGTTTATTTCATTTGGCTTATAATTTTCAAGAGCTGTAGTTGGCTGCTTATTTGTTGTTCCATGTCATAAAGAGATGAAAAGGCATATGAAATACGTTGGAGGTTCCATATATCATGAGGGCATGGGACCCTTTGGAAACTTACTCTGCTGTCAGCACTAGTAGACCACTTCTTATCCTAGAATTGGAAGAAGCATTGAGAGATCATCCAGCTCCATGCTTTCAGGTGGGTTCTCCAACAAATGATCCTAGTAAAACAGCAATTTTCCCTTCTCTTAGAAATCTTTTAAAATATTCATTCTCCAGGTTTCTTGGTGACTTATTTTGACAGCAAGTTATAGACCCATGATGGAAAGCTGATGATAACTCTCAAGAGTCTCAGACGTGGTCACTGTTCTCATCTCATTCCATAGTAGTTTAACTCACAGGTCTCTAACAAAATTCCAAATTGCCTCTCAATTCTGATGTTACAGCCTTCTCATTTAGCCAGCATTAATTAATTAATTAATAAGCCAAAAACTTTGACACTATCAAATAATTCGATGTCAGAAAACCCTATGGTTTTATCAAAAGAAATGGCAATAAAGAAGATGCATTGCCACCTGCCTTGCTACTGTACGGTAAGGACCACTGAGTCTTTCAGCTCTTCCATGTAGCTGAACCCTTTTATATATGTCCTACTAAAATATGAGCTCCTTGAAAGCAGGGACTATCCCTGTTTTCTATCTGTATTCCCAGATCTGAGAATACAAAATAAGAAACAGTCCCTGCCCTCAAGGAGCTTACATTCTACTGTAGTGACAACAACATGCAGCCTTTCAAAAATACTGTAAAAGCATGGTTTTATCCAAAAGTTGTTCCCAAGCCTTAAAAAAAAAACTTCTTCTATTTATGTGATTTATAAACTTGTTTTTTCCTTCTTTCAAGTTTACTTTACAATACATTAACTCGACCTTTCTTTAAATGAAATGTCATAAATTTCTCCAAGATTCAGTCTAAAATTTTTGGAAAAAAACAACAAATCTAACATAGAATAAGTAAATATGGAAGGGTCATACCGAATTTTATAACACTACCATACCAAAGAAATCAAGAGTCTTTCGTATCAAAGTATCCTGGAAGACAAGAATTATTTGACCTACCCAGTCACTCATGCCTAGTAGCAATGATAATAACATATGTAGTCCTATTATATGGAGCTGAAATGCTTTCTCTTTTAAGAATTTTTTGGGGGTTGGGAAACATCACTTTGTTAGATCTCACAACATTTTCTGACAGCTTGAAACTGTATACACAAGAAATTCTGATATTGATTAAGAAATAGAAATTTCTAAAGACTGAATGATTTATCCAGGAAATTGCATATACTGGAATTAATGGTTCAGTGCAATGGAACACAGCCCCCTCTAACCCCCATTCACAAATATATTCCTAATTTTTTCTTTACTTAGACACTTAATATCTGTGTGCCTCCACTAAATCATTTCACCTCTGAACCTAAGAGTCCTCATCTTTAAAATGAGTCTAAAATACCAGCACAGTCCATTGTGAGGAAAGCACTTTATAAATCTTTTCATTGTTTTTGTTCAGTATTTTTCTTTCATGTCTGACTCTTTGTGATTTCATTTGGGATTTTTCTTGGCAAAGACACTGAAGTGTTTTCCCATTTCCTTCTCCAGCTCATTTTACAGATGAAAAATCTGGGGCAAATAGGGGTAAGTGACTTGCCCAGGGTCACACAGATAGTAAGTATTTGAGACCAGATTTGAACTCAGAAAGAAGAGTCTTCCGGACTCCGGTCTAACCCTCTACACATTGTGCCACCTAGTTCTTTTAAAAGTGGAAGTTATTAAATACTTTATTGTATACTCATATACTGGTTCATTCATGTTAGTTATTATTTTTCTGTTTATGTGATCTATGCATGCTGGTTACCAATCCCTGATGATATCTCCTATCCTCACTTATGAGTGTAAAAATGTTTATGTATACAGTCTGTTCTGCTAACAATGTTTCCCAAAAAACACTGTGCTATACAAAACCAAGCAACAAAAAAAACACAGAGAGTCCTCAAATTCTGGCTTCAGAGGCCATGGGGAAGGTCCAGGAGTGTATGGTTCACACCAGACTTCTTTCACCCCCAGCTCCAGCTGTACCAGAAGACATACAATAAGAATGGCATTTTCCCTTGACAAAGTCCTGAAATTTGCTTGTGGAAGTTGGCATCAAAAGATTTGAGACTTATGAATTATTGTGAAATGGTACCATTTTCTGTGTGTAATAGGAATGTAAATTTAAAGATCTTCCCTGCCCCTAGGCTAAAGTGCACCTGGAGCCTGGGGTGGGAGGCTTGTTTTTCAGTAGATACTTCTTGATTGGCCAGTGAGTCAATAAGGTTGTTATATTCTCTGAGCCAGGAGAAGGCTATATAAGCCCTGATGTGTAGCTTTGCTTTGGGGCTCACTTTGAAAAGTGTTCTGTGATTTGATCTGGATTCTGGGAAGCCGTTGTCCAGGGCCCCCCCGGCTTTGAAACCCAGATGTTGTTTGGTATGGATGTAATGGTTGGACAGTTTGGAAAGCTGCCTACTTGATCTGTTTGTCTTCATAAATTTGTCTGTATATTCTGAAGTTCGGGGTGCTGACCTTTTTTCCCTGAACTAGGTAAACAATACATATCTGACTGATTAAAGTAAGCTCGTTAACCCCTTTTGAGTTGCTTTCCTTTAACAAAGCAGATCCAAGAACCTCTGTGAGCAGCCCCCCTGGGGACACTGGGGGGCTTGCTGCTAGAATGTGCTTTCTTGGTGTTTCTTGAGGAAGGAATTACATATCAGCCAACTCAAAATCAGATTCTGCTTAAAATGTTCCCTAATACATGAATCACTTTGAAACAAACGTGTGTTTTCTAAACTTGCATTATAGCAGAACTGTGTATGTTTACACACACACACACACACACACACACACACACACACACACACACACGAGTTAATATGCCTAGCTTCACAGAAAGCCTAGACTTTTGCAGGGTCACTGCAGTCAAAGGTCCTGACCATGGCATTGCAGATTGAATATTCCAATTGCCCCAGGAATGAACAGGCCTTAGAGAACAGATTCTCACTACACAAATTCACAACAGAATGTTCTATAAACTGGAATGCCAAGGTTCTAATTTGTAGTGGGAGCTATAACTGCCAAAAAGACTCTTTTAGGGGGGAAAAACCAAAAATACAAACAAAAAAAAATAATCATTTAGACAAGGCTTTGTTGTGCCTTCTATTTCACAGAATAAAAGACAGATACTAATTTTTAGCCAGTATGCTATCAAAATATGAAATATACATATGCCTTCACTGTGACTTTGGTCACTTCTCTTTCTCATTCTTCTCTCTGAATTGTACACCTCCATAAATGATTCATGCTCCCAAGGAGTGAGAGGCATAAACATCACTACATTTTTGATTTCACAGTTCAACAATGTTGGAATATTTTGGAGATGCTGAATTATTGAGAGGTACCTGGTCAAGAAAATGTCAGCAGTTCCTGATGTGGCATTATCTCAGTTTAGAAGGGATTGTTCAAAAATTAGCCAGTGGGATGGCGGAAGAGAGGGGGACATTTGGTTTTGCTGTGTCAAAAGTTTTCTCAAACTAAAGAGTTCAAGTCCTCCAGGGCTGTATGCCTTAGAGAGATGTCTGAATGATGTCAAAGTTAGGGGAAATCAGCAGCAATGGCATAGCTAGGAAAGTTAGCAGAATGGGGAGGGAGGAGGAAAGCCAGGGGAGGGAGTTTTTTTGTTTTGTTTTATTAGAAAATTGAAAGCTACTGAATTTAAAATCCAGGGATAGATTACATATGGTTGTTACAATCGAATACTTTGAAGCATGTGACCTAAAGTGGTCATGTAATCATGGTCTCTGGGGATTTTAAAAGAAAAAGCACAGAAACTATTTACTTTAAATCAGTCAATCAATTATTTACTCAGTGCCCCATTATGCCTAGAAGTGTATTAGGTGACATGGAAGATGATAAGAAGCATAAGACATGAAACTTCATTTTATGCATTGGAATGTATTCTATTTAATCAGTTGCCTTGATGGGGAATATTAGGTTTATAGGGACAGAGATGTGATGTGTGATTTCAGTGGCTAAGGGACTCCCAGATGAGAAAACTTCCTACCAATGTAAGTCAACACCTTCTCTATGTATGCCTGGGGCACTGGGAGATGAAGTGATTTACCCACAGTCACTCATCCAGTGTGTGTGAAAGACCTGGCTTGAACCCAGCTCTTTTGGCCTCCAGAGTCAGCTCTCTACCCAATATATAATTCTGCCTTTATAAGAAGTTATTTTAAAAACTGTGATAGGATCAATCATTCTGGAAAGCAATTTGGAACTATGCCCAAAAGTCTATAAAACTGTGCATAACCTTTGACCCTGCAATATCATTATTAGGTTTTGTATCCCAAAGAGATTTTTTAAAAGGGGGTGGGGGTACCTATATCTACAAAAGATATTTATAGCAGTTTTTTCTCTGGTGGAAAAAATTTGGAAATCAAGGATCATTTGGAAAATGACTGAACAAGTTGTAGCACATAATTGTGATGGAATACTGGGGGGGGGGCATCTGTAGTTGTTCTGATCTATGATATTTTGCCCTTGGACCCAGATGGCTCTGGAGGAGAAAGTGAGGGTGGTCACTTTGCACAGCCCTGCATCCGATGTAATCCCTGTAATCCGATTCACTTGCAAGTCATGGCATCATCTTCCTGAGGTCACAGTCCTCTTGAAGAACAAAGGACAAACAACAATAACAATGCAATACCATTGTGCTAGTGACAGGCAGGATGCTTTCATAAAAACCTGGAAACATTTACATTAACTGACACAAATGAAGTGAATAGAACATTGTGCATAACAGCAATATTGTGCAAGGACCAACTGTGAAAGACTTGATTACTCTGATCAAGACAATGATTCAGGACAATTTCAAAGGAAAAATGCCATCTACCTCCAGAGAAAGAATTGATGGCATCTGGATGCAGATGAAAGCACACTTTTTTTAACTTTCTTTTGGGGGGGAGGTGTTTTCTTTCACAACATGATTAATATGGAAACACTGAGCATGAATGCACATGTATAACCTATATCAAATTGGTTTCTATCTCAGGGATGGGAAGGAAACAGAGAAAGAAAATTTGAAACTCAAAATTTTTTTAAAAGAATGTTAAAATTTTTTACATATAATTGGAAAAGATGTCATTTTTTAAATGACAGGATCCTCTTAGTCCAACAATGTTGGAATGTTGCAAGGGTGTACTCATCATCTGCTGGTAAATGCCAGAGGACAGATTAGAATTTGGGTTTCTTATTCCAAACCAGTGGTTTTCACTCTACCTTTCCTTCAGATAACTCTAAAGTTTTCAAACTGGGAAATAGGAAGACTATGATGTCACCAAGTAAAATAAGGAAGTGTGTAGAGATGGATATATAGATAAAGCATTTATTAATTGCTTACTGTGGAACTGAGCACTAAACTAAATAAATACTGGTAATCCAAATACAAACAAGTAGGTCAGACCTTGTCTTCAAGGAGCTTACATTCTAATGGGGAAGAAAACAAAAAGAGGAAATCTACAAAGTGGGGGATTAGACATAGCTTGCCAGAATATGACTCACAGGTCTGATTACAGACAACCTAAGGTCAAAATTCACTTATAAGAGTTGGAGATTCCAGGGGAAGAGTGTCAAGTTCATTGAATAGGAGCCAAATGACAGAAATAGCAGTGGTCACCAGAATGGTAGCATCTGATGGTATCAGAAAAGCAACCTAGCTCAATGGGGAAGCTGCCCAAAACAGAAGTAGGTGAGAAGCTGTGGGGAAAGCATTGAAGCAACTCTTCCATCATTCATCAATGCCCCTCAGAACTTCATGAAGATTCCAAAGGACTACCAAGGCTGAGTTTGGAGGTATCCCTTACACCTATGCCTGAAAATCATTGTGTTTTAAGTTAATGCTTACTCTCCCCAAGGGCTCAGTGTGTATTTGTGGGAGAATAAACCTCAAGTTTTAGGTATTTGGTGGAGGAGGGGTATGGGGGTGCTTTATAACCACTGTTCTCACCTACCTTCTCAGTAATCTCTTTTCTAAAAGTTAATTGATGTATAATAGTTGTGAGCATAATATAGTAAATATCACTTCCCCAGGATTCCAAGGTGCCAGTTTGAGTTGGGTGAGTTAAGTCCAACCAACATTCTACATCACAGATCTAGTCCTTATCCTAAGGAATTGAATCCCTAAAGAGCTGACTAATAGATCATTATCAGCTCAGAGGGAATTCTATATTGGTATGACACAGAACTCTGCTCTTAGTCCAGTTCAGTTCAACATTTTAATAAATGACTTGGATGAAGATATAGAAAATAGGTTGATCAAATTTGTGAAGAGCTAAGAGAGATAGCTGGGCAGTCAGGTGGTGCAGTAGAGAGAGCAATGGGCCTAGAGTCAGCAAGACCTGAGTTGAAATCCGGCCTCAGACACTTAATAGCTGTGTGACCCTGGACAAGTCACCAAATCCTTTTTGCCTCAGTTTCCTCATCTGTAAAATGAGCTGGAGAAGGAAACAGCAAACTATTCCAGTATCTTTGTCAAATAAACACCAAAGAGGTCACAAATAGTTGGACATGGCTAAAAATGACCTAACAACAACAACAAGGAGGGATAGTTAATACACTGGCTGTTAGGATCAGTATTTTTCATTTCTTAAGAGATAGGAATGGGGGAAGCCAGGTGGCGCAGTGAATAAGAGCACCAGCCCCAGCATCAGGAGACCTGGGATCGGTTCCGGACTCAGATACTCGGCACCCACACAAAAATAACTGGCCATGTAACCTTGAGCAAGTTATTTAACCCCAATTGCTTTGAGAGAGAGAGAGAGAGAGAGAGAGAGAGAGAGAGAGAGAGAGAGAGAGAGAAAGATGGGAATGATGGGTCAAACCCAACAAAAATATATAAGGTAAATACAAGGGTCTAAATTTAGATTTAAATATTCAATTGCCTAAGCAGGGAAGTAGCTTGACAATACTTTCAGTTGACCTCCTTATAAAGTAATAGAGTGAAATGGAGACTGAAACATGCTAATTTTCCCTTCCTTCTTTTTTTGAGTCGTAAAAAATTACTAATATGGAAATGTTTTACACAATTGTACATGTATAAACTATATCTGATTGCTTACCATCTCAGGAAGGGGGAAGAAGAGGCAGGAAGGGACACAATATGGGACTCAAAACTTTTTTTAAAAGATTTAAAATTCTTCTAGCACATAATTGGGGGAAAGTAAAATATTATTTAAATATAAAATAAAATAAAGTAATAGTGTGATACAGCTACTAAAAGGCTAATGTGAGTAGATCAAGGGAAGCCATAGTCTTGCTATACTCTGTGTTTGTCAGACTACATCTGGAATGTTCTCTCCAGTTTGTAACATTACAATTAAGATGGATGTTGGCAAACAAAAACAAACTGGTATTAGCTCAATGGGGAGAGCAGTGCTATGAAACCATGGAGGGGAAGGAAGCAGACACTTGTGCCAAGATAATGCTGCCTATAGGGAGGCTCCTTGCAGTCAGTGCATGTAAGACAGAGAGACAACAATACAGTCAATTCCTGGTTTTATTCTGAAAATGCTTTATAGGGTACCACAGACACATAATGACCAAGGGTAGTAAGGCTGACCCCTTGGGTAAAGTAGGTAAAACTCTGACACTTGGTAATCGTTCTCTATCCAAAACTTGTGGATGTTGTCATTGAATATCAATGTATAACAGTTGCACTGATCTGTAAAACCCATGGGTTTGAACAACAAAAATAATCCAAGATCACAAATAGCATAGTTATAATGCATGACCTAACTGGAACTGCTAGCACAAAGAAATCTTAAATGCTTTACTTTATATATAGCATGTGTTCACTCTGAATCAAAATGACCGAGTTTTTATAAAATCAACTTGCAAAGTCACTCTTTAGCTTGAGTTATTTGATTTAAATCAGCTAGACAATGACATTATAAACACCACCTCAAGTAAAATAAAAAAGTAACAGGAGAGATAAGTCAGAGCTAAAAATACTCAGAAATTCAAAAGAACACAGAAAATCAACACCAGAGGGCACTCCGCCCAGGGTCACACTTTCACTATGAATCAGAGGTGAACCTTGAATCCCTGTCTTCCTTACCATTTCTCTATCCACCATACCATGCTACCTCACCAGAGGTTATATTTATGTAGAAACAAAAAGGATAAGTGAACTTTTAAAATAAAAAGGGAAAGAAATAATTTATGAGTATTTGGAAAAGAGATAATCACTATAAGGCAGTGTGGGTTCATTTAAAAAACTCATCCCAAACCAACCTCATCCCATTTTTGGAAAGGGTTATTAGACTATTACATTAAGAGGAATCTATGGGCATAATATATCTACATGGCAGCAAAACATTTGGCAAAATCTCTCATGATCTCTTAATAAAGAGGCAGAGAATATACATATATACATCCATAGATAGATGGAAGTTAACTGAACCCTAAGAGTAATGATCAATGAATCCATGTTGCAAAGAGAGAGTGGCCCAAAGCAGTACTCTTTCTGCTATTTTGTTGAATTTTTTAAATCAATGACTCTCATATATGTATGGATGGTATATTCATCATATTTGTTGATAATAAGCCACAAACTACATGGGACTGCCCAAACATCAGAATCAATATACAAACATCTCAACAAATAAATTGGTGGATTGAAAATGATGAGGTGAAATTTAATAGGAATAAATGAGTATGACTGTGTTTTCCACTCTCAGATCTTTAAAAAGATAAACTTACTAATTACTGCAAGAAAAAAAATAGATGAAAATTGGTTAAAAAGGAGGGGGGCAGATGATTCCGACCTGCATTCTCTCATTATCAAGAAGCAGTAGAAGGAGGGGAAATAAGTTTACATTAATCTTGGCAAGAGACTAAGTAAATTTTTTAAAAAATCATCCCAAGTACATTTAAGGATGAAAGTCACAGGACAATCAGTAGATGAAAAAATAAATAAAAATGGAGGAGCTCTGTAAAGATGTCTTTAAAAAAAAAAAACCTTTCCCCCATTAATTACAGTGGAACACCACATTCAGATTTTTAAATCATAGTTCTTAATGTAATGGATGAGACAATAGAAATGACACCCAAGAAAACAAAATCTGGAAAAGTAATTGGATTAGACCTAGAATACAGGAAGTTCATGCTAGAGGAAACACAATTTTAAGAGTTGAAGGAAGTTCCTCCAAGATAATTCACCTAAGGCATAATATTAATACTTGACTACTTCAGTAGAGCCATTACCTCATTTTAGTGGGTACTGGCATTAAGAGGCAAATGACAGCACAAATGGCTGTCATATCAGCTGTAAGCTCTTATCGTTCTTACAAACATAAGCAAATACATGTATACACACACATATATATATATATACACACACATATATATATAGCCATGAATCTATGTGTGTGTGTATATATATATACACACATACATATATATAATATACTTTATATGTATATGAAGTGGTGTGTGTGTGTGTGTGTGTGTGTGTGTGTGTGTAAAGGACCAGCAACAATATCAAAGACAGTTAGGTGTCTTTGTGAATAGAATGAGTTAAGAAGAATCATCTTTCTGAGTTCAAATCTGCCCTCAGACAATTATTAGCCATGTGATCCTGGGCAAGTCACTTAATCCTGTCAGTATTGGTTTCCTCATCTGTAAAATGGGCTGGAGAAGGAAAGGGCAACCACTCCAGTATCTTTACCAAGAAAACCCCAAATGGGATCATAAAGATTTGGACACAACTGAAAAATAACTAAAATATATATCTATGAATATATACATACACACACACACCACTTCATATACATATAAAGTATATTATATATATGTATGTGTGTATATATATATATACACACACACATAGGTTCATGGCTATATATGTGTGTGTGTGTGTGTGTGTGTGTATATATATATATATATAATCATATATACACAGAGCTAGGTGGTACAGTAGATCGAGTGCCAAATCTGGAGTCAGGAAGACTCCTTCCTGAATTCAAATCTGGCCTCATATACTTATTAGCTATGACCCCAGGCAAGTCACCTGTATGCCTGAGTTTCCTCATCCATAAAATGAGATAGAGAAGGAAATGGCAAACCACTCCAGAGTCTTTGTCAAGAAAATTCCAAGTAGGGTCACAAAGAGTCAGACCTGACTGAAAAAAATTTAACAATAAACAACAAATATATAAATATATGTAACTAGGAGAAACTACCCAACAATGGAGATTTCAAGTAAACATAGGGATGTAACCAACAAAATGGAGGACTAGACATCTAAACATTTTCTCTGATCCTCATGACCTCTAAAAATTCTCCAAAATAAGGACCATTTTCAAGTAAAGTAATTGCAGCTATCCCCAAAAAACCCTAATGAAGTAACAACTTAATAAATTAACAGAAAACAAAAGAGAGAACTGATGATTGGGAATACAAATACTCAGAAGTGAAAGATAACCTGGAAGAAGAGAAGAAAAAGCAATGACATTAAAGGATTATGATTTGCATATATGCTGATCTCAAAAGCAATATAAAGATTATAGATGTCCCAGAAGAACACAAGTCAAGATAGAGAAATTTGTTTTAGATGTCATATACGTGTACACATAGACATATATGGAACATTTCTTACTAGTTAAATATTAATTTAGAATTTATAATCATAATACTTTATATATAATATATAATTATCTGTGTGTATAATATTATATATATATATTTACATATATACTTTTGCTAGCCAGTTGTACTTCTGAACTTTGGACAGGTTTCCTCTGGATCATGTGTCCCATATTAAAAAGTTACCTATCTGCAGGTAAACCAAGTCCAAGGTCATGTAAGTGGAAGGGACTATAGATGTGTATAATATACTATAAGCTGGCAAGACCTGTCATGGTCCTGGTACATTCCTCCTTAAACTGAAATTAAAATGCCCAAAGATCTCAAGTCATATATTTAGAAACAGAGACAAAAGATAGTATTTACCAGTTAAACATTAGAAAGGTCCAAAATAGAAAATGGGAAGTAGTAAACTGAAGATAATAGCTACCATTTATATAATGCTTTGCAAAGTAGATAGGTAGCTATAGCTATAGAGATTGATATAGATATAGGTTTGCAAAGTACTTTACATATCTCAAGTGACTGTAACACCCACCCTCTGAGGTAGGTTCATTTTACAGATCAAGAAATTGAGACTGAGTGAGGGAGGTTAAGTAAATTGAGGCTGATAATGGGTAAGTGATTTTCTGAGGGGTACATAAGGAAAGGAAGAGAATAAGCATTTATATAGTACCTACTATATACCAGGCACTGTACTAAGAACTTTTTATGATTATATCATTTCATCCTCACAAGAACCTTGTAAGGTAGATACTGTTGTTATCCCCGTTATATGGATGAAGAAACTGAGGCAAACAGAGGTTAAGTGACTTGCACAGATTCACACAGAGTAAGTGTCTGAGGCAGGAATTGAGTTCAGTGCTTCTTAACTCCTAGTCCAGCGTTCTAAGCATTGTACCCACTGGCTCCCTCCAACACAGAGCTGCTTCAAACATAAACACAAACTAAGCGCTTGGACTTTGCAAGCTGGTGCCTAATGTCAGTGCAGAGTATGTTATAGCCTCAGATGAAATGGACTCCTTGCAGAAGAAAGAACCAGTCCATGGATGGTGGAGGTGGATTAATTTGCCGTGTTATTATGCTCTTGATTCATTTTGGAACCCAGTCAGTTATACCATAAGCTTGATACCAATTCAACAATGTAAATGTTCATGTATGGGCTCTGGGGGCAGGGAACCTGGAACTTACTTTTTAGCTTCCTGTGTTGGGTCATTAGGTTTAACAGATACCAATCCAAATAATGGGGAATAGGCACAAGATTAAATTGCCTCTATAACTAAATTACATGTATAACCCTGTTACTATTCCTTGACCTAGAAAGACCTGGAAGACTTGAGTAGTCTTTCCAGTTCATATTATAATTCATTCATGCCTTCTTATCCTATCAACACAATAAAATTTAACAAGTGCATTTATTAAACACCTTCTATATGCCTGGACTCTCCTAGTTGGTAGGGATACAAAAATAAATAAATCAATCAACAAAACAAATGCTTATCTGTAAGACTTTACCTTCTAGTCATGGGAGATAACATAAAAAAATCAGCAAATACAAAGAATATATAAGATAAAAGCACAATCATTTTGATGATATGGCAAAGAATGGAGAACACTAAAAACTCAGAGGACCTAGGGCAGGGGAAAGGGCTTCTTGGAGAGGTGGCACTTAAGCTGAGCCTTAAAGAAAGATAGGGTTTCCAAGAGTTGGAGATGATAAGAGCATGGAGAAATGGTATGAGACAGCAGATAAAGGCCATATCAGGGAGGGGAAAAGGGCTAATACATGAGCAGAAGTCATGCAAATTCAGCCTGGCAAGATAAGTCTTAAATATGAAATAGTGGAATCTCTATGTTGAGCTAAAGGAAGCATAGAACCGCTGGACTGCACCTGCATCAGGGGCTTTACATGATTTAGGAATATCATGTTTTAGGGCTATCAACCTGGTAACTCTACTTTAGCCTTGATACCTTAACTAGGTTCTCACCATGTCTCAATCAATCAGTCAGGCAAGAGCCTTGGAATAAGTGCTAACGGACTTGAACTGGAATGACTTTATGAGAATCTTCCTAAAAGACTGGGGAAAACAAGCCATGCCACAAGTATCATCATTTCCAGAAAGTTAAGAAAGCATTGAATTCCAGAATTTGGTGTAAAAAGCTTTCTGTCATATTCAGATCCAGTGACACAGGCTGGCCTCCTTCCCATTTTCCAAACACAACACTCCATCTCCAGGCCCCAGGCATTTTCACTGGCTGTCCCCATACCTGGGATTCTCCCCCTCCCGTTGCCATCTCCTGGTTTCCTCCAGGTCCCAGTTAGAATCCCCAAACCTAATCCTCCTTAATATTAAATCCATCACTCTAAGATTATCTTCAATTTATCCTGCCAATATCTTGTTTGTATATAATTATGTGCATGTTGATTCCTACATTAGACTATTAGCTCCTTGAGAGAAGGGACTATTTGTTTGATTTTTTTTTGGTTATTTGTCTTTGCTTTCATTTATATCATTGGCGCTAAACATGGTATTTGTCATGTCTGCTGACTTGATAATCCTGGAGAAGAAACACCTCATGGGGGTGGTGGGGAGGAAAAGCTTTGATTTCAGTCATAGCAAGATCTTTCTTCCCCCCCCTACAGCCCAGCCTTTGACCAGAGGAAGACCTTGTAAACTTTGAAAGGTCTAGAGGATATGGTGCCCTGTATAGAACACCACGCCTATGGTCAGGAAGACCTCAGTTCAAAATAGGTTTCAGACACTTATTCACTGTGTCACCCTGAGAAAGTAATTTAACAGCTGCTTGCCTCGGTTTCCCCATCTGTAAAATAAGGATGCTAATAATAGCACCTGCTTTCCAAGGTTGTTATGAGGCTAATGAGATTGTAATTGTATAGCACTTAGTACAGTGCGTGGAACATAGTAAGTGCTATCTAGTGTTAATTATGATTGATGATGGTGATGATGATGATGATGATGATGATGATATTGGACCTCTCATCTTCCCATTAGTGCCATAGCTGCATCCCTGGATCAGCTGCCAGCAGTGTTTGCATAAAGTGTCAAGCAAGGGCAAATTGGACTCATGGCTCTACACGAAGCCTAGCAAAGAAATTTCAACATGCCTAAATGGAACTTCCCAACCAGAATCTGTGAGTTACCTCCATGCCACATGTGCTCTTTAAGCTAAAGCCTGCTTTCCCTTCAGTGGTGGGGAACCTGCAGCCTCAAGACCACATGTGACCCTCTAGGTCCTCGAGCCCTTTGACTGAACCATGTTTGAGGACCTAGAGGGCCACATGTGGCCTTGATGCTGCAGGTTCTCCACCCCTGCATTAGACTCTATATGCTTGTGGAAAAGTCTGTCACAGATAGTAGAGGTAGGGGAGAAGTTTTGCACACAGAAAGGACCCATTTTTAAGTTACTTAAGACTGGTTGACTAAATTGACTCTCTAATGAAATCTTGGAGGTAAGAACACCAGTGGGGGCTTAGTCCAATAGTGAAGAATCACCTATGATTATTGGGGTACTCCTAGAGCCTGAGACTGGCTAGGAACTATTTAGTGAAAGGGGGAATTGGGAAAAGGATCCTCAGACTTTACATTCTCTCCAACATGAGCAGAGGGTTGGAGAGATAAGACTGAAAACAGGAGAAGTCATTAAGAGTCTATTGCAACTTCTACCATATTTTCCTGTAATTTCTTCTCAGAGAACCCATCCAACATTGGGGCTTCCTCTCACTCCATTGCCATCACATGTTTACTAATGCAATTTAGTAATTACTAATGACTAATCTAGTGATTTTCTTTGTTCTTGTAGTATGACTGACCCACCTTCTTTTCCAGTCATATATCTCTATGATAATACACAAGCCTTATACTGAGAGATGTGCATGGACTGAGCATCCTGGCACACCTGACCCATACCCTATGAGCACTTATGCTTCTTACATTGCTTCCTCTTGCACAACTCTTTGCTGATAATATATTATAACCTACTCATATCCATGACACACTACTCCATTTTGGTGATTTGCAACTTTAATTCTGTAAGTAAGACTGTCATCTTCTGTGACTCACTGCCATAAAACATTACCAGGAAAATATTGTTGTTTTTTAAATGTCACACTGTCTGAGAGAGAAACTCGGAGTCATTAAAAAGCCTGGAACAATTTTCCCAATGTAATACAGACGATTCTCCTCTTCCTTCAACCCAGTTCTGAGCCTAGATTGTTGTCCACAAGGTCTATTTAGGCAAGATACATATGCACATATGTGTATATATGTAGGGATGCATGTACGTATGCATACATATGTCACTGTAGGCATTATGAATATTGCATCGGCGCTACAATATATATATATATATGTGTGTGTGTGTGTGTATCAATAGGCCAGTTCTATTGGTTATCTATCCATCTGTCTAACATAGCCTGGACAATAGATACTCTTCACCCATTTGGTTTTTTTGCTTTGTGCATAGTTGGATCAAGCATTTTTGAGAGGTCCTGGGTCTCATTTGCTAGGTACTAGTTTCAATCTGCACGTTGTCATCTGAAAACTGAAGCATAAGAATTCCTCTTCCATTTGTATTCTGTGCTAGATTTCCTCCAAAATTAGCATGAATGTCTTGAGTGAGCACAGGTCTTCCAATTATAAGATTTAATATCTTGCTTGATATTAAAGATACATAAGGCAAAATTTTTAAGGTCATTACATCTTTTGAGGAACTTTGTATGATTTTGACATACATAGGTGACATCTTTTTTCAGAGAGCATGTAAGAATACTTTTTTAAAGCAAATCAAATACTTAAAGTGCAGTGGAATCCTGTATTCTCCATATATTTCTGTCAATTGTATGACTAAAAACATAGTCTGCTATTGAATACCATTCATAAGAACTCACCTGTTCTCTCTCATACCTTCATCAAGGATGTCCTTAGCAGATTATTTTTCAAAAATTTTTGGAAAGATAAGAAAGTAGGCACATAGATGAGTGGTAACTTTTTTCAATTACCTTCAGAGGGAGGGATGATGTGATAATAAGTCTATGATTTTTTTCTGAACCTTTCATTTCCCTTTTCCTTCAGAAAACTTAAGAATTGATTTCTTACACTCTCATAATTTTGTAACATGTAATACTTGTTTTCTCTGTCTAGTTGTCTTAGGAGACTTGTTCTTCCTATGTCTGTTTTCTTCATTATCATCTCCACTTGCTCACATAGCATCTCAAGGGCTGTGAAGTTGTAGTATATATAAATATAGTGGTTCCACTGCAATTGATTGGGGACAGTATGCACTATATTCATTTTTATAGAGGGGGAAGGGGTGTTCATTGTCTTCTAGTCTCCTCCTCAGGATGATTTGGCTTCACTGGCCTTCTCACCAGACTTTATGTAAGCTTGTTTTTCCCTCCATTGATTCATACTATTTTATGAACCAGGAATGTTCATAGCTTCTGCCATTCTCACTCACAAGAATTTGTAAACAAATTTGTATTTAAAACGTGTGTTGTCTTGGGTGGACATAGTTCTCCAGTTGGTAAAGGGATGACTATTTGCCATTTGGCATGGTTTCTGGTTTAGTTGCCGTATTGTGGTGATTGATTTATACCAATTAAACTTCCTCAAGCAATGATGATAGGCCATAATGATATTATTCCTTAATCCTTTTCCTTTTTTTGTTTTCTCAATGTGAACATCTTGCTTAAATTGGTCATCAGAATTGCCTCAATTGGGCACCACAATATATCCTTTTCACTTTCATACTTTCTTTAAATTTGGGTTTGATTTTGATCTTTGTTCTTATAAGTCATTGGTCTGATTACAAACAAACCAATAATTCAGAAAAAAACTTCCACATGTACAACACATCATTTCCTGTCTGTTAATACATAATGTTTCATTTTTTATAATATGACTTGGTGCTTGCCATCTCCACTATGACTCTCTTCTCAAAGGAATTGTTAATGACACATAGATGTGAGTCTTTCTTTAGAGACTACAAGTTTTTGACAGCTGCTATTTCTCACTCCTGACCCATGTTTTCCAATATTTTTTTACTGTCTTCCTCTATGCCAACCTTTACATTAGAGTATATATTGACTTCATTGGAAAGGTTTTATTGAATTCTTCATAGAATTTATCTGCCTCTTCATCTACTTTTATATATGTTTGCATGTAAGAGTATGGATGAAAGGGGGAAAAAACCCTCATATTACCAGAAAACTGTGACTAGGAAAATGTCATATCACTAATCCATATGCCTACATTCCTGTCTATATAAAACCTTTTTGAAAATAATTTGTACACATCAAAATCCAGTTTCATTCTTAAATGCCATCAGGATAATTTTGAATAATTAGGTTTTTTGCCAAACTTTCAGAAATTTGTTTTTCTCTCCACTGATTATCACTATTATGTAGACCGGTTCTAACCATATCACAAGATTCCATTATGATTAATGCTACTGACTACAAAAATGTCTTTGATTCTATAGAACACAATGCAATCTTAAAGGTGTTTCTCCAAGAAACTATCTGCCATGCCTAGATCCAAATAAGGCAAGAGTCCTGGAAATATATAACAATATTGATTACCTTGAGGACTCTCTGATTATCATTATCAAGTGAGTCAAGATTAAGAGATAGGGATAGGTGGTAATCTCTATTAAGGGAGAGGATTCATAGATCTAGCAAACCATAGTCCTCTGATATGTAATCACATGGGCAGTTCATTTATTTAGTCCATATACCTTAGATGGGGACTAAAGATGAGCAGTGAACTGTTTCCAGAGTTAAATAGAATGAAAAAAGCATTATGTTTTCTTTTGGGAGAATAAATAGTGCTTTAAATGAATCTAAGATGTTGCATGAGTATAAATTCATTTATTTAATTGCAGTATTTAAAAACTTTCTAATCATGGTGCTGGAGAAGGCTATTGAGAGTCCCATGGACAGCAAGGAGATCAAATCAGTCAATACTTAAATTAATTCAAACTATTCACTAGAGAGACATATACTGAAGCTGAAGCTTAAATACTTTGGACATGTGATGAGAAGACAAGATCCATTGGGAAAGACCCTGATAAGGGTAAAGACTGAAGGCAAGAGGAAAAGGGGATGGCAGAGGATGAGATGGATAGATAGTGTCGTGGTGTAATGGTAAGGGCATTTGAAGACTTTCCTTGCCCCTTAATAGGCCTAGGGAATTTGAAGATCTTCCCTTAATAGGCCTCACTTAGAACCCAACAAGAGAAGCTTGCTTAGGGCAGAGTTGTTTTTCAGGAAGGCCCACACCTTTTGTTACTTTGTAATTAGGCAGTGGGTCATGAAGGTTGTGATGTCTTCTGAACCCAAAGAAGGCTATTTATATACCCTTAGGGTGAGGTTTTGCGTTGGGGTTCTCTTATAGGAAGAGATGTACCGTGTTTCCCCGATAATAAGACACTGTCTTATTAATTTTTTTGAACAGAAAAACACCAGAGGGATTATTTTCAGGGGAGGGCTTATTTTAATGAACATTGACAGCAATTTTAATAAACAGGTAAATGTGAACAAAAAAATGTAACTTTATTCAATAATGAATTCAATAAAGAACAGGATGACGCGCTCACTGCTGCAGCTCTGATTGGATGCAGCTCCGAGCGCAGCGTGCATTTCACCCGGGGGGGGGGGGACGGTGCATACAGAGGGTACCATAATGTAGCATGTAGCGCAGGGGATCACCTTCACTACAGTAGCAATCTCAATAGGGCTTATTTTCGGGGGAGGGCTTATTTTAGAGGAATCTCACACAGTAAGGGGAGGGCTTATATTCGGGATAGGTCTTATTATTGGGGAAACACGGTATGATTTGGCCAGATGAGACTCTGGGTAGCTGTTGAGCCCCCCAGCTTTGAAAACCCAGATATTGGTGCTTCTTTCTGGTAACTATGTATATATGTAATGATCAGACAGCTAGAAGCCCTGTCTGTTGGTCTGCTGAATTGTCTTATTTTCTCTGCCTATATTTTTTGCCTACTTTTAATTTCTGTTTGTATTTTTTCTGAAGTTCAGGGTACTGATTTTTCCCCTGAACTAAGTAAATGATATATATGTTTGATTAAATTAAGATTGCTAACGCTTTTTGAGTTGCTTTCCTTTAGAAAAGCAGATCAAAGAACCTGTGCTAGCAGCCATCCTAGGTATGCTAGGGTACTTGCTGTTACATGTGAAAACAATAAGTGTGAACATGGACAGACTTCAAGAGATGGTGAAGGATAGAAGGGCCTGTGGGTTTCCAAAGAGTTGGATATGACAGAACAAAAATAACAATTCCTCCAAAAGAGCTATATGGCTGCAAATTATGGAATACAACACTTTCCAAAAAGTAATGAAGGGGCATACTCCTGGAACAAGCAGGCTACAGAGCATTATAGTTGATCATTTTCTGCAAGAGGTGAAATAAAATGTATTAACTAGAAAAAAGAGGTAGCACGGTCTCCTAACAGAAAGCTTTCCTTGGAATTAGGGATCTGACACATATGCCTGCAGTTCCGTCCACATCACCGAGCCTCTCAGTGTTCCAGTAGGGCCATATTCTAAGATGATAAACCATAGAAAAAGGTTCTGTCTTTCTTTGTATCCCTAGTGCTTGGCATAGGGCCTGGAAGCTAGTAAGTGCTTACTAAGTGCTGGTTGACTGACTACTTCATATCAATTAAATTGCAAGTCCAGCAGGAGGGTGGGTCAAATAAGAAGAATAATAGGAAGTACCTAATGAGAGCAATGATCCATTGAAATAATAGAAATATGAATAAGGAGTCATAGAGTCATGGACTTCATCATCATCATCAGAGCCAGCATTTATATAATACTTTAAGGTTTGCAAATATCATCCCATTTTATCCTCATATCAACCCTGGGAGGTGAGTTTTATTATTATCCCCATTTTACTAATGAAGAAATTGACACAGAGGTTAAATGATTTTCCTGGAGTAACACAGTAAGTGTCTGAAGCTAGATATGAACTCAGTTCCTGCTGCTAGGTGGTATAGTAGACAGAGTGCTGAGCCTGGAGTCAGGAAGACCTGAATTCAAACCTGACCACAGACATTTACTAGCTATGTGACCCTGAGCAAGTCACTTAACCCTGTTTGCCTCAATTTCCTCATCTATAAAATAGGCTGGAGAAGGAAATGGCAAACCTCTTCAGCATCTCTGCCAAGAAAACCCCAAATGGGATCACAAAGAGTCGGACACAACCAAAACAACTGAACTTGCTGACTCCAGGTCCAATGCACTCCATCCTAGCTTTCATCTAATCCAAACTTTAACCAAACAGGAATGTCCCTTTACTACAGCTAAGACAAATAAATGGTCAAAAGCCATCCATTTAAAGACCTTCAGACATCTTCCCTCGGTTGAAATTTTAGTCTCTTATAAAGAGAGGTAATATTCAATCACCCTAAACAGGGGCTAACAGAGAGGCACTTCTATTGGCAAATTTTCCCTGCTATTGATTTTTAAGCCTTAATGGTTTAATAATTAAACAGGAAAAGTGAGTCCAAGTTTAAAGGGAATAAATAAAAAGTTGATAACTGAAAGTGTGTTAGTCCTTTGTGGTAGTGGGCAGGGTTGGCAGGAGAGAGGGGAAAGAGAAAGGAGGAGAAGGAAGGTACCTCTAATTGGTCTTGGTAGATTGAGATGTGAGAAATAACCCTGTACATTCTGCAGGGATAAATTTATTCTGAGATGTTTCTTTCTATTTCACCCACTGTGCAGAAACCGAAAAGAATGGTTAGGCTGGAGGACTGCATCATATTGTCTATTTATCACATACAGAGAAAAACCCTGGCTCATGAGTTTCACAAAAAAATAAAAAATAATGCGAAAGGTGCCCATTGATAAGGCAAATGTGATTCTGATGGGCAGCAGTGAGTTTACTCTGCCTTCTCAATTGTAAAAGGTGGTGGTTCTATTCCCCAGGCCTCGCAATTCATCTTCTCTTTAAAGCATCAGCTTAAATGGAAAAATTGCGAGGCTTAAGAAATAAATGCACACTCATCAGAGAAAGATTTCCAGATACTTCTGATGAAGACATTTATGACCCATCTGACTCTACAGCCTGCATATTGACTTCATGTTTCAATGAATATCAAGATTTATTGTCCCTTGAGGTAAATATTGACCTTTGCATCGCCTCCGTCAATATTTACTGTACTTCTCACTTCAATAAATCTTGATATTACTCAAACATGAATTCAATACTTGCTTATGATTGAATGAGAGCTGAGAGAGGAGAACTTAAGAATCATGGACATGGGAATTGGAGACTTTCATACATACAACTAAGACATGGTTGGCAGTCACGAGGTAGGATAACAGATTTAGACCTGGAAGGGGCATTAAAGATTACCTACTCCAACCCTCTCATTTAAAGATGAGGAAACTGAGGCCCAGAGACTTTAAGTGAATTATACAAAGATGGAATAAATAGCAGAGCAAAGATCTGAACTCAGATCTTGGGCACCAGATCTTGTGTTCCTTCTTCTATACTACAGTGTCCCATCTTTTCTCTTTCACCACTCTCTTTCACTGTTTAGTACCCTCTTCCTACCCACAATGCAACTACCCAGTGCCTTTGTGGTAATATAAATAGTGATATTATTACACATTTATGTAGTACTTTGCAATTGGCAAAACACTTTCCTCAAAAAGGACCCCTATGTACAAAAATATTTATATCAGCTCTTTTTGTGGTGGCAAAGAATTGTAAATCAAGGGGATGCCCGTCAATTGGGGAATGGCTGAATAAGCCGTGGTATATGAATGTAATGGAATACTATTGTGCTATAAGAAATGAGGAGCAGATGGACTTCATAATAACTTGGAAAGACATATATGAACTGATACTGAGTGAGCAGAGCAGAAAGAGAGAATATTGTTCACAATTACAGACACATCGTATCTGTGATGACTAACTTCGATAGACTGGTGGGACCAGCGATGCAAGGTTATAAGACAGCTCCAAAGGACTCGTGATGGAAAAGGCTATCCACAACCAGAGAAAGAATTACGGAGTCTGAATGAAGACTGAAGCAAACGACTTGCTCTCCCTCTTTTTTGTTTTGTTTCTTCTTCCTCATTGTTCATTCCATTGATCATAATTCTTCTTTACAACCTGATTAATGGTTAATGTAGAACCTATATCAGATTGCATGCCACCATGGCGGGGGGAAAGGGAAGAGGAGAAGGAGAGGAAGAAAATTTGGAATTCAGGGGATTGTGGTACTGAAATTTGTAAACTAAAAGTAAATTAAAATTTTTTAAAATGTAACAAAAAAACCCAAACAATTTCCTCATAAATCCTGAAATGTTGTTAGTATAAGTTCAATATCCCCATTTTGAAAATGAAGAAACTAAGTCTTAGAGCAGTTTATACTTGCCCAAAGTCCCATGGCTACTAAGTGTTGAAGGTTGGGCTTCAGTCCAACATGACTGACTACAGTCCAGTGTCTGTCTTAATACATTAGACTATATCACCATTGCTCAGGGTCCCCTATTAAGACACATCAGTGAGAGATCTGCTCACCTTATAGGACCTTCCACATTCTGTACCTATGTCTCTACCCTACCCCTACACAAAACTTAATTATTGTGTTCAGCATCCACATATAATTTTACTTTCAACTAACTGTAGCATTAGAAAGGATTTGATCAATTCATTCTCAGTGAAAGCTAGTAATGAAAATGTGTGAGAGCAGTTAGGTGGCATACTGAATAGAGTGCCAGGCCTGAAATTAAGAAGGTTTTTTTTCCCAAGTTCAAATCTAGCTCAGACGTTTACTAACTGTGTGACCCTGGGCAAGTCACTTAACCTTGTTAGCTTAAGTTTCTTCATGTATAAAATGCTTGAGAAGGAAATGGCACACCATTGTAGTATCTCTGCTAAGAAAACAGAAAAATGGGATCATGAAGAGTCAGACATGACTGAAAAAAGATGGCTGAACAACAACACTAACATAGACAAGAGCTTAAAGGATTTAGATTCACAACTACTGTTTTTAATCAGTGTTTCTGATGAGGGGTGTGCTGGAATCAGTTGGAAATGGCTTGAGAGAGTTGTTTGTTAAATTTTCAGTGGCAGCATTTACAGGTCAGCAATCAGTTAATGCCACAAATCAGAACTTGAGTTATTCATTTATTATTCAGACTTAAGTAGGTGATGGACAAAATGTTAATAATGCAGATTAAACTTAAAAGTGTACCCTACCTTTTCCCACTAGATTTTTCCTGCCAACGTTTACCAGCACACGGCTGCTTCTGATTGAAATTAAGGACCCTATAATGGAAAATAGAATGTTTGAGGTTAAATGGCATTAGGGAGGAGGATTTTAGAGCATGTACAAAATACAAGATTGAAGGGACTCTATGCCAAGAATAGAGCTTATCTACCAAGGGCTAGACATTATACTACCTTGATTATGAAAGTAAGAATGTTCCAAGAGTTTTGATTAAACTTCTGTAATATTTGGGTTAAGGTTTAAGTCTGATTTTCATTTTGACATGACATCTGTATACCTGCCTAATAGATTTCATATAACTGCTTTTGAGTAATATCATTCAATCTATGAACAGTAAGTTATTCTTGGAAGTTATGTCTATGTGAAATAAATTTCAAAAAAACTAACTCAGTAAGTTGCATAATCATTTAATTTTAAAGCTGGAGAGGATGCTAGAGATTATCAAGGGGGTAGGGAACCTAAGGTCTCAAGGTCCCTTAATAAATGTATTCATTGTGTAAAACTTGAGACTTAGTCAAAAGGCTACACTCAAGGACCTAGAAGGTCACATGTGGCCTCAAGGCTGCAGGTTGCCCACCCCTGATTTCTAGTCACATTGCCTTACTTTACAAAAAAGTAAAGAAAAAGCCCCCAAAGTGATTTGTCTAGAATTATATGTGTACTAGGTAGCAGAAGAAGTGATATGGATAGCCAAATTATCTCACTGGGGAAGGGGAACAAATCATATTTTGCAAAGAGTTCCAAGATGGGCAACCGTCATAGGTAACTTTATAGGATATAGCTCAGGACTAAGCAAAGTTGGCATATTTGTATGCATAGAGGCATAGCCACAAGGGGGTCAACCTTCACCCAAAGTCATTGTATAATATACCATGCTGGTCATATTTGAACATCTCTCTTAGTAGATAATGAAAATCTTACTTTGGGTTTCTGTCTACTGTCCTTGGCCTTTTGGATAGCCAGACCACAGTGCCACTAATTTGGAGAGGGTAATTGATTGTGAATCCTTGTATTGTACTATAATCTCTTAAGAATAATAATTATAGCTAACATTTCCATAGTGCTTTAAGATTTGCAAAATGCTTTCCTAGAAGGCAGGGACCACATCTGTCTATACGACTTTTTACAGCACTGAGCACAGCACCACTTGCAAATGGGTACTTAGTAGTGTGTGCACGTTGGGGGAGATGATGCAAAAGCCTATTCTAATTTAATAGTATCTTTGCAAATACAGTCATTTAAGCCCACACATGGGGGAGATGAAGGAGGAGAGTGAGCGGGAAGGGGGACAGGAATCTGCAACTTGATTCTCTAAATTGTCATAAAATATCTCAAAACAATCCCTTCAAAAGGCAGTGACGTCACTGCAGATGCTAAGAATGAGAATTAGATGGCTGTGTTTACTGTCATAAAAGGCAAAATGGAATAAATCTACATCACTTCTCTAATAATTCCACAATTTAAAGAATGACAGTTATTTTGCTAGTGGGTTTCCCTCTGTCCAAAAATGTCCCTCAAAAAAGAAAAGAAAACTTTAAATCTTAATGAAGGCAATGCTATGAGAGTAGTCTCTTGGCTTTCTTTGAAAACATGACAAAATACATTTATCTGACTCATCTTGATATCTTCAATAGACTCTCAGTTTTATAAACTGTTGAGAACACCAATCTATCATTTTATTTTCAACTCTGCTTTCTGGTCAAAACACTGGCCATTGTATAAGCTAAGAAGTGGCTCTTTGTGTTCATATTTGATTAAGAAACTCTGGGCTTGGCAGACCCAAATACACCCAACTGTTAATTGATTTTAAAGGAGAATTATGACACTTTTAACAAGCCACTTTATCTTACTAAGCATTGTTAGGGTAGGAGCTTCTGCTCTCCCGAAATGTCTTATTCTGCGATTCAGATCCCTAATTGCTTATAAAGCATACTGTTTATTGAGTATTAGCTCTGGCATGGTTGTTTATTGTGGAAGCTTATTGCTTAATGCTTGTAAAAAGCAGTATAACTGGAATACTCTTTGCCTTTTGTCACTCTCTCATCCTCAGCTCACATGCACACTCACACATGCCCACTGAGCCCTTGCTAAGGTTTATCAGCTGATAGAAGGAGAAGTATTTGTGGAATTATGCAGAGGTAAAGCTTAAGTAGTAGGTTGCCTAGTAACAGAAGAGCCTGCTGTTGATTCAACAGTGTGTTGACTATACATTTTCTTCTGTACATTACCTACAATGAAAAGGCCAGTGACCCAATGAAATATCAGATTAAGTCAAACTATTAACTGGACAAATGCGTTTAAAGTACCCTCGTACCCTGGTTCAGTATGATTAGTATACATTATGTTCTGCCAAGGCAAGCATGAATCATTAATATATTCAGAGGCTGCTGCTCTCTGCAGTGTAACATAATAACTCAGTCCTGAGTAATGCAGCATGTTATGTTTATAAGATGTGAAGCTTTCAGTTAGTGTGATCTACAGTGTTGTTATTTTCCAGTGGGGACATGAGGTCTTCTCTTTCCCTTTTTTAAATGGTATTTGTCATTCCCTTTAAGAGGAAGGAACACATTTTCCAGCCCCCCAACAAAAAAACAATTGCTCACTTCTTATGGTTCCAAGAAGAGGAGAGGGCAGTTAACTGAACTCCTAACTACATATAAACAACCACATCCTAAAATTTAAGGTCATCTTTGCTAACACTTAAAATTACATTAGGAGGTAATGTGTGCTATGAAAAAGAGTGCTGGCTTTTGGAGTAGAGGCTCCATCCCTCCCACTCCCAGCTCTGTGACTTGTTACTTAAATGACCTTGGGCAAGTCACTTAAGCTAAGCTTCAGCTTTCTCACATACAAAATGAAGAAATTGGACTAGATGACCTCTGATGACCATTCTAGTTCTTGATCTATGATCCTATGATCTCACAGAACTAAGGGTAGGTGACACAATGCAGCTAATATGGAGGAATGAAAGATGAGCAAAAAGCAAAATACCAGTTATTCCTAACCTCTGACCTTTTCCTGATAATTCTCTTCATTCGCATGTTAGGGCTGACAAGCTAGGTTTAATTTAAAAACTCCTTGAGCTGGGGATGTCCCATTTCATGCACTGCATTAATAATCGAAGCCTTCCTTACATGGCTTACATTCAGTTTTGTTTATTTTTTAAATGTTATTTATTTTCAATGAAAACAAATAAACTTAATTAAACATTTATTCCATTAACAAAATCTATTTTCTCTCTCATCCATCTGTCTTTCCTCCCTCACCCACAGGAAAAAAAAATGAAAGAAAAGAACAAATTCCCACGCTGATCGTGTCCAAACATTTGTAATATTTAATAGTTCTCTAGTTATCTCGATGTATATCTGGCCACTGGATCCAGATGACTCTGGAGGAGAAAGTGAGGCTGGTAATCTTGCACAGCCCTCCCTCACTCAAATCCAAGTCAACTGCAAGTCATGTCATTGTCTCCCCAATGTCATGGTCCTCTTCAAGAACAAAGGACAAACACAACTATATCAAGAAGTGATAATATTCTTTATCATCAGTGCTCTGAAATCATAGTTGATAATTGCATTAATCAGAGCTCTTTTTCCATGTTGCTTATTTTTTAAAATAATGTTATAAAATATTCTTTCTCTATTCACTTCACTCTGCATCAGTTCATACAAGTCTTCCGATGTTTCCGTAAAACTATCCCTTTCATTTCTTAGAGTGAATACTATTTCTTTACATTTATATACTGTAATTGGTTTAAACATTGATGGTCAGACTCTTAATTTCCTGTTCTTTGTCACCACAAAGAGTTGATATAAATAAATATTTTTGTACCTGGAGGACCTTTTCCTCTTTCTTTGAATTCTTTGGAACAGAGGGTTGGAAGTGATATGACTGATACTATACCTTTAGGAGAAGATTAGGTCCTGTAGCACACAGAATGACAACATGCTGCAGCTCAAACACATAGGACTTTATAACTTACAATGTATTTCCCCTTAAAATAGCCCTATATAGGACAAACACTACCATATCCATTTTGATGAGGAAGAAACAAGAGTTCTGAGAAGTAAGTGATGTTCCTATGATCACAGAAATGGTAAACCCGAAACCGGAAACCTGAAAACCTTCCAATCTTGTGATATTTCAGCACTCCCTGTATGCAACATGTTATACCTGCTGGGACTCATAACCTTTCTCAACCTAGAATTTCACCTTTTCTTTCATAAGACTTTGTTTATCTCTGCCACCTCTCACTCAGTCGTAGTACTTTATACTTAAAAGGGAGTTTCTACTAATGCAGAATGAAGTAAGCAGAATTAGAGGATTAAAGGTATGCAATGACCAAAAGAATGTAAAGAAAAGTTATTTAAAGACATTAGAACTCTGAATAAGGTAGCCAACTATAACCCACAGCTTGGGATCCCACCAAGCTCTGTGCTCACATGGACTGGAACCAGTCCAGGGGGCTAAACAAATAGATCAATATATTCTTTGATTTATATCTTTCCACCCCGAACTTATTCTAGGAAATTTCAAATATGCTTATGTCAAAGTTCCTTAAAATGTGGGTAGCAGGCTCCCTAGTACCCATGCAAGTATTCAAGGCAATAAATGCATATCAGGTAATAGATAGTTTTTATTTTACAGCACAGAAAATGAAAAAAAAAATTCAAAGTACTCTTAGGAGTCCATAAAAAAGAAAATGAAAACACATAAAGCACCCAAGCCCCCTTGTAGGGAAACTAAACCTTGGGTAACTACTAGGGCAACATCCTGAAATTCTAGCAAAATCCCTCTCTCCAAAGGGATTCTATATGACCCCTTCCAAAACTGACCCCCCACAAGAAATCAAACAGACCTTGAGAATTTTAGACGGGCAATAATTTCTTATTGGATCTGTATTTTCTAAATAACTCACCATAGGAGCTAGTTGGGATGGGAATGTGGGGTGATAGAGTCAGGTAGATGACTGGGGTAGCAAAATAGAGGTATTCTGCTAATTTCATGGTTTTAATCCCATATTTCTCCTTCACTTTCAGGATCTGTACTGGAAAAAACTTAGCTCCCTTCAAGAGACATGTTGCTCAAAATCCTCTTTTCATTCAATCCCAAACTCTCAAACTTGGAATTACTTGTGAGACAATTCTCAAAATTCATGCTGCCTACAAAATGTCCTTCCTCTTGCTAGAAAGCTAGATTTTGGAATTATCCTACCTACAGCATAAAAACCCTCTCCCTCTCTCCTCTACATCAGAAAGATGATGCCATGACTTGTAATTGAATTGGGTTTGAGGGAGGGAGAGCTGGACTAAGTCATCAGTCTCACTTTCTCCTCCAGAGCCATATGGATCCAGTGACCAGATACAGATCAGAACAACTGGAGATGGCCCAGGATGCAGTGGGAGACCTTGACCTTTTTAAGTTAAGGGCTTTCCGAGTTCTATACATAAGAATAAATGTACCAGGGGAAATGTGAAAATCATTCTGCTAACTCTCTGACAGGCCAATGCAGAGGGGCAGCTCCTAAAATCCTTCCACGGGTCTTAGCCCACCAAAATATCTTGGAGGCAGTCCCTGTCACTGAAGCCAGACTCTAGGATGCACCAAAGAGAGGCTCATGGAATTCCAGTTAATCTTGGGACAGCCTCAGTCTATGAACCATCATCAGGTGTTGCCTTCATATTCTTAACAAGAAGCCCACAGACATATCCATTTTCTATAAGGAGAGGCACTTAGCAAACATCTCATACAAAGATCAATTGTTCCACAATCTCATCAAGAAAACCAGTCAGAAGCAGGCTGCCATCTTCTCAGCAGAAGAGAGGAATATAAAAATGGAAGGAGGCACACATTGTAATAGATGACCAATGTGTTGATTTCTTGTGTTTAAATGTACTTCGTTGTCAGCAAGGAAGAGTTTTATTGGAGGCATGGGAAGAATCACTGAAGACAGTGATAGTGAAAGAAAAAAAAAAGAGCATTTACTGAAAAGGGGAGGTTTTAGGCCTTATGCCCTGTTAAAAACTTCTATGGCACTATAAATTTCTCTTACCTAAACACCACAGCCCTACATTTTTATCCCCTCTCCCTCTAAATTTTACTCTTTTGTTTGGCTTTATAATAGAGTTGGAATTATAATACTACACTTAACTAACAGAAGCTGTGGAAAATAATTTATTCTCATCCCCATTCCTTAGGTTCTAAGATGTTGATTAAGTAAAATAAATTTCTTCTTTAAATCAATATTTTAAGTTAAAATTCACCGAAAAATCTGGATTTCTAAAGCCAGAGAAGCAAACCAAAGCCAAAGTATTTTATGTTGTCATTTTCAGTCATGTCCAACTCTCTGTGACCCCATTTGGGGTTTTCTTGGCAAAGATACTGGAGTGGTTTGCCATTTCTTTCTCCAACTCATTTTACACATGAGGAAATGGAGACAAACAGGGGTGAGTGACTTGCCCAGGGTCACACAGCTAGTATCCGAGACCAGATTGGAGTTCACAAAGACGTACTCCAGGCCCAGCATGGTATCCACTGTACTGCCTACCTGCCCCAAACCAATGCATAATCCATTCAGTTCTTGACAGAAGAGCTCGTCATTCATCTCTAGTTCCTGCTGACAATTTTATACTAATAAAAATAACAATAACTACTTATGTTTTAAAATTTGCAAAGATTTCTTATAATTCTATTTTGTAACTGATTTAAAGAGATTACTTAGAAGCGGTTCATAGCTTGTTTTAGAAAAGAACTTATCCCTCTCAGCTTTGTGCTATGTAAATTTGCTGTTTGCCATTTACATCATCAAACAAGTCAAGACAATGACAGAAATATTAAAAAACATCAAAAATTCTGAAGGCCTTCAATGAGAAACCTCTTTCCCCCCTTATACACACTTTAAAAAAAGATCTAAACTGACCAATAAGTTCTTTCTACATATACATCAGTCTCTCCCTTTTTTATCTTCTTTACAATAATTTCTTTCCATTTTTTCAGAATTTTAATCTTAAAATCCTCTTTTCTCTCCTGGGCTGACTTCCCCTCTAGAATTTTAGGCCATGGGATAATTCCTATCCTTTCTCTGAAGGCTTTAAAATTTATTACCCCAAAATCTAAGAGGCATATTAGATAATGTCCAACTTTCCTCTCCCATTCTCTCATGACTTCTAATATGGAGTGGCTACTTTCACTCCAGGTCCTCATTGTTTCTACCTCAGCAACCAGTTCTTCCTTCCTTCCTTCCTTCCTTCCTTCCTTCCTTCCTTCCTTCCTTCCTTCCTTCCTTTCTTCCTTCCTTCCTTTCCTTCCTTCTTTCTTTCCTTCTTTCTTTCTTTCCTCCTTCTTCCTTCCTTCCTTCTTTCTTTCTTTCCTTCCTTCCTTCTTTCTTTGTTTCTTTCTTTCCTTTTTTTCTTTCTTCCTTCCTTTCTTTCTTTCTTTCCTTCTTTCTTCCTTCCTTCCTTTCTTTCTTTCTTTTTTTCTTTCTTTCAGAGGCATTGAGAGTTAAATGATCTACCCAGGGTCACACAGCTAGTAAGTGTTTGAGATCAGATTTTAACTGACCTCAAATTTTTAAGTTGTCATGACTTCAGGGTTGATGCTCTATCCACTATACCACCTAGCTGCCCCCAGCAGCAATTTCTTCCTTGCTCTTCAGAATTAAGTTAATTAATTAATTAACTTTCTTCCTCTTCCTATACCATACATAACTAAGGATTGGGAGCTTCCGAGAGAAACTGTAGAGAAAGAAGGAAACAACCTTGGGGGACATACCCTTAATTGGCATTCAGTCTGATGTCTCATATTGAGCTTATGATTCAATGAAACCCCAGATCTTTTTCAGATAAAATGCTGTATACTCCATCGTTCATCTCCCAACTTCTATTTCTGAAGTTGACTTTTTTGAAAACAAGTAAAGAGTATTACACTTATCAACTATAGGATTTCAATGGAGAAGCAATATAAAGAAGATATAGAGAGTCCCTCAAGCTATTGCAGAAATCTTCTGTTGCTAGCTGGGCATAGACTCTTATTCATTAAGTATAGACTCTCACTCATTAAGATTCTCCACCACTACCACCACCTCATACATAAGATAAAAAGAGATAAACAAAATTATCTCTGTAGGAGAATATTATATGCTCTTAACATTTACAAAGGAGACTTTTTGCTAGGAGAGCTTTTTTTAAAGTTGCATTTTGCTTTGAGTCAAATGATTTGCTTAATAACCAAGAAATAATAAATGCAGTGGAAACTCAAATTTTTTATACCTTTCCATCAGTTTTGTGGCTAGAAATGTAGGTAGTTTGGGCTTTTTTTGTTTGGGGTCTGTTTTATTTGGAGAAAATTTCTGTTCCCATTTCATATTTTAATCAAGAATGCTTCTAAATATAACAACAACAATCAACAGAACATTGGCTATTAAGAAATTATAGTAAGATATAACTGGCCCCAGGACAATTTCTATCTACACTCCATTGAAAAAGATGAGAAAATGAGATAATAATCACAATAATGTCTGTAGATAACTTTCATAAATATTTATAAAGATGAGAAAGCAAGTATGTGGGTTAATATTGATGTCTTCTTTTAGTCATTTTTTTCATTTGCATCTGACTCTTGTGACTCCTTTTTGGAATTTTCTTGTCAACGAAACTGGAATGTTTTGCCATTTCCTTTTCCAGATCATTTGACAGATGAGGAAACTAAAGCAAATAGGGTTAAGCAACTTGCCTAGAGTCACACAACTAGTAAGTGTCTGAAGACAGATTATATTCATGAAGATGAGTCTTTCTGACTCCAGGTTTGGGACTCTATGCGCTGCACCACCTAGCTGCTCATTTATGTCTTCTAGATGGTCTTTAGCATAACACTGTCTTTTTCTCTTCAGGGATTTATTATGCTCCCCTCTTTTAGATAACTTAGAAATAAATCCCACATTGTTTTCAATATAATATCATGATGAACACCAATTTTTTCCTGTGCATATTTGATCTAGTTCAACTGTCCTTCCCAGTTTTGTTTCACCCTCATTTCCTTATATTGTATGATGAAATTGAATTATTTGATGGAAATTGAGAGGATGATCATCAATTGGAGAATAGCTGAACAAGTTATGGTATATGAATGTAATGAATACTATTGTGCTATAAGAAATGATGGATGAGCAGGCAGACTTTAGAAAAACCTGTTAAGACTTATATGAACTGATGATGAGCGAAAATGAGCAGAAAAAAGAGAACACTGTACACAATAACGGCCAATTGTGTGATGACTAACTTTTTATTTTTGCTTTTTTTTTGTAGGGCAATTGGGGTTAAGTGAGTTGCCCAAGGTCACACGGCTGTGTGTGTGTGTGTGTGTGTGTGTGTGTGTGTGTGTGTGTGTTAAGTGTCTGGGGTCAGATCCAATGTAACAGTCTAAGACAACTCCAAAAGTCTCATGCTGGAAAATGTTATCCACATCCAGAGAAAGAACTATGGGGTCTGAATGCAGTTTGAAGCATACTAATTCCTCTCTCTCTCTCTCTCTGTCTCTCTCTCTCTCTCTCTGTCTC
>NW_027186523.1:7937067-7957680 GCF_028583685.1 Petaurus breviceps papuanus
TCTCTCTCTCTCTCTCTCTCTCTCTCTCTCTGTCTCTCTGTCTCTCTGTCTCTCTCTCTTTCTCTCTTTCTGTCTCTCTCTCTTTCTCTCTCTCCCTCTCTCTTTTGGTTTTTTTTTTGGTGTGGTTTGTCCCATTCATTCTAATTCTTCTTTACAACATGACTAATGTGAAAATGTTTTAATAAGAATGTATATAGAGCCTTTATCAGATTGCACACCATGTTGGGGAAGGGGGAAGAAAATTTAAAATTCAAAAGCTTATGGAAGTGAATAATGAAAACTAAAATTAAATGATTAATTTATTAAAAATGAAATGGAATTATTTTAAGTTCAGAAGTGGTAGTTCAACTGCTACAATGATAAAAAGAATAGTTTACTATGGAAAAGCTGAAAGAGCTGTCCCATTTTTCTTATATTTGTAGTTTTCCCAGTTTCATCTATAAATGTTTTGGGGATTACCTGCATCTTATGTTGTTGATCTTGTTAAGGTTTCTGCAGACATTCCCTCTTATAATAGACTATACACTATACTATAGTATGTTGTAAACTACAGCTCAATCTTCCACCAACATAATACCTTTTAAAAAAATTAACCAGGCATGCAATAATCATTCATCAAGTTTTACCGTGTTTCAGAAACTATACAAGGTTCTGGTAACATAAAAATAAAATGGAATAATCTCTTCACTGAAAGAGTTTCAAAAGAGGGGGTTTGAGGGTGGACTGGAGGAATGATCAGAGAACCAAGAGAAAGCAGTCATAAAGACACAATGAGGAAAATATATGCAGGAAGAGAGGATGACTAGTTGTGTCAGATCTTGCAGAAGAAACCATCAGATTTGGCAAGTAAGATATCACTGCTGAATTTGAAGATAACAGATGAGTTTGGAAGCAAGATTGCAATAAGTTGAGAAAAGAGTAAAAGGAGAAATAAAGGGGGAAAGTATAGATATAGGACAATAGTTTGAGGGGATGGTAGTATATCGAGATATCTTTTTAAGAATGGATACCTGTGCAAGGAGGGAGTCCAATAGATAAAAAAGGGAAAATAAGGGAGAGGGAAGATAATTTGAGGGGCAATATACTGGAAAAAAATCAAAAGGGTATGGGAGCTAGAACAGGTATAGAAGGTTAGCTTTTGGGAAAAGGATCAGCCACCTCTCTGTCAGAGCCTAGTGTAAAGAATAAAAGAATGGAGTGTGATGTCAAGGGTTGTAAGATGTAAGGAAGGTGAAAAGAGGGAGCCACACAACAGTTTCTCTCTACTTCAATAAAATAACAGGCAAAGGTAGGGAGGAAGGTCATGGGAGGCTTGAGGAAAGAAAAGTTTGTAGCAGCTACTGTAGGTAATAGGATAGATAATCAGTGAGGAAAAAAAAAAGATTGTCTTGCTGCTGTGAGGGCCCAGTTTAGATAACACAAATTTTTGGTGGATACAGTTATCATGGTTTTGTTACTTTCTCCAACTCTGTTAAATCACTGGGCCCATATTCAAAGCCTTTCTAAATCAATAGGGTCTGCTAGAGTATTAGAAGCCAAGATCATCAATTTATCATGATAAGGCATTAGAGAAGGGTTGTATTTCTAGAACTGGTTAGGACTTTGCTGGGCCGTCTCTTATTTTATAGGTGAAGAAACTGAAGTTCAAGGTCAAGTGGCTTTCTCAAGCCTTACAGGTATTAAGCATCAAAGGCAATACTTGAACCCAGGTCTCTTTACTACAGAGTCAGTGTTCTTTATCTCCTGAACTTTGATGGCAGATTCCTTTGTATAGGTAAAGATAATTGAAACGTAAAAAGAACTGTGGCCCTGGAGGTCTATGATATTATGATAGGTTAGAGGTCACTGTATATAGACCACTCCAGACCAACCATGCTTCATCCTGACTATTTTCTTGCAATCTGTCTTGTCTTTCTGCTTCTTGCTCTGGGACTAGAATATAAAGCATCGTTACCCTTGTTCCCAGAAAGGGTGCTGCCCTATTGATCACTCATCTCTCGGTGATTTGCCTAGCCAAAACACCCTTAACTACTACCACTTCCCTAAAAATATTGTCTCCCTTCCTCCCAGTTATAATGTAAATTACTTGAGAGCAGGGATCACCTTACTTCAATTTTTTGTACCCCCAGCAATTAGCACAGAGGTTGGCACATAGCAAGAGCTTCAAAAACTTTTTTATTATTGTTATTCATTCAAAAAGGATAACTGACTTTGGTCCAGGTCCCCAGTAACAAAATTTACTTAGTGGCTTAATGACATTGTCAAGATTGAAATTCAGAGAAAGAATTTCCTCCCTATTCCATTCATGCCTTTCAGCTCTCAGGCTACCGTCCTCGGAAATGACGTCTACCCCTAACCTGGTGTTATACAGTATGAAAAAAAATCCCTATGAAATCCTTGGCACTCCTCAGGGAAAACACAAAATGCAGTTGTCATTATTATTCTTGGACAAGATTCAGTCATTAGGAGAACTGCTGTTTCAAGAGAGAAGGCAGCTGCAGCCACCAGGAAAAGAAGGTTTGAGTGCCCAGGGGGCTTAGGAAGAGTCATCATTTTCTGAAAGGTTTTGAAGATTTCTAATCTGGCAATATTGATGAGTTATTGAGTATTATTTATATATGCTTGGCATTTAGTTTGCCTCATACCCTAAATATAACAGCCATGGTAACAGTCACAGAGAAGAGCACACTTGTATTATTAATAGTTTCCATAGCATTTGGTAGTACTGTATATAGTAAAATCTTATTAATTTAAAATACAAGGTAGTTGGGGCGGGGGAGTCTGAAGTAAATCAGATTTGTATTAGCTAATATTTTGATTAAAGAACAACAGATAACTTAGCTGTGAATTTATTATAAACCTTCACAATACAGTGGGAACAGCACTACATTTGGAGTCAGAAAACCTGGGTTAAAATTGCTACATAATAGTTAAGTTACAGCCAAGCTACTTAAGTATCCTCCTGTGTATACAAAGGGGTGTGCCTGATATCAAAATCCTAATTAGTATAATTAATAAAATGCATGCCTTTGTTGGGTGAGAATACATCTTTGATTGAATTACGGAATCAATTAAACAATGATGATGATGATTGATGATGGTGGGTGATGAGGAGGAGGAGGAGGAAGACAAGGAAATGCTTAACAAGATAGAGTCACCTTTGGGCCTATGCACATAGCATAGGAAAAGATGATTCTAGCAGAAACATTACTGCAACTGTTTTAGGAGTCAAGCTTCAGGAGTACTTTGGGAAGGCATACATTTTGCACACACCAACTGTGTGTGTGTATGTATGTGTGTACAGTTGGATAGTTTTTGTTTCTCAGTCATTTCAGTCATGTTCTACTCTTTGTGACCCCTTTTAGGGTTTTCTTGGCAAAGATACTGGATTGATGTGACATTTCCTTCTCTACCTTGTTTTACTGATGAGGAAACTGAGGCAAACAGGCTTAAGTGACCTGCCTAGGGTTACATACTCAGTATGTGTCTAGTTCAGACTTGAACTCAGGAAGGTGAGTCTTCCTAACTCCAAGCCTGGTACTCTATCCACTGTGACACATAACTGCCCACAGATAGATGCTATACAGGTATATATTCTGTAATAGCTATAGGAGCTTACTAGCATAGGACTCTAGACAAGTCACTTAATGCTGTTTGCCTCAGTTTCCTCACCTATAAAAAGATCTGGAGAAGGTTAGAGGAAGAGTATGTCCCAGATATTTTGAGGGGGGGAAGAGGGAGGAGTAGAATATTTTATTTTAGTTCTTTCCATTTTTTCTCAGCAAAAAAATCCCCTTGTAAAAGCTGACTGATATTTGGCTAACATCAATAGCTATATGGCTCAGTGTAAAGAGAGCAGGACCTAAAGTCAAAAAGGTCTGTATTCAAATCCAGCCTCAGACACTTGCTAACTGTGTGATCCTGGACAAGTTACTCAACCTCTGTCTGACTTTGTTTTCTCCTCTATATGAGGGGATAATAATAGTACCTATCTCACAGGATGGTTGTAAGAATAATATATTTGGAAACCTTAAAGTGCTATATAAAAACTAGCTATAATTATTATTGCTAATTATCATTAATATATTTAATATAATTATATATTAATTATATAATTACATATAATAATATAATATATTTAATATAATTATTACTAATATTATTATAATTATGGTGGTATGTATTATAGTTATAATATTATTATTAATTTGTATTGGAAGAAATCAAGTGGCTAACTGATATTGAAGTATACGAGATAAGAGCTTAAGAACAAAGCCATAGACTACTCCAATCTCTCAGGGTTACCCCTAAAACCTTGATGAGAAAAGCAGGAGCAAGTCTTTGAGGACCCAATCTGCCAACGTGTATCAGGTTGACAGAGACAGCTGAGTCTACACTATATGTATAATTGTAAAATGCGATTTTTAGACTAGATCTTTATGTATATCCAGTTGTTTTGAAGCTTGCAGAGAAGGAGAAGGGTCCTCTAATTTCAATGGTATATAGATGTACCGTTACACAAATTTTCTCTTCCCATACAGATTTGCACAGACTTTGTAAATTATAATCTCCACTTTCACCAGTATTAGAGAATCACCCCAATTTCCTACTTTCCTTTGACATGAGTGTTCTAGACAAGCTACTTGGCCTTGTGTTCCTCACTTAGTAAATGGAAATAATTATTTCTGGCCTGGCTTGCCACACAATGAGATAATGTCCTATAAAATAGATTGGACTGTTTGCTGGAACTTGTCCATCTATGATATACTCTTGACATTTAAATCCAAATAGTTCAGCTCTGTTTTTTTTTAATTCAATAGAAGAAATTTGAAAGAAGCTTCAAAGAGAATTAATGGGGGTTTGGGGTTATTTTTTGTTTGTTTAATTCATGAGAACTAGTATGACACATTGGACAGAATTCTGGATTGGAATCAGGAAAACCTTAAATTCTGTCTCTGAAACTTACTAGCTAGGTGGCCAATGGCAAATCTTTTAACCTTTGTGAATGACCGATTTTTCCATCTCAAAAATGGGGAGGGTTTGATCAAATAGCCTTTAATGTCCCCAAGTTCTAAATCTAGGATCCTAAAATCCTCAGTATCGCAAGGTTTCTACACACTGAGAGGTAAATGATTCCCTTTGTAAGCAGTAGGAAACCATTTTTCAAGAGAATTCCTTCCTCTACAATATCCCTAAAAGTTCATTCATTCTCTGATTAAAAACCTGCATTGATGGGGAACTCACTACTACCGCAATCAGCTTTTCTTTAAGTGCGCTGGATTTGGAGTCACAGGACATGGGTTTAAATAACTGACTCTATCATTCCATAGTTGCGTGACATTGGGCAAGTTGTTGTTGAGTTGTTTCTTAGTTGTGTCTGACTCTATGACTACATTTAGGGTTTTCCTGACAAAGATACCGCAGTGGTTTGCCATTTCCTTTTCCCTTTCATTTTATAAATGGAATTGAGTCAAATAAGGTTCAGTGACTTGCCCAGGATCATACAGTCAGTAAATATCTGAGGCTAGATTTGAACTAAGGTTTTCCTCACTTCAAGCCCAGCACTCTATCCACTGCACCACCTGACTACCCCCCAATTCTATGATCCCATGAAAATTCGTGACTGCTTTTTATCCCACTACCCTAGCAGCTGGTAAGCAGTAAGACATTCTTTCACTTAAAGATGATCAGTGAATTTAGGTCCTTCAGGAGGAGAAAACATAAGGGTAGATTCCCCTAGAGATAAAAATTAAACATTTGTTGTCACAAATTAAAAAGCAGAAGGGAACTTGTGACTTAGGAAAGTGATTAGCAAGGAGAAAGTAGGCAAAATGAGACCCCATGTTTTCTAGACAAAACCTCTTTAATGAATGCTGGCTATGGAATTTCAGATTACCGTAAATATAAAAAGCTGAACTGAAAGTAGAGTTAGACACAAATGTCTCTTTAACTAAAATATTTCAATGAATTTTTCTTCAATCACCACTTAAAAAAATGTATATGGAAAAAGCACTAATAGCTTCTTTAATATTCTAGCTGCAGATCCCAGGCTCTGTCATTACTATAAGGCTATTTAATATATAAAATAAACTGAAGGCTTGGACGGAAAGGAGAGAGGAAGAAAAAGAAGAGGAGGAAGCATCAGAGCATGATGAGGACATGGTGGTGGAAAAGCAGAAAGAATTGGTGACCGAAGAGGAGAAGGAAGATAAAGAGTAAAAGGAAGAAAGGAAGGAGATACATTATTTTAGTGGTTGAAAAAAAAAAAGCTATAACAAGCTCCAATGGTTTCTTCCATAAAGATTATAGATACTGTTACTCTAGCTGTAGGAGACAAGGAATAGTCTGTGAGAAGACCAAGAGTTTAATTGGTGTTATGGAGAGATTATAATAAATTGTGATGGCTGAAGAAACAATGGGGGAGTAAGGACTGAGAGAACTTTTTCCTGAAAGAACTGAGTTTAACCCTTATTTTTCAAAGAGCCATGGTAAGGATTTTTGAAAAAAAAAAAGACTTTAATTGAACTCCTGAGAGAAATAAATGGTAAAAATGTGTTTCCAGAATTAGAAGGCAGCAGTTGTAGTGATGGTTAAAGATGACTGTGGTTGTGATCAATCTCCCAGGTGGCACACTATAAATAATCATTTATGTCTTTGTTGTTGCTGTTGTTAGACTGTTAATAAGTAGCATAAACAGAAATCTTGATATTAGTGATTTAATCCTAGGAGTTTAGGGGATTTGAAATATAGAAAGGAATGAATAAAAGCTTAAGGGAAAAGAAGTGTCTACTGTTTATTAAATAATATTTAATAAACTGGAGTGGGAGCTTAGAGCTAATTGATTAATTAATGAGAGAAATGTTGCTATTTTAGTAATTAAAAGAGAAATATCAGAACATACCTCTTGATTAACAGAGACCCTGGAATTACAAAATGAATAAGAAAAATAAGCCAGTAACAGTGATAAAGAGCTGATCATCTTGCATAAGCTAGTGAGAGATGTCTATCGTCAAACTCTGCTTCAAAAGAAAAACCTAAGTTGGAACATAATTGGTTAAGGGAAAGATGGTAAGATGATCTCTGATGAGTTAACATACAATGTATGTTTCTCTCCATCTCCACTGAATATAGTACAAGAGGAATTACACTCTGATTGGAGGAGAGATTTAGGTTAAATCTAAAAACAGGTTGCTAAATATGGAAATCAATTACTAAAGTGGCCTATGGAAATTTCATCTCAGGAATTTATTATTTTTTTAATAACAGGATAGCCAGTGATCTATGCTAAGAGGCAATAAAAATGCTGATCTTATGTATCCTGTTTCCTGTATACCTCCAGTGTACACATTGAACATAGGGCTGAGGGCAAAAATAAATGTTACAGTATTATAAACCTGTTTGTCTGGGTCAATTCCAGCTTGGGAAATTAAATTACATTATACCAACCTGAGTTTTCTTCAAATTACCAACTGGGTCACATCATTTTCTATTCCCATCCCAACATGCTGTGAATTGATGCTGTGCAGCTGCTAAACAGCTGTCTATTTCCACTACAGGGGTGACCACATTTCCATAGTGAGCAAAGTAGTACTTGTCCAAAATGACAATCAGTGATCATGTCTGGGATCGAAGCTGGCTTGTAAATGGATATTCTCTAAGTGATTCTAATAAAAATTGGAGGGTGGAGAGGAGTTTAAAAGAGGTTTTCAAGCTTTAAAGTCAGAGAGACAGATGGTGAGAGTATACTCATGGGTCTATTGATTTGTTATATATAAGGGTTTCCTGTAGTTAGAACAAGACTATAAATGTAAATTCCTAATGGAATCCTTCCCCTCTCTGTTTTTCCCCCTAGAACAATTGTTAGATTATGTTCCATAATACAATTAGTCCAGTATTATTGTAGAGGCTCCCCACTGACATTAAAGATAAAGGTATTAATTCATTCAACAAATACTTATTAAGTACTTTCTATATGCAAAGACAATATGCTAAGCTTTAGGAATATGGCAAAAATGAATCCATCTCTGACCTTAAGGAACTTACATTCATTTTTATGTTTTCCTGACTCATTTACCCCTACCCAGTTGAAGCCCAGTAATTAATGTCAACATATGGTACCCCATCCCCAAGGGATATGTCGCCTCCCCCTCATGAGCACTCAGGCTCACAAGGGACCACTTTTGACTGAAACCCAAAGGTTTCAGGAAAGGGTTTGAGCCTGAGTCCAAGTAATCTCTCCTACCCTTTTCATTGGGATTCTGCCTCCTCTCTAGGGATCTATATAGTCTTTGTGATTTGTAGTTCTACACTTGTTGAGGGCTCCCCCAAAAAAGGGAAAATCAAGGGATCACCTCATTTGGTGGGTTTCCATCTTATCATTCAGAAACCTATGTAGTCCTTTCAACTTGTAGTACTAACTTCCATATTGGTCTCCTGTTAAGGGAAACAATTTGAGATTCAAGAGAGTTGTTCAACCTCTAACGGAATTCTACTTTTCCTCCAAAGAACTATGCTACCAATTTCCTGTCAGCTCGCCAATCCATTGCTATTGTCATCAATTCAGCCTCAGTACCCCGTTTCCATCTTGTTGTGCTCTCTTATCCAACTTGTACTTCATCATTCTACCACTTACATGAATCCAGCTCCTAGTTATTCACTGTCTACAGCTCCAGGCCATTCATTGCCTAAAGTTCTTGATTCTCCTCACCACTGTCATCATTCCCCATTGTTTGTTCTCATCTCTAGAGAGATGATGCCAACTTTTAAACAATTAGACCATGGAAGAGGGTCTCATCAGGTGGCTGTTCAATCTTCTCTCTATTCACTCTACTCCACCAAGTGTGCAATTTTCACTCATGGCTGAATTAGGACAAGTCTTTCTATGTGCACACTCTGTCCAGCTACCAAGAGAGGTATGCTCTCAGTCAACCTCTTCCACTGAATTTGGGGTTTGGGGACTTGCTTTTGCCCTTACATCTTTTGACTTCACAATCTCCAAGGATAAATTATGAAAATAATTGTGTCTTCCTCGAAAAACACTAAAAACAAAGTAGAAAAGGATCAGAGCTGGATGTTACTCCCAAAAGAAGCACCTGTCTAACACAGTAGCCCACCGTCACACAAATGGTTTCCCCTACCACATTGCTGTCCATGTTAAACTGTGTTTCACAGATATTGTGAGTTAAAGATTCTTTTGTGAACTCAGATGGAAAACTTAATCACTATTTATCACATTGTTTCTAAAAGAAAATGTTTTTAATGTTAGCATATGGTACACCACCCCCAAAGGATACAAATCACCTCCATCTCAGGAGCACTCAGTCTCTCAAGGGACCACTTGAGATTGTAACTTGAGACTTGAGAAGAAATTTTGAAAGATTATCTGTTCCTAAACTGGGGATTACTTGCACTAAGACTCTTTTCTAATATTTAAGATTAGGCTGCAGGTATATATGTGAGAGTCATGAAATGAATAATTTTTTTAAAAAAAACCTTCAATCCCTTTCTCTTCTGTTCTTCCACATCAGATTTCAAATAGTAATAATCCACTGTAATGGTATTTTATTGGTGCTATAGTCTAACTCATCAAACTCACATAGTTCTTCCTTATTTATGTTTTTTATAAGATATAAATTTGAGAAAACAAAAGATTAGGATTTGTGCAGAGATTGCTGTAGAGAACCGGCAGAAGACCACCTAGAAGACAGAAGAAAGAATTAGATGGAATAAATTATTATTTCTTAAAATAAGGTACCATCAATGAAATCTTGCTTATATTGACCATCCATTTCATGATATGGTTTCACAGTAAATTTAATTTCTAATATATGTTTTTCAAGATCCAATCTGTGACCTGATTCAGTTCTTTGGTCTAATCTGTCCAACTGTGGGAAAAGAATGCTAAATCCTACCACAAGAATGGTCTTAAACAATTTAATTTTTTATGCATTTCAGCTAGGCTTTTCTTTAAATACTTAGTGACTATGTCATTTAGAACATGCATGTTTAATATTGATATTGTTTCATTATCTATAGAACCTTTGGGTATAAGGTTATTTCCTAGCTTGTCTCTAATGCTTTCCTAAATTTAATGTAGGAAGTCAACTCAAAGGCCAGGTATTTCAAATCCTTCATTTTACAGATGAAGAAAATGAAGTTTGGGTATTTATCTCTATGATTGTTTTATGTGAAATCATGGTGGTTATTCCTACATTTTTGGAATTAACTGAAGTAGTATCAATTTTATTCCCTTCAAAATTATAATTGTTAAATAAGGCTTCTCCTCCTTCATATTCTGCTAAATTGCTTTTAAAAATTAGCACAAGATACAGCACAAGGTATTTGTAAACACCCAATGCCTGCACTTACACAGAGATATCCTTCAATCCCACTTTCAACACACACACACACACACACACACACACACACACACACACACCTCAAACTCAAATACTGGGATTCCACTTCTACTTCTATTTATAGAATCTTTCCTATATTTTGCTAGTTAGTTAAAAAAGAATAAGATTTCAGATTTACCACTTTCCTATTACCTCCTATTTCCTATTACCTATTTATACCACTGCACACATTTGAAATGCATCTATGGCACTTATTTTAAGAAGTAGTGAGTCACTCTATCTTACTCTCTCCCCTTCTATTCTCTTTCTGCATGATTTTTACACAATGTGGTATTTTTAAAAAGATATTAGCCATTCCTTTTTTCTCATGACATGTAATCATTGAATCATCATTTATTCACCTCCTGAAATGTTTTTTTAACTTTTTAAACTTTTATGGTTTAAAAAAAGAGGTTAATTTCCACATCACAAACCTTGCTCAGTTCTTTTTTTCTTTCTTGAAAAGAAAATTAAATCAATTAAATTTAAATCCTCTGACAGCATTTAATTCTTTCATCTCATGTAGGTCTGTGTTCAGTTTTTCACCCTGAGGAATTTGGGGGTGCAGGTTTATGTGTCTTGTTTATCGGTAGAATGTTTTCTAGTTTCTTCTTTAATTTCTCATTATTATTGACTAACCCTGTGTGATTTAGATTGGTGTTTTGTTTTTGTTTTTCAGATATTAACATTCTTTTTTAGTAACATATTCAACAAATATATTTAATGCCTGTTTTATGTATGGCACTGTGTTAAGTATTGTGGTAATTGTAAAAAGTACAGTAGTATACTACTTATCTGGAAGTAAGAATTCTAGTAATTTTGAAACCAAAAGTGTTGGAAAGATTCCTAGAAGTTCCTGAAAAAGCCAGTAGGTGAGTTATACTTCAGGTTCTTTTTTAGACAGTATCCTGTGGATTTTATTACTATGAAAGGTACCCTCTCCAATATTTAGAATATTGTATTAAAAAACTTCCTGGAATATAGTATTCAGATCCTTTCTTTATTCATGTTAGGTTTTTTGTTTGTTTTTGAACATCAATATTTCTCAGATTATCTCACCAATCTCTGTTACTATGGTTTATAGAATTCTTAAGTCTTCTTCTAGACATGTTATTTTAATATTTTATCTTGTTATTTGCTCTGTATTTGCATTTTTCTTGCTTTATATAAGCCATTCTATTCCTTGGAGAATCTTCTACTTTATTAGTATTTTTTCATTAAATGTTCTAAGCTGTCAACTGTCACGTTCATCCTTTTAGATTGCCTTTTCAATATCTTATGTCCATTTCAAATATCACAGATGTTCTTATACATCTTTTACTGACTTTTAACCACTCAAGGCTCTTGAATTTGGTCCAGCTTCTCTGTGGGGGCCTAATTATCAAAGTTTTATTATGCTTGTCTTCTGGAGAGTTTTCCTTGTTTTCTTTTCTTCCATACAATTTATTTGTTATGTTGAGACATCTGTTTTGCTTAGTCATTTCTTCATTCTTCTTTTTAATTTTCCTGCAAAGTTTTTCCTAAGAGAATTTCTCCTCTCCTTTCCCCACCCCAACCCAGTTTGGGTGCTTTGTTCTTTACCTAATTTAGAACCTTTATTACTGCTTTGAAGTGAAGAAGAACCAGACTTTCCCCAATTGATAAATGGTCAAAGGATATGAACAGACAGTTTTCAGAGGAAAAAAATAAAGACATCTATAATCATATGAAAAAAATGCTCTAAATTGCTATTGATAAGAGAAATGCAAATCAAAACAACTCTTAGATAACACATCTCACCTGTCAGATTGGCTAACATGACAAAACAGGAAAATTATAAACGCTGGAGAAGATGTAGGAAAATTGGACCACAAATGCATTATTGGTGGAGTTGTGAATTGATCCAACCGTTCTGGAGAGTAATTTGGAATTATATCCAAAGGAATATAAAAATGTTCATACCCTTTGACCCAGCAATATCACTTCTAGGGCTGTATCCCAAAGAAATCATACAAGTGGGAAAAAGACCCACATGTACAAAAATATTTATAGTAGTTCTTTTTTTGGTGGCAAATAATTAGAAATCAAGAGGATACCCATCAATTGGGGAATGGCTAAACAAGTTATGAACGTAATGGAATACTATTGCGCTATAAGAAATGAGGAGCAGATGGACTTCATAATATCTTGGAAAGACTTATATGACCTGATGCGGAGTGAGGGGAGCAGAACCAGGAGAACCTTGTACACAATTACAGACATGTTGTATCTGTAATGACTAATTTTGATAGACTTGGTTCTTCTCAGAAATGCAAGGTTCTATGACAACTTCAAAAGATTCATGACGGAAAAGGCTATCCACATACAGAGAAAGAATTACAGTGTCTGAAAGCAAATTGAAGCAAACTATTTGCTCTGTTTTTTGTTTTTTTCTTTTTTGTTTTGTTTCTTCTCTCTTGTGGTTCATTCCATTGGTTATAATTTTTCTTTACAACTTGACTGTTGTGAAACTATTTAATGTTAAGGTATATGTAGAACCTATATCAGATTGCATAATCTGGGGGGGGCAGAGAGAGGGGGAGGAAGTTTGGAACTCAAAAACCTGTGGAACTGAATGTTATAAACTAAAAATAAATTTAAAAGAAAAAAGAAGAACCAGACAACTACCACCACTAAATCAGTCCTCTTGCTAGAATGTCAAAAAAATCCTAAGCAACAAGCATTTATTAAGCACCTGCTATACACTGGACACTGTGCCTAGTACTGGGGATACAAACATAAATGTGACACCTCTTTAATAGAGGATATATCAAATAGAAAGAAATAGTGGCCAAGAAAGGGAATTCTGTTGTGAGTAGTTACAGGAATTATGAATAGAAACATAGGGCAGTAGGCTGCCATGAATGTAGCCAAAACAGAGTTACGTACTGGATGCAAGGTGTTGTTAACTGAACAAACACACTCTACTCCACCATTGTTTGGGGATCCTTTCCTCACTAAGTGATTTTTCAGACTCAAGCAATCCAAGGTATAGATAGATATCTTAGGGATTACTAAATTTGCTTGTTCCCACATGAGCCTGAAATGAACAAACTCTCCAGTCCCTTTTGGAGGGACTCCTCTCTGTTTCTAACCACGCATTTGGAGTCTTGAACAAAAAGTTTTGTAAATGCCCGTACACTTTAAGAGTAATTTCAAATAGCTTGAGAATGCAATATAAGCTTTTTTTAAGACCTGGATTCCACTTGCAGACCATAATTAAGATACTGGAATACTTTCCTACCAGAAAATGGTAAGTAGAATAGTTGGATGAATAACAGGAACTGCAGGTTTGCTAGGTAGTGCTCCTAGGAAGCAGGGGTAAATCAGTACTATGACACAGATTCCATTAGGATCTCCAGCCCCAATCTGCTGACTCGTCCAGTTAGTTCTCTCCGCACCTTCCAGCAAGGTTGCAGTTCCACTTGCCTTCCCAATGACAGTCTCAGGCCCCAGTTCTCTACCTGTTTGACAGCAGGAGCATGAAGAACCAGTCTTGCAGCTGAGGAAGCAGATGAAATTCACTCTTGCCTGTTTTTCAACATTTTTCTTGCCTTTCAGCTACATGGGCTCTTGGTAGAAGAAACTTCCTTCCAAGGTTAAAAGCCTCCAGAAACTTGGGGAGCTGGGGCTAATTAATGTGTATATTCCCACTCTACCAAGCCTCCAAGGAAATGTGCATGGCAGAACTGGAGAATAGGCAGAAAAGACATCATTTTACCAGGCTCTGAAAATTATGAAGAACAATATCACTTCTGACTTTTTTGGTGGGGGGAGGGTCTTCATTAGCATTTTTTTTCTCCAGTCATCAACCTTGCATAATGACAAAAAGCACTCGTGATGGCACCGTTCATCTGTACAGCTCTTCCTTAGGGTTGACTGCAACCTTGCCTAGACATACAAAGAATATAAAACTGTTTCGCTTCTTCCAAAGTTTGATTCAGATAACACCTCGTACATAAAGCTTTCCCTGATTTTTTGAGCTTACTCTCTTCATATTACCTTGCTTACTTATGTAATGTGGCTTATTACTAAACACATATATAAAGGCAGGACTACATCTAGTGAAGAAGACCTTATCATCTGAATAGCATTTGTTCCCATGTCTTTTTCCCTTTTCTCATTCATTGTCAAGGGCGAACAGAATAATTTGGGTGCGTGAAACCTTGGAGTGGGGGTCTAGACCTAGGAAGTTCCTGGAAATTTGTTCAAAAGGTAGATCTTAAACTATTGATGATTGTGTACATTTTATCAACAGGACATTAAACCGGGAACCATAAGGATATTTCTAGGCTTAATCAAAGAGAGATTTCTGATGGGAACCTGCCCTTGGTTAAAAAAAAAAAAAAGCCCATCGCAAAAATGTATTTTAATGACATATTTACACAATAAATCTGGGGCATAATATACAAACACACACCATCAGTCAGAGAATGCTTAACATGCATAAGGAACATGCATAGAGAATCCCATGTATAGGGAACATGTATGGCCCAGACACACACATGGGTGGGTACACACGAGGAAAATTTGGGGTCCTATATATGGAGTCATGAACATATAGCATACATGTGGCCAAGACCCCGACGTAGAGGTGGCTTTCCACTGATATTGCATGGGCACACATGTCTTTTGGTGATATCCTTGACCTTCTCCCACTAGGTCTACAATGTGTGTTTGTCAAGAAGCCTCCCTTATGTTTGTGATGATGATACTTAGCGTATACAGAATTCTGTGAGTGGTTGGGATAGAATGGACTCACAGAAGTTGAAGAAATGGACACAGAAATAAAAAGTTAGTAAATGTCAGAAGCAACTCTATTGTACCTTCCTGGCATTGCCATAGGATTGTAGGATTTTAGAGAAGAAAGAAAATTTGGATATCATGTAGTTAAATTCCTCATTTTTCATGTGAGGAACACTGAGGACCAAGAGTGTGAAGTGACCTGCCCAAGGTCACACAATAGCAAAGCTGAGAATCAAATCAAAGTCTTCTGACTGCAAACTTGGTGTTCCTTCCAACATATCTGTCTGTCTTTTAGTGGAGGATAAGACTCCTTCAACAGGAGTCTGACAACTACAGACTGTGCACATTAATAAGTGAATGAATTAATTAGTCTCTGTGTGGATGTGCATATATACTAAGATTAATGAGGTTTCATAATTAACAGACTCTTACTTCAAGGATCTGTGATTTCAATAGTGTGGATTCACCCTCTACCAATGCAGATCACAATCTCTCTCCATCTTTTATGAATTACAGAAGCTGAAAAAAAATTAATTACATACTAGCCAAGCTTAGGGGTAGTTAGGTGGCACAGTGGATAGAGCACTGGGCCTGGAGTCAGGAAGATTAGAATTCAAATTCAGCCTCAGACTTTAATAGCTTCGTGACCCTGGGTGAGTCACAACCCTGTTTGCCTCAGTTTCCTCATCTGCAAAATGAGCTGAAGAAGGAAATGGCAAGCCACTCTAGTATCTTTGTCAAGAAACCTCCAGGAGCGGCTAGGTGGCGCAGCGAGTAGGAGCGCCAGCCCCAGAGTCAGGAGGACCCAGGATCAGTTCCAGCTTCAGACACTTAACACCCACACACACACAAAAAAAAACTGGCCATAACCTTGAGCAAGTTACTTAACCCCAATTGCTTTAAAAAAAAAAAAAGAAACCTCCAAATGGGGTCATCAAGAGTTGGACATGACTGAAAAGACCGAATAAAGCCAACCTTATAGTTATTCAGTCAATAAACATTTCTTAAGCACCCACTATATGCCAACCACTATGCTAAGTACTGAAAATACAATGAAAGGCAAAAGCATTCATTAATCTCAAGGAGTTCACAGTCTGATAGGAGAGACAACATGAAAACAACTCTGTACAAATAAGATTTATATGGGATAAATTGTATAGCACAGTCAGAGAGAAAGCACCAGCACTGGAGGGGATCAGGAAAGGCTGCTTAGGACAGTGGCATTTTAGCTTGTATTTGAAGGAAGTTCAAAATGAAGAAAGAGAGTATTGCAGATGTGGGACAGATGGAGAGAGCCAGTGAAAATGCCCAGAATGAGGAGATGAAATGTCTTATGTAAAGAAAAACAAGGAGGTCAGTGTCGCTGGTTCAAGTGTACACAGGGATCAGCAGAGAGGCAAGGAAGAGGTACTAGATGCCAAAAGGCAAGAAAGGTGAGGTGGGGGTAGGTTGACTCTCTTCTTAAATAGCCCTCCCTAATCACTGAATGGGCATTGCCTCAAAGTGAGAATTTAGCTTAAAAGACCTTAGCTTAAAAAGGCCAAGGTTTCCCATTATGTTGTGGTCCATTTCCAGTTGTCCTGACCTATATCTGGCCACTGGACCCAGATGACTCTGGAGGAGAAAGTGAAGCTGGTGACTACACAGCCCTCCCTCACTTAAATATAATTCATTTGCAAGTCATGGCATCACCTCCCTTATGTCATGGCCCTCTTCAAGAACGAAGGACAAACCACTCAACCCCAACACAACCACACACAACATTTGTGGATGCCCAGTTCTGCAAAGAGGAAAGAAAGGGACATTTTTTTTTCAGTTCTCCAAGGCCAAGCTTGTTCATTATAATTACATAGAATTTAGGTTCATTTTTTTTGGTTCTTCCCATTGCAGACATTGTGTGGTTTTCCTGTTTCTGCTTACTTTGCTTGACATCATTTACGTAAGTCTTCCCATACTTCCTTATATTCTTCGTATATTTTTAAATTCTTATTGTACAATAATATTTCATTACATTGATGTATCATGTTGTTAGCTGGACAATAGACTTCAAAGAAGTTTTTAAAAAATCTTTGAAAATCATAATGCTTCAACTATTGTTCTATTCTAATCCATCACTTGTATTGTTTTTTTTTAATATTGCCACCATTTGGGACACTGTTAATATAATAATGATAATAATATTAATAAATAGCTAACATTTATATAGCACTTACTATGTGTCAGGAATTGTGCTAAGCACTTCATAATCCTTATCTAATTTGATCCCCACAACAACTCTGGGAGAGAGGTGCTATTATTATCCCCAATTTACAGATGAAGAAACTGAGACAAACAGGTCTTGCCCAGGGTCACATAGCTAGGAAGTATCAGAAGCTAGATTTGAACTCGAGTCTTCTGACTTTAGGCCAGATGCTCTATCCATCATGCCAATTAACTGCTTCTAGTATGTAGAGGTGGCAAATTTTAAAAGGGGGATAAAGAGCAGCTAGGTCTTACAGTAGATAGAGCACAGGTCCTAGAATCAGGAGGGCCTGAGTTCAAATCCAGTCTTAGACATTTGTGACTCGTGGGCAAGTCACTTAACCCTGATTATTTTGCCAAAAAAAGTGGGTATTAAAGATTAATGATAGGAGAATGAGCACAAAAGATTGTTGTGAAAGGGCAGGATAGCAGGATAAGGGCGAATATTTGGCATTAAGGTGAAAAAGAAAGAAATATAAATGTTTTAAGTAGGAAGAGAAGAATTACAGATAACTCTTAATACAGTGACTAAGCATTAACACAAAAACATGAGAACAAAAGCAAAACCATGAATGCTTCAGCATTTTCTTCAATCTTTTTGTGGTGGGACTTGATTATAATGCTAAAGCTTTCTCCATCTCAGTCAACCAAGAAGCTGAGATAGGGACCAACAGCCAAAGAAAGAAAGAAACTATTTGACTTGTAGTCAATTCATGAAGACCATATGAGGATCTTCCCAAAATGAATGGAGCTGACCCTTCTGAAAGGGAAGAAGCTAGTTATCTACGAGGAAATAATGATAATTATCCAGAGCTGACATCAAGTGAGAAATCACAGACTAAGTTTCGGATGCAGAAGAAAGGCAATGGTGAGTGATTGCAGATGATGGATACTGAAGAATTTATTTCCTTATTGACCTAGTAATAGAAGGTCTGCTTTCTGTCTTGGGCATAGAGCCAGGATATGACAAGGAAAACTCCCTAGATTTATCAAGGTTTAGGGAAGTTGTGTTCTCGTTTCCAATTCTTTATGACTCCATTTGGGGTTTTCTTGGCGAAGATGCTAGAGTAATTTGCCATCTCCATCTCTAGCCCATTTTACAGATGAGGAAACTGAGGTAAGCAGGGTTAAGTGATTTGCTCAGAGTCACACAGTAAGTGTCTGAGGCTGAATTAGAACCCAAGTCTTCCTGACTCCAGGGCTGGTGCTCTCTAGTTGCCCAAGATTTATCAAAGCTGATAATATAACTCACCTTTGGTCATACACATGAGTACAAAGATACTTCTTGAAGGATCTAGAAAGCTTTGCTAAGAATTGAGTTCTTAGACAAGACACTAGGTTGTTGCTTTTTGTTGTCGTTGTTGTTGTTTATAACTGCCTTCGATATAAAGCAAGAGTGACGAAGGAAAAATGTAGATCTGGGAAATAAACAGCTGTTTAACAAGTAAGTAATAAGTAAGACTATTTTGGGAGTCATTGTGTTGACTTCATTGTTGTATGCTTGTGAAACCTGGACAGTATGTCAGTGCCATGCCAAGAAACTGAATCGCTTCCATTTGAATTGTCTTAGGAAGATTCTGAAGATCACCTGACAGGATAAAGTACCAGACACTGAGGTCCTTACTCGAACTAAACTGCCAACAATTCAAATTCTGCTTCAGAGAATGCAACTCCGATGGGCTGGCCACGTTGTTCAAATGTAAAATGTACACTTGCCAAAAAGGAGAACTCACACAGGACATTCACATGGTGGTCAGAAGAAGTGATACAGGGACATTCTCAAGGTCTCTCTTAAGAACTTTGGAACTGATTGTGTGACATGGGAGACAATGGTACAGGAACACTCAGCACAGTGTGCCCACAATGGAGAAGGTGCTATGCTCTATGAGAAAAGCAGAATTGAGTACCCACCCCAAGTGTTCACACGGACTATTTCTGCCCTACCTGTGGTAGAGCATTCTGAGTTCGGATTGGTCTGATCAGCCACAGTCAGACACACTGACACTTGACTCTAGCATGGTGGTGTCACTTTGGTCCTCTTCGAGAACAAAGGATAACAACCAATTATGTGAGAATAGAATTTGGACTTAAGGACCATAATTTTAAAAATAGGAGTGATGGGCTCCTGGCCAGTTATAGAATTCACATAAAATACTATCAAGAGTATATAGTATTTGCCTGGAGTCTTGAAAGTCTAATAAAAAAAAAATTTAAATGAAAAGAAAGGAGAGGGAAAAATGTCTGTGAATGTCCATAGGCTATAAATATTACAGTGAATACTTATAATGTGAGAGAAAGAATAGCCCAGGAGTCATGGTGAATGGGCAAAAAAGCTAAGTGGAACAGCAGATAGAGTATGGGATGTAGAGTCAGGAAGACCTGAGTTTGAATCTTGCCTCAGAAACTTACTGACTGTGTGGTCCTGGGAAAGTTACTTAACTTTGTGTCTTGGCATCTCTAACTGTGCCTCAGTTTCTTCATCTGTAAAAAGGGAACAATAAGAGCATTTATTTCACAGGATTGTTGCAAGGATCAAGTGAGTTAACCTATGTAAAGTGCTTTGCAAACCTTGAAGCACTATATAAATATTATTATTAGTAGTATTAAAATCAGATTGAAGTCTATGGGTCTTAGCTAGGTTGGGTGACTGTTTCTAAAGGAATTTTCCTCTGGGGAAGAGCAGCCCATTCTACTTTTCCAGCTAAGGCACTGAGAAACAAAGTCTCCCTTCCACCCTGCTGTTCAGCAACAAGAGAAAACTGTGGACGATTTTCCCCCTTTGTCCCTTGACTAGGTGTGTGAGTTTTCTGTGTTTATAAAAATGCTATAGTAGAAAAAGTCAATGCATTTTAAACTAAAATAGAAATACAGAACACACTATCCCTCCTCTGAGAAAGATAAAACATCCCCAGATGAATATTTCAGCTGAAAGCAGAAAGAGAAAGGAGAGAAAAGCTTCATAGCCTTACACCCAGTGGAACCACACCAGCAGCAACAAGCAGACCAGCTGTGCACTGTCAAGCAATGACCACTGGAGACAAGCAAGGAGTAATTTCTGGCAGAGGTACCAGCTCCAGTGGAGATGAATTACATGCCCATGAGAGACTGCATGCCACATGAGACATTCAGGGAGAAGTCCCAGTGATAGCAGTCTACACCATAACATAACATCAGTCTACTCTACTTGTGTGGCCTGGCCACATGTGATCTG
>NW_027186523.1:7957690-8036886 GCF_028583685.1 Petaurus breviceps papuanus
AAGGCTGGGTGACTTGGATTTGGAAGGAAGCAGTCAGGGTACTCCCCCTAGCACAGACACTAACCTTGATGCTGTCTGCACCCTCCCATCCCTATGTCATCCCCAGCACAGACCACATCAGCCTCTTCTGAGGTTCTGAAAGAACACAGTTCTCATTATTCATTCCCCAAATGATACAGATCAGTAACAAAGAGTCTATCTATCAATAAATATTTTGTTGTTGTTGTTCAGTCATTTTAGTTGTGTCCAACTCTTAATGACCCTGTTTGGGGCTTTCTTGGTAAAGATAATGGAGAGGTTTGGCATTTCCTTCTCCAGCTTATTTTACAGATGAGGAAACTGAGGCAAACAGGGTTAAATGACTTGCCTAGAGTCATGCAGCTAAGTAAGTGCCCAAGTCCAGATCTGACACCAGGAAGAGGAGTCTTCCTGACTTCATACCTGCCACTCTATACACTATGGCCCCTATTGCCCTCAATTAACATTTATCAGGTACCCATTATGTGTCAGGCACTATGTTAAGCAGCGGGAACACAAAAAGGGATAAAAGACAGGTCCTGTCCTCAAAGAGCATATAATTCAATGGGGAAGCCAGTATGCAAACAAATATATACAGAGCAAGCTATATAGAAGATAAATAAGAGGGACGGCACAGTGAATAGAGCACTGGCTCTGGAGTCAGGAGGACCTGAGTTCAAAGCCGGTCTCAGACACTTGACACACTTACTGCTTGGGCAAGTCACTTAACCCCAATTGCCCTACCTTCTCCCATCCAAAAAGCAAAACAAAACAAAACAAAACAAAACAAAAAATAAATAAGAGATAATTAGCAAAGGAAGGCACCAGAATTAAGAGGGGTTGGGGAAGACTTTTGGTAAAAGACAGGATTTTAATTGGTACTTGAAGGAAGCCAGAGAAGTCATAGGTAGAGTCAAGGAGGGGGAGTATTGCAGACATGTGGTATATCCATTGGAAATGCCTGAGGTGGAATACCTTGTTCATGGAAAGCCTAGGAGGCCAGTATCAAGAAGAAGAGACCACCATTCCTTCCAGAAGTACACAGAGCCTGGACCTGGCACAAGTCAAGTCAAGCTAACAAGTATTTAATAAGACCATGTGCCAAGCACAGTGTTAAGCACCAGCAATACAAAAAAGAAAAAAAGGCAAAGTCAGTCCCTGTCCCCAAGGAGCTCACACACTAATGGTAGGGTCAATATGTAAACTTTACAGATAAAAATATATCCAGGATAAATTGGATATAATCAAAGAGGTAGGACCATAGCTTAGAGAATTATGTGTGAGAAACAGCAAGGAGGTTAGAGTCCCTGGGTGACTCTAGACTAGGGAGGAAGGTATAAGAAAACTAGAAATACAGGAAGGGATCAGGTTATGAAAGGTTTTAAAAGTAAACAGAAGATTTTATATCTGATCCTGAAGGTAACAGGGAGCCAAGGATAAGATATACACAGGAAACATTGGAAATATCAGAGGAAAAGTATTAGCATTAATTGAAAACAAGAAAACAGTGTTTTAGCTGAGACTCGAAGGAAGGCAGTGAAGACACAAATCAGAAGAAGAATAAATCTACATCCCCTAAAGCAAGACCACACAAAAAAAAACTAAACTAAAAAACCACTCTCCACAAACTCTACTACAACCCATGGAAGAAATAAAGCAAGAGTTTTTAAGTAATTGTACAAATGAAATGAGAGCTCTCAAGGAAAGAATGGGAAAGAGAGTAAAAAGTAGATTCCTTGAAAACTATGTTGGACCAGACAGAGATCAATGATTCCTTGCAACAACAAAAAACTAAAGAACAAAATCAAAGATTTAAAAAATATCAGAAATGTAAATTATCACCTATGTAAACAGATGACCTGGAAAAAGTGCCAAGGAAGGATAATCTAGGAATCACTTGACTACCTGAAACTTCAACTTTATAAAAGTTTAGACATCATACTTCAAGAAATTTTGAATAAAGGCTACTCAGACCTATTTAAATGAGAGGAAAAGTGAAAATACAAAGAATGTACTAGTTACCACCTAAAAGAAATGGCAAAATGAAAACCTCCAGGTATGTCATAACCAAAATCCAGAATTTTGAGGTCAAAGAAAACATATAGCAAAGAGTTAGAAAGAAAGAATTCAAGTACCAAGGAACTACAGTCAGGATCACATGAGATTTGGAAACTATCACTATAAAGAAAAAGAAATCAAAGAATATGATATTCTATAAGGTAAATGGTAAAGGCTTAAAACTGAAAATAATATACCTGGCAAAACTGAGTATAATCTTACAGGGGAAAATAGTCATTTAATAGATTATAAGACTTCCAAATTCTCCTAATGAAGATATGAGAGCTGAGTGACCTGAAAGACAAACACAAGAGAGAAACACAGATATATGTATTTACGTGCATACATACATGTGTATGCATACACATATGCATGTATAAGTATATACAAATATATATGTGCATATATTTGTGTGTATATGTTTGAATAATTGAAAATGTCCATACAATGAAAAAGAATTTGTATTCTAATAGGGAAAGAAGAAAAAAGTATCCCATTGGGACCTTAATGTTCTCAAAGATCATAGAAGGGGTAAACAAGACAGATGGCCTGAGATGTGGTTTTGTTGTATCTTGATGATGCTAAGAGAAAAAAGAAAAGAGAATATACTAGGGAAGAAAGGAGAAAGAAAAGAGTGGATTTTACTATCTTTCACTATGGTATACAAAAAGAAGACTATACAAATATAAAAGGGAGAATATTCATTTTTTCCCATTCTTCTCTGGAATTAAGCCTGGGCATTATCATTCCAAGGCTTTTTTTCTTTTCTTTTAATTTGTTGTCATTGTATATATTGTTTTCTTATTTCTGTTTATTTTATTACACACTAGTTACTGAATCAGAATTTTGGAATTGGATAGGATCTCAAATATTTAGTACATCCCGCACCTGAAAAGCATCCCTACACCTACTAAGGGGTCATTCAAAGTCTTTATAAAGACATTCAGAGAGAGAGAAGTCACCACCTTTCAAGTCAACATAAATCTTGTTATGCTTCTCTGAAACATTCATTGTTTCTTATGGTGTTTATGTTCATGTACCAAAATGTGTTTAGTCATTTCCCAGTTAATGCACAACTTCTTTACTTCTAGTTTTTTGCATCTACAAAATGTGTTAATATTAATATTGTGGTGTACCTGTGATCTTGTTCTCTCTCTCTCACTTCCTTAGGGCATAAGTCTAGCAGTAGGATCTCTAGGTCAAAGGGTGTAAACATTTTAGTCAATGCATTATTTTATTAGCATAATTAATTCCAAAGTGCTTTCCAAAATGGTTAGTACAAGTCACAGCTCTACCAACAATGCATTAGCGTACTAGTCTTTCCTCAGATTTGAAACTCTAGACTTAAGCAGAGGATGCCAGTTAAGGGCACAATTGTTCTTTCATGTTATTTTTCATTCCAGAACTAAAATCAGTTCAAGAGCTCTCAACATTTTAATTGTGTCAGTATTAACATCAACTGAGTATAAATACCAATGTAGGTCAAGGAGTATTAAAATGTTGTTTTTTTAAATCTACAGCCAAACCTCAGAAAACATTTTCAAAACGTGTACATTTCCTAGCAATTGACAGCAGTAGTCTTAACATACTACATATGAACAAACCACCATTTGTTCTTCTCTGAAATACCATTAAGTGTTTATGTGGCAAAGCAATCCAGATAGATTTGTTCAGTGTTTTTCTGGAAATAGATTACTTGATATCAGGCTTATTTACATAAATTCCTGTTGATTCCTCTTTATTGATTTTTATGGTAGCCACAGTTCACTCCACATTATGGATTATAAATATGATAGAAAATTTGTCAAATTGTAGTCTTTGGAATATGTATTTTTAGGAATTCAAATATGTAGGTCACACATTCACAGACTCAAAATATTGTTAGCATCCACAGACTACTAAAATTTTTAATGGAATTTTGTGACAAATTTTTTATTAACGATAACCTAATGACAAGGATGATAAAGAAGTGGATAGAGAGTAAAAACAGGTAGATATAATCTTAACATTCTTCAATTTTTTTTCTTCAATCAACTCAAACAATTAAAGAAATATTTGTTCAGCTCTTGCTATGTTCAGACTGCTGAGCTATAAATTGAGGTCTGTGGGGCTAGGGTTGGCAGCAAGAGGGACAAGAAAAGATTTGGAAGAGCTACTATGGGGAATGAGATAGATAGAGTTGATAAAGATTGAGCAGATTATTTGTTGAATAGTAGAAAGAATTCTTGGGATATGGCCCATGAGTCTGTGGTGCATAGAACCAAACAACCTTACTACTTTTTTACTTTCCACAAATAGTCTCAAGTGGAATAAAAGAAAAATTTTAAATGAATCTATCAATTAGTTTAATATCATTTTAAATATAATTTTCTTTGCCTGAAACTCTTTGTTCTATTCGGCCCCAATACTTCCATAGAGGAGAATGAAAAGGTGTTATTGGCACTTATGTATAAAATGCCAGAATGGTGCTAGGCAGGAGACTATCAATAATAGCCTTGCCCCCTCCCTTAGCTTTGAAGCTGCCTTAGATTAATTTGAAAAGCAGATCTCTGCCATGAGATATTAATAAAGTGATATTTTCAGAGAAATCTGGGATACTTTTGAAATGATAAGAATGGAGAAAGCAGAATATATCTGTATGTATTTATCTGCTGATCAGCTTCCCCAATAGTTCATGAGTTTCTCAAGGGTGGGGACTATCTTTTGCCATTTTTTTGTATCCAAAGCTCTTTGCACAGTACCTGGTATATAGTAGGAACTTAATAAATGTTTACTTCAGGATTTGAACCCAGATGAGCTAGAGTAGAATCCACTTATTCTTTGATAAGGAACAGGTAGCAGCCCAGAAAAGGACTCCACCTGAATACAAAACAAGGAGAATCCAGAACAAATGTGACAGAACTAGGAGAATGATTGATACAATGACAACATTTTAAACATAAACTTCAAAACACTTATGAAATCTAATCAATGCAAAAACCCAACCTCAGCTCAAGAGGTATGATGAGGAAACTACCTACCTCCTAACTGAAGGGTGATAGACTAAGTGTATAGAAAGAGACATACTACTTTGGACATTATAAATGTGTGGATTTGTTTTTTCTTAACTGAGAATATTTGTTGTATGGAGTACATTTTTCTTTCCATATCTGATGGGACAACTGAGAGGGGAGGCAGGAATAGGGTTGCCAAAACAAAAGAATATAGACAGAAAAGGTTATTGAAAGCATTTTTAAATGCACAGAAGAGAACTGAAGGGAATACCAAAGGAAACACAGACAGGGAGTACAGCTTTGAAAGTAATGTGTTAAATTTATTGCATACTGGGGGGTTTTGGTGGGGTTATAGCAAGTTGTACATAATAAAGGTTTTTCTGTTCTACTTTTTACATGAAAATTCTCTTTTTTGCATTTTCTTGATGTCCGCTAAATACAGAATTATGAAATGTCAAAAAAGAAAAGCAGATACAAAGCATGCTGGAGCATCACAGATACCACAAGGGAATGGACTAATACAATCGTGTGGGGTTTTTATGATAGACTTCCCTGAAATGAATTCAAATGTTCAGGATCCCCAGTTGAAAATTAATCAGTTTCCAGTTATATAGAGCTCTTGGGCAGAGATACAGGACTCACTGACTGGGAAATAAGGTTCCAAGATATAAGTCCTGAAGGTGCTAGTTAGGTTGGAATGGTTCTCCTCTCTGTTCCAAAGTAAGATCTCTTCTTCTGCACTGAAAATATAATTTTAGCTAAGGTGATGGGGGGAAGGAAGAGTGGTAAGGAGGAAAGGAGCACTCATGATGAAAACATCTGGAAATGGCTTTTCTCTTGGCAGGTCTTTCTCCATGTTGGATGGTTAGATGTATTAGATTTCTACTGTCTAAAATAGTTTTAATAAGGAAATCTTCAGTATTTGAACCCATATGAGCCAGAGCAGAGTCAATTTATTCTTTGATAACGAACAGATAGCAACCCAGAAAAGGACTCCACCTGAATCCACAACAAGGAGAGAAGAGCTTCACAAACATGTTCCCAAGGGAACAACGCCACAAGGGAGCCAACTGCAACCATGGGACCAAATGAGCAGTAGCCAGGTGAGATAAGCAAGAAGCTATATCTGACTGAGACTATTCATCTAGTTAAATTAACACAACCAATAGAGGCTAAGTATCCTGCACAATCTTCAGCAGTGGAAGCAGCATGATGACATCAGCTGAAGAAATTGGAATCTTTGAAATCAGAAGAAATTGGAATTGAGAGCCATTGAGAGCATCTTGGCCATGCCTGTTCCCAGTGTTAGTGACTCTCAATGTGTGTGCCCTAACCATGTTTTCTCTATATATGTGCCCCTCCATACGTGTCCTGCAGCAACTGCATATGTTCTAGCTAGATGGCACAGTTTATAGTCTGGAACCAAGAAAACCTGAGTTCAAATCTGGCCTCAGACACCAACTGTGTGACCATGGGAAAGTCATTTAACTGCTGTCTACCTCAGTTCCCTTATCTGTAAAATGGGTACAATAATAACACCTCCCTCCCAGGGTTGTTGTGATGATCAAATGAGTTAATACTTTTAAAATGCTTATTATAGTATCTGGCATATAGTTAGTACTATGTAAATGTTTACCACTACTAGTATCACCACCACCACCACTACTACTATTTATTATTATTATCACTATTATTTTGTACATGTGCCATTTCTATAGGTGTCCTGGGCATATGACCACTGACATATGTGCCTTGGATCCATTTACTTGCTATGGGTTACCCCTCTCCATATGTATTCCCTCCCTACCTGCAACTATTCTTCCCATGAATGTTGTGATTATTCATCAAAAAGTATCCCCCAAATTTATGAGTAAAATGTATTTTTATGACTATGATACTTATTAAAAGTTGTCAAAGTTCTGAATGAAGAAAAGCAGCCAGAGTAAGAATCAGGGTCCTATATTACAAGTTCCCGCAACATTGTTGGAGACCATTTGTGGTCCAACATAGCTTGTTAGGTATGGACTCATTGTCTAAGCACCACAATGTAAACACTTCAGCTGTGCCCCTGGAATTCTTGGGTTTGGATTAGACCTAAAAATTGGTAAAGGACTGCCTAGGTCAAGGAGGAGCCTTGGGCATGGAGCTCACATGGTGATTTTTCTGTGTGGATTGTACATAGCTGCAAGTTGATCATGATATTGGTGGTGTCTGATCCTTATTGGCAACCATGATCAGAATAATGGCCAGCATTTGATTATATAGAAATATCTGGAATAAGAGGAATGAAGTGACCATAAAATTAAAAAATTCCTGATAAATAATGATAATGGCAGACATCGTTTAATGCATATCCCATAATTGTAGTCTCTGACCTGTCCTTTCTCTGAAGCCTTTGAAATCTCTGTAGTTTATATTCATCTTGCTTTGTTGTCTAAACTTTGTGCACTGTATATAGACATTGGAGGCCATGGATTTTACTACTGGTTCCTTTTTTGGATTTTATTTCCTTCGAACTTCTGGGCATCTGTATTTCAGTTGAAGGGGTCTTTGCCACTCAGAAGGCAGATGTTCCACTTGTCCTCTGCTCCTACCATCCTAATCAATATTATGATACCACTGGCACCACCACTGTCCCTCACTTGACCTGTCTTCTTCTCAGAGATCTATATCATCCCCCAACCAGTACTAGTGAGTCAAGTCCATAGTACAATGACAAAGAGAATTCAAATCAGCACATAACCGCCATATTCAAACCCCTCTATCACCTCCAGTTTAAAAGAAATTTTAAATTTCCTGAAAATTACACAGGATGCATCTGTACAGGATAGCTAGATGCAGTAGATAGAACTCTGGGTCTGGAGTTAGGAAGACTCATCTTCCTGAGTTCAAATCTGGCCACAGATACGTATTAGCCCTATGACCCTGGGCAAGTCTCTTAACCCTGTTTGCCTCAGTTACTCATCTATACAATTAACTGGAGAAGGAAACGTCAAACCATTCGGGTCATGAAGAGTTGAACATGACTAAAACAACTCAAAAACAACAACATCCTGACTCTGGGCCCCATACTCTATCTACTGCCCACCTACCTGCATCGTTACATTCAAATTATCCTGGGCACATAGATCACAAGCAGGTACAGCTTTTACAACACCACAAATGAACAGTCCTTGGTAGGGGTCCACATCCATTTTTGTATGTCAGCTTAAGTAAGAAGCCAAGCTAGCTATTCACTCCCAATGCATATTTATGCAATGCCTCTTAGGCTCACATCTGCCTTGATGATTACAGGGTCTGTACTGAGTAGAGAACCAGGCTGCTGCTTTATCTCCAGTATCACGCTAGTGTTGGCATTCTAGTTGCGCACACACACTCAGAAAACAACAACAACCAACAAACATCTATCATAAGTTCCCAAAGTGGCTGATACCACCCCCTGGGGGCACTAAATCAATCCAGGGGGTCAGTAGTAGCCTCGGGTGCAATTGGGGGGGCATTGAATAAAAGTAAGGGGGTGGTGGAAGCATAAGGAAAGAAGAGAAGAAAAGAACATTTTGAAAACCTGTTCATATATGTTTCATCTGTCATGTAACAGAGTTAAAGTTATACTGATTACATTATTTTCCAAATAAACACACAAAATTCAGGTTATAACTTATCAGTGGACAAGTCCACCAACAGGTCTTAAAAAAACAAGTGTTGGCAGGCGAGTGTGTGGCACATTGCTGGTAAGTCCAGCATGCATCAGCAGGATGTGTGTGTAATGAATACAATATTATAAGGATACATGATACAATATTACATCATCAAAATTTCAATGTAGGATAAAAATCCACAAATTTACAATAAATTATTTCTGTAAAATGAGGGAAATGATCTTTATGCATCCCAAGGTCACTTTCCTCTCTAAATCTTTGATCCTATGTTGTGTTCCTTCAGTAGACTGTAAACTCCTTAAGGTCAACAATTTTTCATTTCTTAGTTTTTATATCCAAGGCTGAGAACAGTGTCTTATATACATTTTAGGTGCTTAATAAAAGTTTGTTAAACTGGAAACAGTAAATATAATCGATACCTCATGACTAATGTCTTCCTACCCCTTTGAAATCATCTCTTATAACACTTAAATTTGACTGGCTTCTACCTCTTCCCTGTGGGCTCCACTCCCCAACTCTTATCATCCCCCCCCCACCACACACACCCACCATAAAGGAAAATCTATTAAACAGTTGAAAATGGAACATTTATTTCAACATGTAAAGAAAACAAATGGATTCAACAATTTAGCACCCAGTTAGCAAAGTACTTTTACTGATTGCTTCTCTCCATTAGCAGCTCTCACCACACCAACAGAGCAAGCTCAAGTAGTGTAAATGGAGTCAGGAATGCCTACTTCCCCTGGCAGATCTTCTCAGCCATTGGCCATGGAGTCCATTGCACCTGGTTTCAATCCCTGATCCCATGCTCTGCTTAGCTCTGTCGCAGCTCCCACACTGCATCTAGTTCAAAGGCTTTTTGCCACTTGGATGGCAGTCTGCTTGACTTGCTTGGCCAGCTACTCATTCTTAATGCCCTAACTTCCTCAAAATCCTTCACTCTTCCCCTGGTCAGTAATTGTACCTCAGGTACAGCCATTATTGGAAAGAAAGCTCTTTCCTATCAACGTACGGTCAATATAAGAAGAAAGCTATAGAGGGAGCTCCTCTTCAGATATGGACTAAGCTAGAATGTTCCTAAGATCACTGGAGAATCTCTCATTCTTCTTTAATAAAAAGCTAATGTAGCATTCTCCTAACTCCCTGTACAGGATCCTCAGTTCTTAAAGGAATGAATCTCTACAACTCTGTACATTGCTTGTCCATATCAAATATGTCCTAGGGCTTATTACTATGAGGGAAGAGAAGGGAAGGGAAGGTAAACAAACATTTATTAACAAAAGTACTGCTCGTAATGACAGGTGATATTCATAAACTCTTACCATTTATAATACAATGCCTACCTTGTTGAACTTAAGGGATGCTGTCCAGACTTTTTAAATTAACTAATTATGGTTAAGTAGTCCTTCATTTAATCAAATTATCACTAATAGTATATAATAAAACCTTTATAAAGCAGTCATATGATTGAACATATAATAGGTAAAGACTAGAATCATAGGATACTGGGGAGCTGCCCACATATGAATGATGATGAAATCTTTAAGGCTGAGAAGAACTTTAAGGGAAAGGCTAATCCTCCACCTGGCCTCTCAATAATGCTCAGCTGAACTGATTTGGATAAATAAAACAGTTCGACTATAACACTCATTTTGAAAACTCAAGTTTGTTCAAATGCAATTGATATATTAGGGAATAGTTTGAGCATAAGGAAAATTTGGGGTTTGGGGTTTTGCTTTTGCATCATTTTATCATCCAGAAACACTGCACCATTGGTGGGATATGCATGGGGGGGGGTAACCTTTATGGATTCATTGATCCTTCCCCAACTTTACTGGCTTGTAGTGGGGCCTGTGGGAAGAGGAGATGCCTGGCTCCATGCGGGGTTAAGCCTTGTGGAGACCATCTTTCTCAACCCAGGATGTGGGGAGAGTTACTGTGGCAATACAGAATATAACACCTGAGGGGCCTTAGAGGAGAGAGGACTGGGAAGGCAGGCACAGAAGGGAAGCTAGGGAGGTCCCTCACATGCCCATCCCCAATACTGGAAGAAACACAATAGCAAACCTGCCCTTTGACTCCAGTCTCTTCCCAAGCCACCAGCTCTGGGAAAAGCTCAACCAGAGATCTCCCATTCCTGGGCATAGGGTGGTCCTACCTGTGCCCCACACCCACACACTCCTGCTCCCACCCCAGGCTGCAGCACTAAGAGTCAGAGCCCAGGCCAAGCCGGGAGCAGACCAAGGCCCCGGGTGCTTCACTATTTATGGTGCTATTTATGCCATTCTTAGCAATTTAGCATGTATGAAACTGTTACCATTTTTATTAGGTTCCTATCTTTTTTTAATTTGTCACAGATGAAAATTTCTAGAATTGTGCCCCTAACCCCATTTCCCCCATAAGCCCTGTGGTTTTTATTGCCCAATTTCCCATATCTCTGTGCTTTTTGGAAACCTTATGTCTCATTATAGCAGAATTGCCCATAGGTATTTTCCTCTTAAAATTTCTTTGAATGAAAACTTGTTTAAAAAAAAAATTCTTTCCCTTGACAGCATTTTTCAGGGTCAAAATCTTTACAGACAGAAAATTCTTATATTTCTTATTTGTATGTGCACATTACAGTCTACCAATGGAGTATAGATTATATTGCACATGTATATATGTGTATATGTATATACATGTGTGTATATACATACATATATACATGTGTGCACACATACATATACATGTGTATGTACATGTACGTGTGGATGTATACATATACACACGTGTGTATAGAGACAGACAGATTATTTTAAATGCTGGTTAAGAGTGATCTTTAGCAGGGAAGAATAATTACAAAATGAATTAGAGCTTTATATTCTTATTGGTGAGGCCAAATATTTGTTTTAATTGGTGTTTTATTTTGGGTTTTTTGCTTTTTTTTTGGAGGACAATTGGGGTTAAGTGACTTGCCCAAGGCCACACAGCTAGTTTTTTATGTTAAGTGTCTGAGGCTGGATTTGAACTCCAGTCCTCCTGACTCCAGGACCAATGCTCTATTCACTGAGCCACCTACCTGCCCCTCAAATATTTGTTTTAAATATTATGTTTTTCAAGCCATTAAAGGCAGGAGGGATTATGTGTTTAATTTTTCTGAGTAAACTTGAATTTCACACATGTTACATGTCATACAAGATCTAGCTCATTTTGACAATTACAGTGAATTCATAGGATCTAATATAATTTGAAATTAATCTATCCATATGGCAAGGTACAATTATTACCACCATTTTATAGATGAGAAAACTGGGGCAGATAGATTATGACTTGTCTACAGTCACGTAGCTAGAAAGTATATGAGGCCTGAAATATTGCGGTCAACAAATATTTACTTTGCTTAGAAATTATGTGTGTACACATATATACGTGTGTACCGATGCACACATTTTCTATATTCATAGGAACAAAAAAATGGTTTTGTAAAAACTTTCTTTCTATTCTTTTGGCCCACATTCTCAAGCCAGAAGTTTAAACTCAGTGATAGTAGTGAAATGGGAAAGAGCCAATAAATCAGAATATTGCATAATGGAATATTTTGACACCAAGTATATTTCTGGATCCACAGAAGGCACTCGTTTAATTAGACAGAATTCAGTCAACAGATTTATTAACTGAGATGTCAGTATTAGAGGCAGAATCTGTTTGAGGCATAAATTTATCAGGCAGAGCAAAGTGAAAGAGACTGTTATGAAACCAGTATAATAATATTGGGATCAAGAAAAAGAGAGATCCTGACAACTGGAAATGTGAGGGGAGGGCATTAGTAAATGTGGGAGGAGCCAACACAAACCCTGTGGGCCCCACAAAATTTCTTTAGCTTCATATTATTTGAAAACTAATAGGTTGGTATAATATGTACTCTGGAAATATTTTAAAATTCTTGGAAGAACTATCGCATTAGTTCAAGTATAAATCTTTGTACAAAAGTAATGGAGTTAAAATACACATAGCCAACCTCTCATAATCACCTCTTTTATATTTCACATTTCAATGGCAAGGTGATATTTAAGCATTTCCTGAAAGCTTCGTTCTAACAAGATGAAATCAAACAGCTCAGCTTCAGGGAAAAGGAATGGAAAAGTAGTGAGAAAATAATTTAACAAAAGGCAATACTGAGCTTGTATTCCTGAGAAAAAGCTGTAGTCTCTTAAATTTTTCCATTGAAATGCAACCCTCAGAGATTCTTCTGATGTTTGGGAAGTTAAATTGTCTTATTAAATTGTGCAGAAATTGACAGATTCCAAACAAATAGAAGGAGTAATCATTGGAGAGAGTACAATAATCTGGCAATATGGAAATTACAAATTATAATATTTCCCCCCCGAGTAACTGAAATATGCAAAAGAACAACTGCATAATACAATACAGTTTGTGTAATCCCTGGGTAACTGCTGTTAGCAAGCTATTTTATCATACTTGCACACTTCTCAGCTAATAATGAATGCACAAAATTAAGTTTTAAATGAATTATGAAATTCTTTCAAAGTTCAGTTGCTACATAAAGCTCTGTTGGCAAATAGCAAAAGGCTTCAACTACCAGCTGCATAAATCTTTTTTTAAGTGATTGTGTTCACTTTATTGACTCCTTAAAAAAGACCTTTATTTTTCTACTCTAACTTTGGGGGAGAAAAAAGGAGGTATTTTTCAAATCCATTTTTGGACTATGACTATACATTGAGAGAGGTAGTGTGATGTGTATAATGGATAGAAAGTTGGTCTTGGAGCCAAAAAACTTTGGTTTGGGTCCTAATTTTGACATACTGGCTATTTGACTCTGGACAGGTCACCTAACCCCTGTGTTCTAAGAAATTCTTGGGACCGCTAGGTGGCGCAGTGAATAGAGCACTGGCCCTGGAATCAGGAGGACCTGAGTTCAAATATGAGCTCAGACACTTAACACAAAAACTAGCTGTGTGACCTTGGGCAAGTCACAACCCCAATTGCCCTGCCCTCTTCCTCCAAAAAACAAACAAAAAATAAATTCTTTAAAACTCTTAATTGTAATGACTTGAATTAGGAGGCAGTGTTTCCTGATCTAGCAGTTAGTTCCCTTTGATCAATGAAATCAGTTCTAATGCCTATCCCTCTTATAGATTGTATTTCAGGAATAATACAGGAGTGAAAGTATTGGAAAATTCAACCATGCTTGAAATATTATTTTACAGCCATGATAATATCCTAACAAAGTGATATTATACTATGTTTAATTATACTATGCTTAATATACATCTAATACCAAAATTATATTATGATATATTTAATATTTTCCTAGACACTAGGCGAACCTACTAAGAAAATGAATTGTTGACTATATTATGTCATGCAGGTTTTCATTGTTAATGGTTCATTGCCAGTGTGGAGGTCTCCAGTGGGGAATCCCAGAGATCTTGCTAGTCTACAGAGATTGAAAGAAAGATTACTTGTTGGGTATATTATAATAGAGATTCCTTTAGTGTACGGATTAGACCAGATGACTCTGAGACCTGAACAAGATTCAAATTCTGTGATTCTCGGAAGATGTGATAGAATGAAGAGCAGTTGTAGACAGAGGGAGAGATGAGGGTATCTGGGTGTAGTTCCCTGAAGAGACTGAAAGAATCACACAATTTCAGAATTAAAAAAGACCTCATAAGTGGTCTTATCCAACCCATATCTGAAGAAAAATCCCTTCCTCAACTTCCTTGAGAAGTCATCTTCCAGACTCTGCATGAAGATCTCCAGTGCGGAATTCATTACCTCCCAAGGCAGCCCTCTCCATTGTGATAGCCCTAATTATTGGGAGATCCTTCCTTACATTGAACCAAAGTCTGCCTTTCCGTAACTTCTATGCTTTACCCATAGTTCTACCCTCTGGGGCAAATCATAATAAGTTTAATCCTTAATCCACAAAACAAGTATACCCCACTGAATATCTCATTTCCAGGAAAAGTATCCCCAATTGCTTCAACTGATCCTTATGTTCACTGAATGGTCCCCACTTTCCTTACAATCCTGGTCACTCCTCTATCTGTCTTCCACTTTGTTAATGTCCCTCCTGAAATGAGCCACCCAAGAAAGAACATGGTGTGGTGTTCCAGCAAAGTATTTCTATCAAAGCCTGCTGGTTGGACAAAAGACATGGGTCCACCATGCCTTTCCTCTGTTGGTGTGGCTAAAGGCAGGTTAGATTGGTAAGTGTAGAAGTGGGAGGGAATAGTGTCAAGGAAAACAAGGGAGGAGAGTGCTTAGCAAGAGGAGCTAACAGGTCAAGAACAACGAGCCTTTAGAAAAGGTCAAAGGATTTAACATTTAACAGATCATTGGCAATCTTTGTGAGAACAGTTTCCAACAGATGGGGCAGATGCATGACTGCAAGGGCCTGAGGAAGACCTGGGTAACGAGGATATACCAGCAGCAAATGTAACAAATTCCTTTTTCTAGGAATTTAGCAGTGAAAGGGAAGAAAGTGATTAGTAGATGTGGACTCGGTAGAGAGGGTGAGAGAATGGCCAATGAGGCACATTCACAGAAGAGATGGGAAGGAAGGAAGTTGAGGACACAAGTGTGCTTAGCATGCAAAAAGGAGAAGAGAACGGCTGAAGATGTAGTTACTGAGGTGTGGAAAGTAGGGGAGAGGAGAAGCCTTACCACAGGAGGCACCAATTTGCTCAGCAGAGAAATATATGAAGGTACCTGCTGAGGGGGGGAAAGGGAGTTAGAATAGTGGAAGATGGGGGAGAAGGTGAGGCAAGAGGAGGTTAGGAATAACCATTTTACTGTCAAAGCTTGTCTATTTTCCTCCCTGGTTGTATTTAAACAAGGAGGATGAGGTACTTCTGTAGGTCTCAGGACATCTCTCCCACTTGGAGCTGGCACAAAGCAAGGGGGCCTGGTCTAACTTCTACCTCTATCCCACTGAGTGTATGCCAGGGGTGGGGACCCTGCAGCCTTGAGGCCCAAGACCAAAGGCTCCCCACCCCTGGTATGCTTCCTGTTTTTAAGTGAGAGCTTAGCTATGGCTACAACCTATGAGCTTCAGAAGGTTTGGATAGTGAGACTGCCAAGGCTCTGGGAGAGAACTTTGCATCTGGGCAGCCCAGCATGCAGGCCCTGCTGAATGATCAGATAGAATCGGTGAGCCAGTTAGTTAGTGCAATGTATTGAGTGCTTGACCTGGAGTCAGCAAGGGCTGAATCCAAATTTGGCCTCAGACACTTATTAGTTGTGTGACTCTGGGCAGATGAGGAAACTGAGGCAAGACAGAGGTCATGTTCCTTGTCTAGGGTCACATAAATAATGTCTAAGGTTAGATTCGAACTCAGGTCTTCCTGACTCTAGGCCCAGTGTTCTATCCACTCTACCACCAAGGAAAATTGGCTTAGACAGCTATAAGATACGAATATGATATTGATTGGATGTTCTTTCATTTCAGTTATGTTCTCTTTATCTTTAAGGCCATTTCCCCACCCCAAGTTTTCTCCAATTAATGATGGATTTTTGCCTCCAACACAATCTTTGACTTGTCTCTTTCCCTAAATCCACTCTTGCAAGTGATCATATTTCCTCCACATTTCTCCAATGCTATTATTTGGGGGTATTGTATCCATTAGTAGACTGTGAATGCCTTGAGACCTGTTACCTGATTAGAGAGAGATGTTTGCACTGAAAGTAATACAGATTGCAGAAATGGTGCCTGCTGTCCAGCTGCAGCTGATTTAGAGGACCATGAGAGATGTGGCATAATCTAGGCTGGTCATAGAAACACCTTCCTGCAGGAAAGAGAGTGAACTAAATAAATGTTTAGGTTTTCTGTGAAACTCAGACATTGCAAAATTTCAGTGTGACTAATAGGTCACTTATCATAACTTCTATGTTGAAAACGACTTGATCTAATTATCAATTCCTTTTTCTCTTCTAAACATTGCTTTCCTTCTCTGACACCCTCCTGTCCTTCCCCCGCCCCCAGCCCTGCCTCCAGCTCAGCTTCTGCCTCTCTGACCATTGATTACAGTTCTGAAAATTCTTCTCCCACCAACCCCGTTTCTTGACCTTTTATCTATGGGCATCTTGCAGCAAAGACTTTTCTTCCTTTCTGATGCTGGAGGTTGTATTCTGAGCTATGGAATGGTCTCAATCACAACAGGTTTAATTCCCTGACTTCAAATCAGGTGGGAGTCAGAAGGGACACTGCAGAAGTCTTTCAAGTTTTTATGATAGAGTCCTGAATACTGAGCACAATTATCTTCATCCCATGAGCACATGATTAATACTTGTTCATTTGTTGACGTTGCACAAGAGCATCTGAATTCATGGATATTTCAGCTCAATGGACTTAGAATTCTAACAGAAGGGACTTGAATTTGGCACCTGGGGAATGCCCTACGATTAGATCTTTGAGTCCAAAATGACAAACTCACAAAACACTCAATGACCCAACCCCAGTGAGAAGGAGTGGGGGACTCAGGGAGAGGCCCCGTAACCCTCTTTCTACTATGTTTTGAGCTTTCATTGGAGTTTAAATTGAGGGACACAGCACAGCTCATTTAATTACCCTGCCATTTTCACTGAATACTCTTTGACTTAATTTCTTCTCAATGAGTGTAAAGCGTCAAGAGACTCTCACATAAACATGGAGTTGCCTTTGACAGCTTCTGGGAAAGAGCCCCAAGGGAGGAAAGGATAAAGATTTACAATCCACCAATAGGGCTGCACAACAGCTTTTGGCATCATAACTTTCAAGGGCTTAATTACTGCCTTTAAAATCAGAGCCAGAGTTGGGTTCCATGTGTTATCCTATACAAGAAAGAAACAGAAAGTCATAAATCCCACGGTAACAGCAACAACATCAACAAAACCCTGAAAGAAGACACTACTGCCATAACACTGTTCTCCCATATACATTGTAGAAAGTAGCTTGTATTTCTAGAAGGACAGAGTGATACCGTGAAGAATAGTAGGCCAGAAATATTAGGGAATGATATTTGGAACAACATTAGTGATTACCCAGACATACCCCCCTCCCTCATTTTATAGATGAGAAAGGGAGGCAGGGAGACAATATTTATTAAGTATTTATTAGCACACTGTCTGGCACATGGTAAGTGCTCTATAAATGTTTTTATTATTATGTGCCTACTAAGAGCCCAGGAATCATTTGAAGGACTTTACAAATATTATCTCCTTTGATCCTCACAAAAACCCTATGAGGGAGTCGCTATAATTATCCCAATTTTACAATTGAGGAAACTGAGTCAGACAACTCTAATAACTTATCCAGATTCACAGAGCTAGTAAGTGTCTGAGACCAGCTTTGAAGTGAGGTTTTTGCTTTATCCACTAAGGCACCCCGTTTTTTTAACATCAATATTCTTCCAATGATTTTTTTAAATTTTTGAGCAATGAAAAAGTATGATCTCTAAATATTTGAAGTTAAGTTTTGCTTAAAGGGAAATGGGGGATGTGTATGGTGGGCATTAGTAGGCTATAAAAATAATGAAATAATGAATTACTCAAGAGTTGTAAAAGATAATAGAGAAATGTATGTATAAAAAAATAAGATGAATGCAGAGATGACCACCAGACAGATGGGACAGCCCACGTGTGTTCCACTAGTATCCATGCAACATCAAAATTGTATAGGCTCTGTATAAAATTTATTGGCGGATATGGAAAAGAGACATATAATATAACAAGCAAGGATGAGCTGTGACCCTCCTCATTGGAGTGTATGTTCAAATTGATGAGACCACAGATTCATGGGAATGCTAGGGAAACAAATTTATAAATCATTAAGGGAAATAGTCCCGAAGTCCATTTTATATGAAAATGTAAATTCATCAAAAACGATTTCTATGTAATAAAAATATTGTTAGGGCCCAAATATAACTCATACAAGTATTTCAGAAAGGAAGATGGCAATGAATGACTAAGTGATACCTGTCCTTAGCCCACTAGGGTCTGCCATGCATATATCGGAGAGAAGAGAAAGGGTCAAGACAAGCTTCTTGCTCACGAAAAAGAGAAGAGCAAAGAATCTACCCTTATATCAATCAATGCGAAAGCAGAGCAAAATTCTCTTTTGGGTCCATGTACCACTTCCGCTTTAGTCAGTGGACATGCTTTCGGTCATTTCCCCTTCGGAACACTCCTCAGCTCCTCCCCACTGAAGTTTAGTTTGTATCAGAGTTTACTTGCCATCTGAATTGGAGATTCCCCACTGCCCTCCCTTTTTTTTTTTTTCTTAAAGAGAGTATTGGTGCTGTTTTTTTCTTTCTATCAAAGTTGTTTGGGGGTGGAAAAACAAATCTCTCCCTCCACCTCTGGAATGAATTATCCATCACAACAAAGGAAAAAAATATGCACACTGAACAGAAGGACCACATCTGACATTATATTCAATATTTTGCCCCAGTAGGTCCTTACCTCCCAGCCATACTTTATCATTTGTTCTTAAAGGTCATAATTGTGTTTCTTAGGGATTTTGTAATATCTGGGGGCCCAAGCCAATTTATTTCATTCTACAGTGGTTCATGTAAATCTTCCCATGTTTCTCTGAATTCCTGTTATTCACCACTACTCACTGTACAATAATAATCTATTACATTAATATACTGGGGTATTTTTTAGCTATTCCTCAACTGATGGGTACCCATACTGTTTTCAGTTCTGACACTACACAAAAAAAAGTGCTATTATGAATATTTTGCTACATATTGGACATCTGGGTTTTATTTTCTGCTTTTTTTTCGGAGGGCAATTGGGGTTAAGTGACTTGCCCAAAGTCACACAGCTAGTGTGTTAAGTGTCTGAGGTCATATTTGAACTCAGGTCCTCCTGACTCCAGGGCCAGTGCTCTATTCACTGCACCACCTAGCTGCCCCTACATCTGTTCCATTTGTTGGTGGTATGTCTCTGGTAGAAGGGATCATTGGATAAAAGGGAATAAAGAGTTTGATGGCTTTTCTTAAATAATTCCAAATCAATTTCTATAACTTCCACCAAGAGTATATTAGTGCATCTGTCTTCCCACATTCCTCCAATGTAGACTCTTCTCATTTTTGGTAATCCTTGCCAATTTGTGCATTATGAAGTGAAATCTTGCAGTTGTTTAATGTACATTCCTCTTTCTATTAGTAATTAGGAAATGGTATTTTGTAGTTTATCACTTCTTTTGGAAATTTTTTGTTCATTATTTTTTAATCATTTATCTACTAAGAATTGGCTCTTGAAGTTATAGGTCTGTTGATTGCCTATGAAGCTTGAATATCAGTCTTTTATTAGCGCTTTTTGATGCAAACATTTATTCTCCCACTGGACAGTTTCTCCTATTTTCCCTTGATTGATTTTTTTCATGCTGAAGTGGTTTTTTTTTTATTTAAGTAATTGGAATTGTGTATTTTTATCTTTAGTGCTATTTTCATTGCCTTAGTTAAGAATTTTACCCTACCTGTATTTGTTCTCTGAAAAAAAAAATTATATGACCTTTTATATTCAGGCTACATATTCATTTAGAATTTATTATGTGGGCATAAGAGTTTGCCTAAACTTAATTTCTGCTAAACTGCTTTGCAGTTTCCCTGGTAATTCTTATCACAAAGGAAGTCCTAACCAGAATATTATGTTCTTGAAGTTTATTAAACACTGGTTTTTATTGTTTTGGGCCCCTGTTTCTCGCTTATCTTGTCTGTTCCACTCATGTACTTTTCTAGGTTTTAATCAGTATTAAACGGTTTTGATAACTATTGCTTCGAATACAGTTTGCTATCTGGTGTTGCCATGCACCTTGCATTTGTACTTTTTCATTATTATTTTCCTTAAGTTTCTATGTGTTTTATTCCTCCAGATGAATTTTATTTTGTCTAGTTTTACAAGGCATCCTGTTTATAATTTGATTAGAAGTAAATCTGTATATTATTTCAGGTAGTATTATGATTTTTAGTCTATTCATATGACCCATCTACAAACTATTACTTCTTTCTAATTATTTGCTACTCTATTTCTAACTAAAGAGTAGTTGTATTCTTTTAAGTCCTGAGCATATCTTGGTAAGTAAACTGCCAGATATTTTATGAACCTTAAAGCTATTGTGAAAAAAATTTCTCTCATAGTTTATTCCTAGTTCTTGTTAATACCATAGAAACGCTTTGTGTTCTGCTATCTTACTGAAGTTGTTAATAATTTCAGTTAGTTTCTCCATTGAATCTCTGGAATATTCCAATAACATCACTATGCCATCTGCAAAGAAGGTTAATTTTGTCTTCTCTTTATTGACATCTATACCTTGAATTTTTACTTTCTTATTGCTATAGCTGGCTTTTCTAGAACAACATCAAATAGTATTTTCCCCACCCACACTTTAAAAACATTCAAGAGTCCTTGAGAGATAAAACCACAGAAACACTGCCATTCAGAGCCTTCTGACCATAAACATCAGACAAGGAATAAAACAGGGAGATAATCTGTTCACCAAAAATGTTTGTCACTGTGGTGATCTAGTGCAGATTCTAAATTGAAGAAGCAGTCCCTATGGATGATGAACTTCTCCAGGTGTTGGTGTCTGCAGATGACTGCAATCTGCATTATGTGCACAGATCTTACTTAACAAATGGAATGAGTGTAGCAAAAAAAAATTAAGAGAGGTTTACTAGGCAGTATTAAATGAATAGGGAGGCAAAATGGAAAGTGGCTTCTCCACTGAGAAAATGGAGGTTGCTGGGAAATTAAGTGTTCTGCATGTGGATCCAAACCAAAACACAGGAGAGCTAGGAATAGGACCCCAGAATTCCCAATTATTCCTTAGCTCTAAGGCACAATATCTCTCTGTGTACAAGTCTCTGAGTTACTGCCATGCAGCTCCAGGTGAAGGACATATCTTAAAGCTGCAGCTGGGATGCTTAGAGAGCCCATAAGCCTTAGCAAAGAGAGGAAAGAGTGTGAGACTATTTGGGTGTTTTCCAAGCTTTAAGTATTCTGCAACTAAAGAGGGATATTGAGTTTCTATGGTCCCTTTTGCAAGCATTGAGTTCAATTATAAATACACTTGTAATAGAAACCTTGCTGCCATACCTACAATTTATTGTCTGCATAGATCTTTAACTTTAACAGCTATTCATTAGTGCCTGTTTTTATGAATCAGTATTTAGTGGAGTTGGTAGGAAAAGATATTTTACACAGCTGTTCTTTTATTGGATCAATTTTTTTTATTACACTCTGCCCTTTTGGAAATAGGACTGAGGGTTTTGTTCTTTGTTGTTGTTTTTGTTTTTAATCTGATTTTGGGTGTTCATTGGAAAAGCTATTATACTGGTTTTTCTTATTGATTTATAAAGTTGTTATTATAATGTGCAAGTGCTTACACTTTCCGAAAAAGATTAGTTATAAATAAATATTATTACTTAAAGAAAAAGCACAGTATAAGCTCCCATAATACTGTGACACATAATTGATAAGTGGTATATGGTCAGAAAATCTTTGTCAACCAGATTATTCTAGGGGAAATCCAATATGGAAAATCCTTATTGAATAGCCAATCAAAGTTGGTACTGGTTTAAGTCCTGGAGAGGAAAGTGGGGGATGGGGTGGATATAGTGGTAAGTGGAAAAGACTGTGGCATAGTCCCTGCCTTCATAGAGCTTAAAAATTATTTAGGGAGATAAGACTAACACACACACCATACAATTATAGGACAATGAAGGATAATATATTGAAAAATGAAGTGATATGCTTTAAATAATCATTGTTGACTAGAGCTATCTAATATTTGGATAGCACATTATAGTTTATATTTTCACATAGATTGTATCATTTTATCCTTACAGTCACATCATGAGGTATATAACACAAATACTTTATTTTTTAAATGCTTTTAAAAACACTTGTATCGGTAACTTACATTTTAATATCACATTTTCAAAAATATTCCTCTTTCTCCCATAACAGTTGAAACATTCATTGTAGCAAACACTTTTTATGGGAGAAAAATGGTTTAGCAAAAACAACACTCTATCAACCAAGTCTAAGTAATTTTAATGCTATTATTCCAATCACAATAAAAGCTTATGTTTATATTGCAGCTAGGTGGCACAGTGGATAGAGCACCAGACCTGGAGTAAGGAAGATCTGATTCAAATCTGGTCTTACTTAGTTGAGTGACCCTGGGCAAGTCACTTAACCCTGCTTGCCTCAGTTTTCTTATCTGTAAAATGAGCTGGAGAAGGAAATGGCAAACTGTTCTGGAATCTCTACCAAGAAAATCCCAGATGGGGTCACAAAGAGCTGGACATGAGTGAAACAACTGAACAAAAAAATATAAAGTATCATAGTTAATGACTTCATAGCTATGCTTGAGAGAGACAGTGTGGCACATTGTAAAGAACACTTCTTCTGGAGTCAAATCTAGATTCACATCCTACCTTTGACCTTTAAGGCCTGTGTGACCTTATCTCCCTGGGCCTCAATTTCCTCTACTGTAAAATGTTTGAGGTTGGATTAGGTATCTGAGGCCTCTTCAAACTCTAGACCAATGACACTATGATCCTTTGGGAGGAGGTGGACATGTTATCCCTATCTGACAGATGAGGAAACAAAATAAAAGTTTAAGTGGTTTGCCTAAAGTCATGTAATAATTATCAGATATGGGACTTAACCCAGGTCTTCTGATTCCACATGTACAGAAAATAGGTAAGAGTTAAAATCCTTTTAGAATGAATGAGGAAAAGTAGGTGGAGAAGGATGGTTTATCACCTTCCTTCCCTATGATGGTAAAGATATAAATGGAAGAATGGAAGGTCTTGTATTCTAGGACTAAAAGAAATCTTTTAAGGTTGTAGTATTACTGGGCTAGATGGTCTATGGGGCATGGGGGGAGTTTTATTCTGGTTTCAGTCCAAGTGAGTACGGGAAACTGTAGCAAGCCTACGTCTAGACCATAGGTGATTGAGGGGCTCATGCAGTGTGTCAGTGGGACCATCTGTTTGGCATGGAACAGGAAGAACTGAGAATTCAAGTTGCTGAGCCAGAATTGAGTGGGTATACAAAAGAAGTCACTTTTCTCTATATCACTCTCTTTCTTTTGTAGCTTCAAAGAGGCAGGATTACCTTGAGAAGACTCTGAGAGTCGGGCAAGAAGAAGGTGAGTTGCCTTTTCTTCAAGCTGGTCACATTGGTTGTAAATGGGTGAGCGTCTCTGGTAGTAGTTATTCTTTGACCTTAAGCCAATAAGGTGAGATAGATATGTTCAGGAAGAGACCTTATGAGTTCAGAAGATCCAGAGGTCTCATCAGAGGTCCCAGCAGCAACCAGACATAATGGTGGCCAGCTGTAGTGGAAGCAACTACAGAGGAGTATGGATCCTCATGTAAGAAGTGCTGACTGTGAATTTAACAGAAGCAGGGATCTCACTCAGCATGAAGCAACATCTAAGAAGAACTTGGGGAAGACTCAAAAAGACAGAAAAACTACATGGAGTCCCCTTCCCCACACGTTTTGCTTCACTACTATTGTTCTTAAAGCTTGAGTTCACTCTCTCTAGGGATCTTATAAGTGCAAAAGGACCATGCCCCCAACTTGGAGGGAATGTTTTGTACAGCTGCTTTTGCTATACCTTCTCAGGAACTCCCTTTTCTATGAGCTAATGGGGTCAACTGGTTGGTGATGAAGACAACCCTGGTGGAGACTTAAGAGCAACCATACTAGGAAGGTCTTTGGAGTTATCCCTAGAACCTTGACAGGAATGGTCAGTTACCCTCTAGGGACCCCAACTTGTGAAAGCCAATGTTTACTTGGGGGCTTGGGATCCACTATAATATCTTTTCAGCCCATTGCTTTCAAGAAGGTTCGCACCTAAACCGGGCAGACTAATAGACTAATTTTGAGACAATGAGTCAAATAAGTTGATTTTTCGATTGAGGGTTTTGTCGCCAAGAAGTTGTGTGACCCTGAGCAAATCACTTCATAGAATCAGAGCATTTCATAGTTGGAAAGGGACTTCAATGTCCAATCCAAACATGAAAAAAACCCACTCCTGAACACAGTTATCCAGACTTTCACTCTAGTGAGAGAAGCCCATTTATACCTTTCTCACCTCCACATACTCTATGGGCCAGTGACCCTGGTCTCCTTACTGTCCCTCACACAGGACACTCCATCTGCCAACATCTTGCATTTTCAATGACTATCCCCCATGTCTGGAATGCTCTCCCTCCTCCTCTCTACCTCTTGGCTTCCGTCAAGTTTCAACTAAAATCCTCCCATTTCAAGAAGCCTTTTTCCCCATCCTCCTTAATTCTAGCTCCTTCCCTCTGATGATTACCTCCAATTTATCCTGGATACATCTTGTTTGTATAAAGTTGTTTGTGTGTTATCTCCTCTATTAGATTATGACCAATTTAAGGGTAGATTATCTCTGTCTTTCTCTGTATTCCTAGCACTTTGGACAGTACCTGGCACATAGTAGGAGCTTAATGAATGTTTGTTGACTCGTTTACATTGTGACACAGACTTTCCGCATTTGGGTGGCTCTCATTTTTAGAAAGTTTCTCTTTATAGCCAGCCTCTATTTGCTTCTTGACAACTTCCAACAATTATTCCTAACTTCGCCCTCTGCAGTCATGCAGAACAGATCTGATCCCCATCTAGAGCATGACATTTAAAGTATTTGAATATAATTGTCATACCCCCCTCTCCAGCTTTTTTTTTTTTAAGTAATATCCAGAGTTACTTAACATAGTCCTTCTATGGCATGAACTCAAAACCCCTCATCATTCTCCAAGCCTTCCTCTGGATACTCTCCAGCTTGGAGGTATCTTTTCTAAATGTGGTTCAAACCTGAGTTCAAAGCTGGCCTCAAAAGCTTATTATCTCTGGGACAATGGCCAAGTCATTTAACCTCTGCCTCAGTCTTCCCCTCTGTAAAATTGGGATAATAATTGCACCAACTTCCCAGGTTGTGAGATGACAATAAAATGAGATAATATTTGTAAAGTGTTCTGGAAATCATAAGGTGTTATATTACTGTTATTGACTCATTTCAGTCATGTCCAACTCTTCATGACCCCATTTGGGGTTTTCTTGGCAGAGATACTGGAGTGGTTTGACATTTCCTTCTCCAGCTCATTTTACAGATGAGGAAACTGAGGCAAACAGGGTTAAGTGATTTTCTCAGGGTTACATAGCTAGTAAGTGTCTGAGGCCACATTTGAACTCAAGAAGATGAATCTTTCTGACTTTAGGCTCAGTACTCTATCCACTGTACCACCTAACCACCCAAATGCTATATAAATATTAATTATTATTACCATTATTTTAATATTAATTGAGGCTAAGGTCATGTTAGTTGATATCTTAACTGACTTATCATGCCATTGACTTATACTGAATTTGTGGTTTGCTTGGCTTCAAAGCCAATGCTCTGAACACTTTACTTGTTTCTTAATGTCAAATGGCTTCAGAAGTAGAATTAGAGAGGATCTAACACAGTCCCTTTATTTTATGCTGTCCTACTTCTTGGAAAGGATAGGCCTTTTACAGATAGAATAATATTTTAGGGATTTTTTTTGTAATCTTCATAAGGAAAGTATGAGTGGTACATGTACTCAGTCTTAGTATCAGTTTAAGCAAATTTCTGATCTTTCTCCATCAAGATTTGTCACCTGGAAATTGTGACTACCCCTCTGTTATTGACTGTTCATTTAAGCATGCAAATGTTGAGAAGAGAGAAAGTGGCTGTCTGGGAAAGTAATAATATTAGCATTAGAACCTTGATATTGGAGCAGCTGCAGAATTGGGTTTTAGTTTTTTTCACGGATGTATTCTGCCAGTCCTTCCCACAGTGACCAATGATTTCAGGGTAAAACATGTAGCAGGAGTGAGTGACCTTGGCCATAATAAGTGCTCATGGAACAAATTCTTAGATATTCATTTAATCTCAGATTTGGAAAACACCTTAGTGCTCTTTTTCTCCCTCTGACTCCCTTCCTCAGGGCATTGAAAGGTGATATACTCTCATTTGGGTTTTGAATCAGAAAGTGAGAAAAATATGAGGGAATCCATCTAGTAAGAATTTTTTAAAATAGATAGATAGCCAGGTAGACATAAAGAGCATTTATTAAATACTATGTGCCAGTGCTGACTATATAAGTAAGCAAAAGCATTTTTGCCCTCAATAAGCTTATATTCTAATGGAGGAATCAACCATAAAAGCTGCAAGATGGAAAGGGCAAGTACATATGCAGTAGCCTGTGGATTAACAAAAAGTGATATGAAGGCCTTGTTTCTGGAATGATAGTTACAGCAAAAGCAGTATCCTAGGGTAAGAGTGCAATATTCTGGTGGGAGATAAATAAGGATAGCCAGAGTGGAGACAGCATGACAGCATTAGTATTGGTTGAAAATTAAAGATGTCTGTATTTCCTGACATCCTGTTAGATGAATGTACCAAATGCAAAATTGCTATGTCATCCTGACACAAGGCTCCCATCTTTGACAAAGCTAGTGAGTGGCATTATTTCATCAAACTGATGGCTTGACTAGGCAACAAATTTTAGTTTTAAACTCTAGCCTGTTCACATGAATCATTTTTCATTATTAATGACGGGTAAATTATGAGTGTGCAAGTGGGTGTTGTCTTCCTGCCTTATATCATAAAGAAGGCCTTTGGGGAAAAGGCTGCAGTTCAGTGTAACTTCTCAAAGGCAGGCTACAGGGGTCTGCACGCAGCACTAAGCAAACCTTTGATGATGATGAATGCCAGCAGTCTCAAAGGGCCTCATTTAGTATCATTCATGAATTATATCACAGTGCAAGTCATGCATAGAGGCAGCCTACAATGAAAGCCATATCAAAGTGTAACAGAACTGGACATTACAAACAGATTAAAATACTCAACATTGTCAGCTGTATTACTTTGAGGCATCAAAGTCAGGATAATTAATATTCCTGAACAGTTAATTTTAAAGATTGAGGGTTATGATTATTTTACCCTGCAACTGTATAAAAACATGGGCATGTCCAGGTGTTGATATTTCTAAATGTTGACTTGTTCATGGAATGTCACTTATACATCTTTGCTGCATCATACTATGGTAGAGAGGAGGACTGTAGTGAAGGTGGGGGAAGGGGGAACTGAACTATGTTTTAAGAGGTAAAGGGACTTCCAGCCTAGAGACAGCAATCAAATACAAAATGCCATCCCCATCATTTCCTAGGTATGCTTATACACACACACACACACACACACACACAAACACACAGGTACCCATCACCATGGTCAAAAGAAAGTGGAACTAGCTGAGCCAGGTACTTAATGAAGCTGACTGAACTAAAAGGTTCACCAAAAATAGTCACTTAAAAAATTGCTTGTTCAGTTTCAGGTGAGACTATGTAATTATTTCAATAACATCTACTACCCTGTAGAAGGAATGGTAATTCCCAGGGTCCTGCCACACAGGCTCGGCTAGTTTTTCCTAATTTCTTACCTGTGAAAACTAGCTTAGTTTTCCTTAAGAAGTATTTGAATTGGCCTCAGTGATTATGAGGTAGCTAGGTGGCACGGTGGATAGAATGTTGGGACTAGAGTCAGGAATACTTGAGTTCAAATCCAGCCTTAGACACTTACTAGCTGTGTGATCCTGTTTTCTTAACCCTGTTTGCCTCAGTTTCCTCATCTGTAAAATGAGCTGGAGAAGGAAATGGCAAAGCACTCCAGTATCTTTGCCAAGAAAACCCCAGGTGGGGTCACAAAGAGTTGGACAGGACCAAAACAACTGAATGACAATAACAGGATTATGGCTAACAGCCCTGACTTAATTTCCTTGTGGCCCATATACAAAAGCCAGAAGAGGAATCGGGGTCTTCTCCCTTAGGCTAGAAGACCAGAATGTCCAATATTGAGGCATGGAAGCTGTACCCTACTGAATCAATGTTTTGTCTTTGCTAATTATCCTTTTTCTATTGCAGCTAAACTCTTAGCTTAGTGTCTTAGATCATAAAACACACTAAACAGGGCAGCTAGGTGGTGCAGTGAATAGAGCACCGGCCCTGGAGTCAGGAGGACCTGAGTTCAAATCACTTAACACAGAAACTAGCCGTGTAACCTTGGGCAAGTCACTTAATCCAAATTGCCCTACCCTCCCCCCTCCAAAAAAAAAGCAAAAAATAAAATAAAATAAAAGACGCTAAATTTAGTGTCTTGTTTCACTCTAGTTCTAAACTTGAAATATTAGACCAGCTTAAATCATCCAGTGAAGCAATTAGCATTTTTTAAACACTTGTGATATACCCATCACTGTGCTAAGTTCTGAGGATACAAAGGGCAAAAGCAAGGTGTCTTCCCTCAAGATGCTCACATGATAATGGAGAAGACAGAACGAGCAAATAAGTGTACGTGTAAAAGATATACAGTGTGATGGGATATCCAGTGCAGGGCCTCATTGGGGAGGAGCTAGGTTTGTAGGGGGAGTCCAGGAAAGGTCTCCTACTGAAAGTGAGATTTTAACTGAATCTTAAAGAAGGTCAGGGAAGCTAAGAGTTTGACAAGGAGGAGACCATTCCAGGTATGGGGTAAAACCAATGAGAAAGCAGAGTCGGAAGGACTGTCCTGGGGAGAGACGAAGAGGAGAGCCTGGGTTTGAGCTCTAGGCCCAGTTCTCTATCCACCTAGATGCTTCTGTCCAAAACAGAAAAAGGCTTGCCTGCTAGGTGGGGTCAGTACTCTTTAGACTAAGTGGAAGTCCCAAAACCATGTAAGTCACCTTATCTTGGCTGCTGACCACAGGAATTTCCACATGGAAATGAGGGAGATGCTATTTACCAGAACTTAGTGCTACTTTAATCTTACTGAATATCCTTTCTATATTAAGGCTAAGTAAACCTCTTTTTGTTAACTATTTGTTATTATTTTACTAACTATTCAATTTCATGCCAATGCTGAACCTGAATTAATAGGCTGCCAAGCCTGAATCAGGCCTGCCTCTTAGGCAAGGGGGAGAACGAGGGTATAGGGCAGGTGAGGAGAACCTGCAGTCTCAAGGCTATGTGTGGCCCTCTAGGTCCTCAAGTGCAGCCCTTTGACATGTGGTCTTGAGGCCACAGCTTTCCTACCCCTGGTAGAGTGACATGAATCAGACGTGGCCTATAATATCCCATGCAAGTGTAGTCCTATTAAGGAAAATTGCTTAAATTTATCTCGACTGTCGCCCAAAGAATTAGCCATTGTTCTTATTCAAAAGGTAAAATTGGTCCACACTTTCAGTATTCCATTAAAGCTAGCAGTGCTAATTAAATGTATTTTGTGATGAAATAGAATCTTTCTTGCACATTAGGGATCTGAATAACATAGGTTTAAAGGGAAAGTCAGAAATCATTCTTATTTACATTCATAGAATAGCAATTGGGAGTTGTCAACTTGCCATACTCTGACAAGTATATATGTTGTCTTCTACAACGGAATGAACATTTATTAAAGGAAGGGACTATTGAATTTTTGACTTTTTCTATTCAGCACCAGAAGGCATCATGGGATAGGAAAGAGAGTTGACCCCAGTCAGGAAGGCCTCTGTTCAAGTATCACTTCTGTTCAGTACTGGTTATGTGACCCCCAGCAAGTTGCTTAACTTCTCAGTGCTCTAGGTAACTTTCTAATGCTATAAATTGATAAGAAAGTGGCAATCAACATTGGGAAGAGAAGTTTCCTAATCTGGACATTCCTGATGCCAATAAAATCATAAGTATTATCTCTATCTCTATTTAGAGAACCCAGCACAGAGTAAGCTTGTTGATTAGTTTATTTATAATTTCTTCTTCTTAAAAAAGCTTCCTTATGTCTTTTTTTAAACGTCATAATCATTTTATCATACTTCCCAGATTGAATACTCCCTTGAAGCAAAACACAACAAAACAAAACAAAAAACCATCCAATATAATACTCTCCTAGTAGTCATCTGCTTTTCTGCCATGAGAGGGAGGTATATATGTGGTTCATTATCTATTCTCTGGTACTTTCCCTGATTTTTCTTTTTAGTGATCATTTTTATTTACATTGTTATAGTCATTGTATATCTTCTTCCTTTGGATCTACTTATTATGTCCTACACTGGTTCATAGAACCTTCCCATTGAATCCCTAAGTCATTATTTATAATTGCACAATAATGTTTTATTAATCATATACCAATTTTCAGTAACTCCCCCAAACAATGGACACCCATGCTATTTCTATTTCTTCATCACTGTAAAAGTTATGACTAAGAATACTTTTGTTATACACTGAACATTTGTTTCTGCATTTGGTTTTTTGGAGTACAGCTATCCCTTCCATATTGCAAGGGTTAGGGGTGCAGTGCCCCTGTGACCTGGAAAATCACATAAAATTTTTGGCCGGAGAAGAAGTCTGAATTGTTATGGTATTAAAAGATAAAATTTATTGATGTTATTATACAATACCATAATGTGTTTTGTGTATTTTTGAGTTTCTAAACTTTTTCTGTGTCATCCATGGCTTCTGCAAAACTTTCAGATGATTCCCATTTAATTTCTTATGCCAACCCGGGATGTATTGGAACTGCAATGGGAAAAGTCATGATGTGGAAGGGATAACTGTATATTTCATTATAGTATGGTGATCACTGGGCCAAACAATATGGACAGTTGAATCATTTTTCTTGCATCATGCCAAATTGATAAACAGGATGGTCAAACCATTTCACAGCTCCACTAATAGTCTATGACACTAGAAATAGCTGCCCCTCTTTCCATAGCCCCTTTGACATTTGCTATTCCCATCTTTTGTCATTGCTGTCAATTTGTATGGTATTAAAAGAAACCACAGATTTGTTTTCATTTATATTTCGATTTTAACCTACTAAACTCCTTCTTTGAGATAAACTGATGCTCAAGCCAGGAGACTTTAAACTGAGAAAACCATAGGCCAGTATCTCTAATGAAGATTGATGCAAAAACATTGAATAAAATATCACAAAGGCTAAGCTGCAACAACATATTAAAAATATTGTAACTAGGTTAGACTTATACCAAGAATACAGTGTTGGTTCAATATTGGGAAAACTTTAAATGTATAGGTCAAATAAAACCCAAAACACAAATGATGAAAATCACATTAGTTATCTCAATAGATACAGAAAAAGCTTTTAAAAGAATACAACACCCATTTGTGTTTTTAAAAAAACAACATGGAAAAGAATACAAACAAGTGGACTTTTCCCTAAAATGAGAGCATCTATCAAAAAACCAAGTCCCAGCATTACTAAGTGATGAAATGCTTGAGACAAGAACAAGAACAAGGGTAAACTTTGGATGTACACTGAAACCAGTATTATTAAATAAGGTTCTAGAAGTGCTAGCTGTCTCAATAGGTCTAGGTAAAGAAAATGAAGGAATTAGTACTGTCAAAGAAGAAATGAATTATTGCTTTTTGGAGTTATTTAGAAAGCAGAGATTCAATTAAAAATTGGTTTTTAAAAAACAACTTCAGGGGCAGCCAGGTAGCACAGCGAGTAAGAGCCCCAGCTCCAGTGTCAGGACGACCTGGAGATCGAATCCCAGGCTCAGACACTTAGCACCCACCCAGAAACACCTGGCCATGTAACCTTGAGCAAGTTACTTAACTCCAATTGCTTAAGGGTGGCCAAGTGGCTCAGCGAGTAAGAGCACCGGTTCCAGTAATGGGATGACCTGGATCAAATCCTGGCTCAGATACTCAGCACCACACCCAGAAATAACTGGCCCTGTAACCTTGAGCAAGTTACTTAATCCCGATTGCTTTAAAAAAAAAAAAAAACTTCAGTAAGGTAGCAGAATAAAAAATAAACCCACAAACAATTATCTTTTTCATATATTACCAATAAAAACAAGCAGAAGGAGATGGGGGGGGAAATACCATTCAAAATGATTACAGAATATATATAATTTCTTGGACTCTACCTACCAATTATAAATATAATTATGAAACACTCAAAAGAAATAAAGACATTAATGGAGCACTGGCCCTGGAGTTAGGAGGACCTGAGTTCAAATTTGACCTCAAACACTTGACACACTCGCTGTGTGACCTTGGGCAAGTCACTTAACCCCAATTGCCCTGCCTTCCCCCCTCCAAAAAAATCAAACAAAAAGAAATAAATACAAATAATCAGAGGAATATTCATTGCTCCTGGTTGGATCATACTAATAAAGTAATAATTACTAGTAAAGATGACAATGTTAAAAAGATTATAAATGTAGTGCTATATCAAACTACCAAAAGATTGCTTTAAAAGAACCAGTTAAATATATTTTTTAATTATCTAGGGGAACAAAAGGTACAGAACACTGTCGGTTAATTTTTTAAAAATGGAAATAAAGGTAGGTGTAACAGAACTAAATCTCAACCAATAATATAAAGCAGTAACCATCAACAGTATTTCATTCTGGTTCAAAATTAGAAAAGTTGATTAATTCTACAAATTAGGCAAATAAGATCCAGAAGTAACCAAATACAGTATCATTGTGTTAAGTGAATCCAAAGAACTGGACTAAAGACTTTCCATTCCACAAAAATTCCTGGAACAAATGGAAAGAATTATTGTCCAAATAGAGCTTAGACTAAATTATTACACCATTACTACACTTATTACACATCATTATAACTTATTACATTACATTAACAAAATAAACTCTAAATGAATAAGAATATTAAAACATCACAAAATGCAGCAGAAAGGTAAGGGATATTTTGCAGCTATGTGGAAGGCAGATGATGGGTAATAATATTTATGTGGGGGGAAAAAGAGAATCAATGAAACCTTCAAAAATATATAGAAATGGGGAGAAATATTCAGAAAGGGACACAGGCAAGCAGTGTCATTTTATTACTGTAACAATAAATTATGCACTTTAAAAACTACATATACTGGTGATGGCTAGGAGGAGGACCTGAGTTCAAATGCGGCCTCAGACACTTAACACAAAAACTAGCCGTGTGACCTTGGGAAAGTCACTTAACCCCAATTGCCCTCCAAAAAAGCAAAAAATAAATCCTTTAGGAGCTGAAAATCAATCAACAAGCATTTATTAAAAAAAAAAAACTATACTAAAAGTACAGATTCTTATATAATCCTCTTTTTCTCTTCTTTGTGTTTTGAAATGTTCATGTTTGTTGAGTGCATAATAAATATGAAATTTTAAGAACTAATTTAAATTTCTGTCTATTAATGATTTGGAACAATTTTCCATGTTTCTAGTTTGCCATTCTTTTTTTTTTTTTTGAAAGCACTTTGTGCACATTCTTTACCATTTTTCTACTGGTGCATGCTACTGATGTCATACATTTGTGTTAGTTCCCTATGTGGCTTAAACATCAGAATTTTAGCAGCAATGCGTGATGCAAATTTTTGTTCTACCATTACCCTTCTAATTCTATCTTCATTGATTTTATCTGTGCATATTCTCTTCAATTGTATGTCATTGAAATTGTCTATTATGGTTTGTTTTTTAATGATCCCTTCTATGTCTTGTTTAGTTAAGGTTTTTTTTTCCCCTTCCCTCATGCATCATTTTGAAGGATCTTTGGTCTTATCCTCCTGTACTTTTTTAATGCTGCTTGTCATGTATCCATTTCAAGCCTATTGTAATGTATGGTATAAGATGTCAGCCTAAATAGATTTTTTTTCAAACTACTTTCTGTTGTTTCTTTTTTCTAAAACTTCCTTTCCAAAAAGAGAGACTTCCTCCCAGGATATAGTATTAGTTTCATTGAAATCCTGGGCTGCCATATCTATAGCTTTTATTTCCTACTTTTCCAGCATGTACCACTACCAGTACCAAACATTATGGGCTGTTATGACCTGGGAACTGTGTTAAATGTTGGGAATACAAACATAAACAAAATCAATGACAATCTTTGCCATCAAGCAGCTTAAATTCTAATTGTGGAAGACAGAACATAAAGATAAGCTGAGAAGAGGGAGGGTGAAGGAAACTGTACCTATATGGGGCATAACAGAGAAAATCTGAGAGTTAGAAGTAGATCCTGGAAAGGAATGAAGAAATCGATGTGATGGGTACTCTTTTTAAAATGGTAATGTTGGGAATAACTCAAACAAGTCAACTTCCCGATCAAGAATGCTGCTGAAGCATGTTGGATAAAATCCGGAGAGTTAAGCAGTAGAACCCAGAAAGTAATGAATATATGACTTGGGCACTTTCCTTACAATGGAGATTATGGAAAGAACCTACCAATCAGAGAAAGGAGGGAGTCACGAGAAAGAAATAAACTTCCAGGGTAAGAAGGCTGCTGTGGCATGGTGGAGAAAGTCAAAAGAGTCCGGAGTGGAATCTAAAGAGAGATGAAAACTTTTTTTTAATTATTACCAAAGAATTTTGATGACCAAAGCTTTGTAATATAGTTTACCTCCTTCATTTGTACTTTTCTGATTGGTTTCCTTGAGATTCTATCCTTGTTCTTACAAATTAATTTTTTTCTACTTTAAAAAATATTCCTTTGGTCATGAAAATGGTATAGCAAAACATTTGGAAATTTCCATTTTCATTATATGACACATTTCAACCATGAGCAATGAATATCAGACAATATATTTTCCAGTTAATTTGTCTCACTTTCTTTTCTATCAAGTAGTTTTGGTGGTGGTTGTGTCTAAAAAAATTACTCAGTCCATTTTTTAAAATTGGAATGTGAGGGGTCTTTCCCCCATTTCTAAAGAGGAATAATATCTTTTTCTGTTATTTTTGTAGTTAAAAATTCTTACTAGTTTTTGCAATAATTATATGTCCACTAAAGGGGAGATAAGGAAGGGAGTAAACAAAATTGGTTTTCACTTTTTAAATTAGGTAGCAGCCTTCAAGCAGATATTTAAAATACATGGTGATACCTTTTCTCCTATCTTGTGTGTTCTCATTCAGAGCTTATTGGTTTGCATTTCTATCTTTTATTTGTCCCATTTTATTTAAAAATCCAATTTTAAAGTTGATTTTAAGTTTCTGTCTCTAGGAACTTATACCTGCTTGTGTGAAAAGAGGTTGGAATAAGGAGAGATAAGTGGAATGTCTAATACACCTAGGTGAGAAATGTGAGACTCCTATATCACAAGTAGTGATTAGACCCAGCATGTGGTCTATACAGGATACTGCATGATGGGGGCATCAGATCCAGCATCAAATTATCTGTTCTTGGACCACCCCTTTCACCAAGAATCTTAGGATATGTTCAGCCTCTGTTTCTGGCTCAAGCCTCCGCCAAAGCTTGGGAAGCAGACAGGATATAGCTGCAATGCTTAATGGACTCGAAGACTAGGCAGAAAAGCCTTCTTTAACCTAAGGTAGGTGAGGCTTGTCAATCTTCCTTGTGCAAGCTTAGGGGGCTTGTAACACTTCTCTTGATGTCCTGTGAATCAATGACTGTCATAGGTTTCTATTTGTAATCCTTGCCCAATACCTAAATTCTTGAATCCAAGTTCTCCCTATAGGCACTCAGTATTAATAAAGTCTCTTATTTATAAATATCTGTCAGATACCTCCAGTGGCATTTACATATTCTTTCTGTTCAGCATGTATTTCCATTGATTCTGATCTGCTTTCTGCTCTCAGTAGTTTCTCTCTAAACTTGCGGTTCTCTTTGCCATGACATCTTGAGAGAAACCAGAAAGCAGCGCTCCTTAGATGTCTTATAACAATTATGAAATGGTGAGCTCTTTCAGGGACCAGTTCTTAACAACCTGATCAGAGTGTGTTGGGGTTGCCTGAGAATGAAAATCTTTAGAGCTCTACTTCATGTCACATCATAGCTAGATGGGCACTGGTTGGAAGTATTATAGAGGATATTATCATTCAGGTACAGGATGTCTTTCAAAAGCCCTTACAACATTGAGACCCTATATTTCTCATGTCTTGTCAGCTGATCCACATGTCAAAGTGCACTGTCTGGGTAGGCAAAGCCAGGTGAAACCTTGGAGGAGGACCTGTCCTGATATAGAAATTGATCATCTTACTTGGGCATAAGGGGCCAGAGACTGATCGACACATCTATTGTATTTTTTCCTCTAAAAATTATCTTAAGTTAGATGGCATCCTCACTCCATTGTAGGGGGTGAGGGGAGGCTCTAGGTAGGTTCTTGAGTGCCTAGCCACTGCTCATCTGGCAGATCCCCTCTGCCTGGGCCTTCAGAGGGTGTTATGGGGATGGCAACCCATGCCCTAGCTTCCTCTTTTCCTCTGCCCTCTGCTGGTACCTGGAACCCATCACGACACGGTTTTATGTAGTAAAGAGAATGATTGGAAATCTTGGGACCAAAAGGATGTCCACTTAATCTCAGACTTTAAGTGGATATGAAACCTTGCTGGTGAAACATTAATAAAATGTGCAAGTCTATTTGGATGCCTCCACCATGCAGCATCCGACGTGCCACAGATTGGGTCCAATCACTACTTTATATGATATAGGGGTCTCACATCTAGGTGTGTTAGACATTCCACTTCTCTCTCCTTATTCCAACCTCTTTTCACACAAGCAGGTATAAGTTCCCAGAGACAAATCACCAACATATAGTTATATCCAAATTACTTAACAGTCCTAAGCATGACCCTTTGGAGGGAAAATGCACTTCCCCTAGTTAGTATGCTAGCCTTCAAGCCCCCATCCAATGCATTTTCTATACATACAACCAGCTACTCATAAGGTACCACATTCAAACAATATGATATTGATACAACTAACAACTCACAATAATGACATTTCTGGGATCTTTAAAATAACCATTTATTTGACAGCAAAGCAACATAAGTAATAAAGTATCTAACAACACCCATGTTAAACCTGGATTGGGCTTTCTCCTCAATGCATTACTGAGTGCATTACAGCCATTCTGTAAGTATGCACTTACAGGAACCTGGAAAGGAAGGGAATATGAAGGGAAAAACCTCATGTGCTTAGGGTAATTCACAACTCTGGACAGCAGGCTTCAATGTTATTGATCCATTGAAGAGCATCTGTACCACAAGAAACTGCTGCTCTGCTCACTGCTTAACAGTTGATCCTTCCCACTCTTCAGCTGGGGAATTCTTTTATCTCTTCTACTCAAACATAGTTTTATAAGTTCTTTCAATTAACCATCACCTTTAAAGGATCTTTTAGAAAATGTTAGCTTTTAATGTGAATAGCAGCTCTCTTTAAGCCAGAGAACTACAAAGCTCATCAGACTAGCTATGTCTGAACTATACAGACCAGCCTGACAGTTATTCACTCAATTGGATCCTGCATTGTTCAATCAGAATGCAGCTCAGAGAAACACAATTCAGGCTGATTCTTTAAACTAGCTCACCGGGATATGAAAGTAGCTGCAAAGCCTCCTCTGCTTTTCATTCTCAAGCTGGAAGTGGCAGCAAGGAGCCCTTACAAACACTTTCACCTTTCTCTAGTTTTAGGGGATGGAAATAGCAAATGTTGGAGGGGCTATGGAAAGACAGGCACAATAATGGACTTTTGGTGAGCTGTAAAGTGACAATGTAAATGAAAAGAAAAACTAAATATAAGCTGAAGTTCTAGTCATTGAAAAGCAATAAAGGTTTCAGAGAGTAGATAATGAAAAACACCTCTCCCTTCATGGCAGACAGACAGAGGACTAGCAGGGCAGATAATGGTATATACATTCAGGCATAATCACTGTGCTTTGGTTTAATTATTTTTCTTTGCTACAAAGAGCGCTTACGTTTGAGAAGGGTGGTGAAATGATTGCTATAAAGACAAAAGTAATCAATAAAACATTTTTTTTAATTACTTGTTTTCCTCAGACCTCATTGGAACTGAACTTGGACCTATTTCCCAAAGGTTAACAAACTCCTATCCCTTCCTAATTTCCCCATTCCAATGATATGGAACCTCAAATATCAAAGAACAAACCCTAATTCCCAATCCCAACTGTCTATCTTGTTCTAAAAACCTATGCTAACGTAGGCTACAGAGGGCTGTATTCAAATCATAGTGAAGAGGTTACCCATAAAGAGGGTTAGGGTTGCTCTGAAGACCCCAAAATACCATCATGCTGGGTCCTGCCAAATGAATTCAACTCAAGTCTTCTCTCAGACAAAGAAAAGTTAAGTGTACTAAAAGTTCACTTGTATTGGACACAGAGTATGCCTGTGCTGGGTCATTCTGTGGTGCTCTCACAAACATGGAGACAAGATGGGGTTTTATATAAAGTAAGTTGTGGGAGGAATCTAGGGGTGGTCTAGGGGAGGAGTTTGGGTAGGGTATTCAGAAGAAGTCAGAGGAGATCAATGAGTGATTAAGGGTGGGAAGTTGCTGGAGGCTACCTGGAAACTACAGACAATGGTGGGCTAGGCCAGTTGAAGAGTAGATTGATATTTTGATTGGCTTAAGGGTGGGAAGTCTAGTAACAGAGGTTTGGGCCCAGCCACAATGTAAGTCTTATGGCCTCATGCAAAGGCTTCATCAAATGGGACAATTTAATCAGAGTCTAAGGTGGGTTCCCAGAGCCTGTACCTCAAGGACTCAAGGAGAGGTCAAGGGGGCTCCCAGAGCCCATATCTCATCAATAGGAAGTACCAAGACAGAGAGGTGGTGGCAAAAAAAAATGATGGAAAAAAGACCTTTCATTGAAAGGGGTTTAAGCTCATTTCCAACTGGAGGAGGAAGTCCAGGTAGAGGTCCTATAAAAGGACAATCAGTAAGAGAACTTTAGTGTAGTTCCTGATATGTGTAAGAAATCTTGATAGTCACTTCTGCCTCCAGGCAGTTATGCATATGGAAATTCATCTAACCAGGGTCATACCAATAACTGTTTGTGACACATAATTCTGCTGCCCAGGCTCAAATAGGGGTCACTACAATAGATGGAAACCACAAAAATAAGTCCCTCTCTTTTTCCTTTTATCTTTTGGTATTCACTGAGACATAGATCCCTCTCTGGTCACTCTTTCCAGTACTGGCTTCATTTTCTCTCATATTCACCCAGGAATACCCCTTGTTCCTCAATGATTAGTAATCATAATGAAAGTATATATTGAATCATTTGATCTTCACAACAATTCTGTAAGGGCAGTAAAAGGAGAATTCCTTTTACTGAGAAAATTGAGACTGAGGTAGCTTAAGTGACTTGTTCACTTAAAAGTCAGAGGTAAGTTTTGAACTTACATCATCTTCACTCAAAGTCCTTTTGCTCCTAACTGCCTCACTTTCAGATTCTCCCTCTACTGCTGTCACACAGGAAGTTCTATTACTCTCATATTCATGAAATTTAAAATTCATTCCAGATTCAAGAAGCTTTTTTACTGAAACTCTGGACATTCACTCTCCTTGTTTCAGTGAGTTCAATGCCTGGTTCATAGCCTTCCTCTCCTCTCAATTCTTTTTAAAGAATTAAAACTAAGGAGCTTCCATGTAGCTGCCTCAGGAGTTCCTGGCCTACAGATCGTAGGGAGACCAAGTGACCATTCATAGGGTAATTGCTCTTGCTTTATCCTGCTTGGATCTGGGTCAATTTCTTGGGCGGAGGTCCTGGGGTGAGAAACACCAGTTTTCCAGTGTGGTGTCTGTAGAAATGGCCCCCTCCTAAGACCTCTGACAACATTTTTGAAAACCCCAGTGATCTGGGACAAAGTTGTCCTCTCTGGAAGCAGAGTTCTACAACAGCAAAGAGCTCAAAAGACAAGTAATTGATTGCCAATGTGAACAAGCAGAAGAAGCACCAACAGACCATATAATCATTTTGGGGGGACAAGAAGGATAAAAGCATGGAATGGGAGGAAGACAACAAAGTCAGAACTCCCACACCAAAAGCTTCCAAGAAAAATATGAATTGGTTACAGGCCATGGAGGATTTCAAGAAAGATTTTTAAAATTAAGTAAAAGAAATGAAGGAAAAACCGGGAAGAGGAAAGGGAATGATTAAAGAAAATCATGATAAGAGAGTCAACAACCTACTGAAGAAAATAACACCTTAAAAATAGACTAACTCAAATAGCAAAAGAGGCCCAAAAAGCCAATGAGGAGAAGAATGCCTTAAAAAAAAACAAATTTGCAAGATGGAAGAGGAATTTCAAAAACTCACTGAAGAGAATAATTCCTTCAAAATTAGATTGGAGCAAATGGAAGCTAATGACTTTATGATAAATCAAGATACTATAAAACATATCCAAACAAATGAAAAATAGAAATATCTCATTGGAAAAACCACTGACCTGAAAAATAGATCCAGGAGAGATAATTTAAAAATTATTGGGCTACATGAAAATCATGATCAAAAAAAGAATCTAGATATCATGCTTCAAGAAATTCTCAGGGAAAATTGCCCTGATATTTTAGAACCAGAGGGCCAAATAGAAATTAAAAGAATTCACCAATTGCCTCTTGAAAAAGATTCCAAAAAGAAAACTCCTAGGAATATTATAGCTAAATTCCAGAGTTCCCAGGTCAAGGAGAAAATATTACAAGCAGACAGGAAGAAACAATTTGAGTATTGTGGAAACACAATCAGGATAACACAAGATCTAGCAGCTTCTACATTAAGGGACTAAAGAGCTTGGAATATGATATTCCAGAGGTCAAAGGAGCTAGGATTAAAACCAAGAATCACCTACCCAGCAAAACTGAGTATAATGTTTCAGGGGAAAATATGGTCATTCAGTGAAATAGAAGACTTTCAAGCATTCTTGATGAAAAAACCAGAGTTGAATGGAAAATTTGGCTTTCAAATACAAGAAGCCATAAAGAACCATGAGAACGTAAACAGGGAAAAGAAATCATAAGGAACTTATTAAAATTGAACTATTTACATTCCTACATGGTAAAACAATATTGTAATTCATGAGACTTTTCTCAAAATGAGGATAGTTGAAGGGAATATATATGTATATATGTATACATACATATATATGTTTATATAGGAGGGTATATGCGTGTATAAATACATGTGAGTGTGTGTATATATGTGTGCATATATATATAGACAGAGGGCATAAGATCAGTTAAAGAGGAAGAGATGATATCTAAAAAATAAGAAGTGAGAGAGGAATATAATGAAAGGAAATAGGGAGGGGCAGCCAGGTAGCACAGTGAGTAAGAGCACCGGCCCCAGTGTCAGGATGACCTGGGGATTGAATCCAGACTCAGATACTTAGCACCACACCCAGAAATAGCTCCATCCTCTCAAAACTCCCTCTTTTCTTCTCTTTTCACATCCCTGGAACACCATCCCCCACTATCTCTTTTGTTGCAGTTTCTAATGAAGAGATGACCCTTCCCCTTGCTAATTACAACCCCTCTACATCCTATCCCATGTTTTCGATTAGTTTGCCCCCACTATCATTACTAGTGATACTTTCTCATCTTCTGTTTCTCCCTATCTATTGGGACCTTCTATGCTGCCTACAAACAAGGCCATATCTCCCTCCTTCCTTAAAATATCCTCACTTGCTTTGACCATCCCTATTATCCTTTTATATCTCTCTTTTCCTTTATAGCTAAACTCCTTGAGAAAACCAATTACATTCAGTGCCTCCTTCTCTCTTCTCACTCTCTTTTTTAACTCAGTGCAATCTGGATTCCAACCACATAATTCAACTGAATTTGTTCTTTCCAAAATTACCAAAGATATCTGAATTGTCAAATACAATGTATTTTCTCAATCTTGTAGAATGTGGGGAGGGTAGTCTAAAAATACTTGAAAGGAAGGAAATGGCCAAATTAATGCTAAACAAAGAACTTTACATTTGATTTGAAGGTAGCAGGGAGCCACAGGACTTTATTGAGTAGAAAGGTAACAAGATCAGATTTATGCTTTAGGAAAATCACTTTGGTAGCTGTGTGGAAGAGAGACTGAAATGGGGAAGAACAAAGCAGAGAGATTAAATTTAAGTCTATTGCAGTAGTCAAGTCAAAAGATAAGAATCTGAGCTAAAGTTCAAGGGATGTGGGGGTGTATGAAAAGTCAAAGTATACTAGAGAAATTGTGAAAGTAGAGTGGGGAAATTTTGGCAATAGATTGTGTATATGGGGTGAGTAACAGAGAAGAATCAAGGGTAACCCTGAGGTTGCAATACATCCTCTACATGGCTGACCAAGCAATTTTTCCTAAAACATTGGTCTGGCAATGTCACCCTCACATTTAATAAACTCTTAGCCTTTCTAGGGTCAAGTATAAACTCCTCTGTTTGGCTTTAAGAGGTTTTCAAAGTTTGGCCCCTTTCCCTCTTTCTAGTATTCTTCCACATTAGTCCTCTCCACATACTTTGCAGTCAGTCACACAATTTTGATCTACTTGGTGTTTCTCACACAAGATACACTCATTGACCATCTTCCATTCCTGGAATAATCTCCTTCTTTTTCTCTGCCTCTTAGACTAGTTGGCTTCTTTTAAGACTCAAACCAGGTGCTACTTTCTGGAGGAAGCCTTTCTGGGTTATAAATGACTTTCTGGTGTGTAGATACCACAAGGGTATATGGCATGTTTAAGAAGGACTAGAACCTCTGGTGGGAGGTGAATCCAACTCACTCAACTCTTCCTGTGGCTCCAAGAATTCGTAGCATGTAGAGCAGTTGCATCACAGTAAAGGTCTCAGCAGACGAGCTAAACTAGGTTGAAGGTAACTAACAGACCTCAAACTCAGCCTTGAGTTGGGGGGAGTCTACCCCAAGCATGTGAAGGGTTCCCCTTGTAGAATGGGTGGATGAGAACAATGACCATGAAGGCCACTGAAGCAGGTGCTTTGAAATGCTTAGACCTTGGTCAGGCAATGAAGACACCAAGGTCATCCACTGCATCCTGGGCCATTGCCAGTCATCCTGAGTTTTGTCCTGCCACTGGACTTTGAGGACTCTGGAACAGAGAGTGAGGTTGACAATTCTGCCTTACTTAAATCTAAGTCACTACCAAGTCAAGACATCACTTTTGATGTCATTGGTCCTCCTTGAAAACAAAGGACAAACAACAATATATATATATGTATGAGTGTATATATACATGTATATGCATAGCCCCTTTGAGGAATATATATCTATATGCAGACACAAATAAATGCATGTACACATATATGTATTGGGAATCTGTATATAGGTATCTATATATATTATACATTGCATTTACCCTTTTATGTACATGCTATCTCCTTCATTTGAATGTAAGCTCTTTGAGGTAAAGGACTGCTTTTTTTTCTTTGTAACCCCAGAACTTAGCACAGTCTTGCACATAGTAGGTACCTAATAAAATGCTAATTAGACTGACTGATCATGGAAGAGAATCAAAGGACTATTAGGACAGAACAATGAATGCATTATCATATGGGGTCTCTGTCATATATTCACTTAATTGTTTTTCTTTGCCACAATGGATAATTAGAGGAAGGAAAAAGAAGGGAAAGAGAGGAAGCATTTATACAGTGCCTACTATGTGTCAGGCACTTTGCTAAGTATTTTACAAGCATTATCTCATTTAATTCTTACAATGACTCTGGGAGGTGGATGCTATTATAATCCACATTTTTTTTCAGTTGAGGAAACAAATCAAACAGAGGTTAAGTTACCCAGGGTCACACATAGAGTAAGTGTCTTGAGTCTGAATTAGAACTCAGGTCTTCTAAACTCCAGTCCTATAACTCTATCACTGCTGCCTACAGCTAGGTTAAAAGGCGGCAAGTTTCAAATGATTGATGTGAACATAAAAAAATATTATAAACATAAAAATTAATGTAAAATATATTTAATATATTTTAAATATTTATTTCTTTTTATCCTGAATTAAACAAAAACCAAGTGAGACAAGCATTTTATATTATTGAAAATAAAAGAAGATTATACATTTAACCACTGATATCTATTATATATATATCTAGTTTGTCATTTTAGGTATATAATACATTCAACTTAAGACTTTTAAAGCTATTTCCTTTAGACTTTCCTTCTGTTTTCATCTTCATTCTTTCACCATTTTTTCTCAACAAACCTATCAGTATTGATCTTTACCTCTTTCAGTCTTCCCAAATGAAAAAGGAGGAACAAAACCCTTGTAACAAATACATATAATCAAATAAAAATATTCCTATGTTGGCATAATGTAAAAATGTATGTTTCATTCGGCACCTTGAATCTAACACCTCTCTGTCAGAAGTTGGGAGCATTGCTTAATCAGCCATCTTCTAGAATTGTGGTTGGTTATTACACTGATCAGAAATCTCAAACTTAACCAAGTGTTTTTTTCTTTACATCATTATTATTACATAAATTGCTCTCCAGTTTCTGCTTATTTCATGTGTCTCCAAGTTTTCTTTGAAATTCTTTTTACCATTTCTTGTAGCGCAATAATATTCCATTGCATTAATGTGGCATATTTTTTCATTCCCCAGTTGATAACTACTCTTTTATTTTTCAGTTCTTTGACACACAAAAATCACTGCCATTATTATTTTTTTCTGTATGTGTTCTTTTCTTCTTTATTTGATATTTTTAGGGGTATAGGTCTAATCCTGGTACAGTGAGTCAAAGGTCATACAGAATTTATTGATCTTAGACATAGCTCAAAATTGCTTTCTAGAATAGCTGGATCAATTCACAGCCCTGCTAGCAATAAGTGTTTATGTTTTCCTGCAGTCTCCCCAATAATCATTATTTTACTTTTCTATCTTTGCCAGTCTGCTTAGCATGAGGAAGAACTTCTGAATTGTTTTAATTCCCTCTTATCTAATTAGTAGCAATTCTTAGTATTGTTCCACATGGCCATTGATAATTTTTATTTCTTCCTTTAACACCTTTCTGTTCCTAGTTTTGACCATTTGGCCATTAAGAAGCACCTTGTTCATATATACATATTTTGCTTTTTGGAGGGAAGGTAGGGCAATAGGGGTTAAGTGACTTGCCCAAGGTCACAGAGATAGTTTTGTGTTAAGTGTCTAAGGCCAGATTTGAATTCAGGTCCTCCTGACTCCATGGCCAGTGCTCTATTCACTGCACCACCTAGCTTCCCCCTTATATTTATTTTTTAATTCACAGGCATCTTCCCTCTGACCTCTCCTTCTCCCTCATTCCCACCATACTCCCAGATTGGGGAGGAGTACTTGCAACTAATATGCATCATTAAGGAAAACACCTTCTTTCATTGCTCACATCCCAAAGCACATGTATCACTCTACATATCTCTCTGTCAGGAGGTGAGAAACATTATCATTGTTCCTATTTAATTGTTGATCATTGCATTGTTCAGACATCTTATGTCTTTCCAAATTATTCATTTTTACAGTGGTGTCATGATACTATAAATTGTTCTTCTGATTCTTATCTCTTTGCCTTGCATCAGTTAAAATGATGTGCATGGGAGTCAAAATGGCACAGTAGAAACAGGACATCCATGTGGCTCTGGCTCTGACCCCTCCAATCCATCTAAAAGGCGACTCTGTACAAACTTTGGAGCTACAGAACCCACAAAATGACACAGAGAAGCTAATCTCCCACTGAGGACAGCCCAGCAGGATTGCAGGGAGCAGCCAGCAAAGCACTCTGGGAGCCCAGCCCAGCCACTCTGGAGAAAAGGCTTTAGCCCTAGGGCAGGCCTGACCAGCCACTGCCTGGAGGGACTCCAGATCAGCAGCAGCTGTGAATGTTTCCAGAATTATCAACACATAGATGCGAAGGACAAAGTGAGAGGTCAGTGCAATTTGGACTTTGGGACCCAGTAGTTGGGAGTGCATCAGCTTTTGCCCCTGGGGCAAGAAGCAGCTGAAGGCTGTAGCACAGCTGCCTCCACATGGAAGCTTCAGCTCCTGGCCTGCAGATTGTAAGGGGACCAAGCACCAGTCTGAGGGGTAATCGCTCTTGCATTAACCTGCTTGGATCTGGATTGCAGTTTAGGGTGGAGATCCTGGGGTGTGTGTCCAGCATGCCAGAGCATGTGGAGACTTCGGAGAGGGCACCCAACTAATACCTCCAGCAGCTGAGAAAACCCAAGCATTTGGTACAAAGCTCCCCTGTCTGGTAGCAGAGTCTTCTGTGGCAAAAAGCCCAAAAGTCAAGTAATTGAGTGGCAACATGACCAGGCAAAGGAAGCAAAGCAAACAGAAGAATCCAACATTAGACTCCTATTTTGGGGACAAAAAGGATCAAAGCATGGAACAGGAGGAAGAAGTGAAGTTAGAACTTCTGCACCAAAAGCTTCCAAGAAAAATAAGAGCTGGTTACAGGCCATAGAGGATCTTAAGAAGCAGATAAAAGAAGTGGAGGAAAAATTGGGAAGACAAATGAGAATGATGCAAGAAAATTATGAAATGAGAGTCAACAGCCTGACTGAGGAAAATCACACCTTAAAAAATAGACTAATTCAAATGGCAAAAGAGGCTCAAAAAGGTAATGAGGAGAAGAATACCTTAAAAAGCCAAATTTGCCAGATGGAAAAAGAATCTCAAAAGCTCAATGAGGAGAATTATTCCTTCAGAAATAGATTGGAGCAAATGGAAGCTAATTACTTTATGAAAAATCAAGATGCTGTTAAACAGATCCAAACAAATGAAAGAACTGAAGGCAATATTAAATATCTCATGGGAAAAACCACTGACCTGGAAAATAGATCCAGGAGAGATAATTTAAAAATTATTGGACTACCTGAAAGCCATGATCAAAGAAAAAACCTAGAAATCATCCTCCAAGAAATTCTCAAGGAAAACTGCCCTGATGTTTTAGAACCAGAGGGCAAAAAAGAGGTTGAAAGAATCCACCAATCACCTCCTGAAAAAGATCCCCAAAAGAAAACTCCTAAGAATATGATAGCCAGGTTCTGAAATTCCCAGATCAAGGAGAGAATATTACAAGCAGCCAGGAAGAAACAATTTGAATATTGTGGAAACACAATCAGGATAACCCAGGATCTGGCAGCTTCTACACTGAGGTATTGAAGGGCTTGGAATATGATATTCCAGAGGGCAAAGGAGCTGGGATTTAAACTGAGAATCACCTACCCAGAAAAATAGAGTATCATGTTTCAGGGGAAAATATGGTCATTCAGTGGAATTGAGGACTTTCAAGCATTCTTGATGAAAAAGCCAGAGTTGAATAGAGAATTTGACATTCAGATACAAGAAGCAAGAGAAGCATGAGGAGGTAAACAGGGAAAAGAAATCATAAGGAACTTATGAAAGTTGAACTATTAACAGCCCTACATGGAAAAACAATAATTGTAACTGATGAAACTTTTCTCAGTATGAAAATAGTTGAAGGGAATAGAAATATGTGTGTGTGTCTATATATGAGGGTATATGGGTATATGAATACATATGTGAATGTGTGTGTATATATATATATACAGGTATACATAGATAGAGCACACAGGACTAATTTAATAGGAAGGGATGATACTTAAAAGGTGAAACCAAGGGGTGAGAGAGGAATCTAATGAGAGGAGATGAGGAGAAACAGAATGGGGTAAATTATCTCATATAGAAGAGGCAAGGGAAAATGGTTACAATGGAGAGGAAGAATAGGAGGCAAAAGGGAATGGGTCAACCTTATTCTCATTGAATTTGGCTTAGGGAGGGAATGAAATACACACTAAATAGTATATCTCACCCTACAGGAGAATAAGGGGCAAGGGGATGAGAGGGGGGATGATGGGCTGGCAGGGAGGGAAGCACCCACTTTTGAAAAGGGACAGGATCAAAGTAGAGAATAGAACAAGTGGGAGGTGGGATAGGAGGGAGGGAAATATAGTCAGTCTTTTACAATATATCTACTATGTTAATGTTTTGCATTAGCTGCACATGTACAATCTATAATCTCCCCAGTAAGGGTGGGTGACAAGGGATAAAGGGAATGAATCTTGAATTCAAAGTTTTAAAATCAAATGTTTAAATATATATATATATATATATATGTGTGTGTGTGTGTGTGTGTGTATGTATATATGTACTATTATTAATACTATTTTACATATAATGGAAAATAAGATATACAGGCACTGGGGCATAGAGATCCACCATGCCCTACTGGAAAAGTCTAAGGGGGTTTGGAATAAGATATGGGAGAGAGCAGATTGGAGGAGGGGATATCCTGTGGGACTATTTTGGGGCAGTGGGTAGGGGAAAAATGGAGAGAAAATTTGTAACTCAAAATCTGGCAGAAATGAATTATGTAAATCAGAAGTTAATAAAGCATTTGAAAAATGAAAAAAAAATATGTGCATGTGGCACCCACCCTCTCCCTTTCTCATTTGTACAAACCTATACTTGCATCCCCACAATTTTGTGAGATAATAAATTTTATTACCTCCATTCTTCTTTTTTCCTTCCCAAGTATATCTATTCTCCCCTCCCCCAACTCTTTCTTTATTCTTTTAGAATCAGCAAAACATTATTAAATTCACTCTTGGATCTTCCATTGTATTAGACTCCTTCTGGTATTACTTTCCCCATTAGAATACAAAGACTTTATCCTTATAAAATCTTTTTCTGATTGCTTGTATTTGCCTTTTTGTATTTATCTTTTAACTTCCTTGTTTGTATTTGAAAATTTCTACTCAGCTGTAATATTTTTATTAGGAATACCTCAAAGTTCTGTATTTTATTATGGGTCCATTTTCCCTCTGTAAGATTGCACTTGATTTTGCTAGATAAGTTATTCTTGTTTGTAACACTAGATCTTTGCCTTTTAGAGCATGATATTCCATGTTCTTTGTTCTTTTGAAGTGAGAGGGGCTAAATTTTATGTGGTACTGACTTTGATTTTTCAGTATTTGAACTCTCTGGCTATTCGTGGTACAAGTTTAGAGCTTACTAAGTGTCAGGCACTTGTTAAGTACCAGGGATAAAAAAAATACAAGCTAAAAGAAAAATAATTTCTGCCCTTAGAATGTAAGAGACATAAAAGGCAGCTGAAACATGAAGGTAGGGAGGAAATCCAGAGAAACAGAAGCAGAGCTGGGACAGGAATGAAGGCTGGATGGTTAAAATGCACATTCTGGGAGGGACTTACTAATGGGAGAAGGTAGCTCCAGGGACAAAGGGATGTCTTATGTTACGGTGCTGAGACTGAGGAAGTTTCCTGAGTAAGAAGGCAGCTGAGACATGATAATAAAGTCAGGAGAGTCAGAGAGAGAAGTGTGAGAGTAATGTAGAATGGCTGACCTGTGCCCTTTCTCAAAATGGAGGTTTCAGGAGGACCTCAATGGGAGAAGGGTTTCATAATTCTTAACTTCTCTCCCCGTGACCTGTTCTCAAGGTCAGTTTTTAAAATATGAGACATCTTACATTTTCTTCTATTCTTTCAGTCTCTTGACTTTTAATATTTTGTCGTTGTATTATAAAGTTGTTAACTTTTGTTTGATTGATTATAATTTTTAGGGAGTTTGGAAGAGTTTATACCTTTTATGCTAAGCTGTTTGTTAAGTCTCTTTCCAAGTATCTCCTCCATACCTCTTATTTCTTTTCTAATTCTTTCTTTTGTTGCCCTTGATTTATCTATAATACCATTTAAAAACTTGTTTTTAAAAACTTTTACATTATGACTTCTGAGAATTTTAATTGATCTTTTAAATGGGCTGTGTTTTCTTAGGAGACTTGCTGTAGGTGTTTTATAGTTCTTTTCTTCTTTTAGGTTTATGTTTGCAGCATCTCTGTCCTTATAATAATTTTTTATCTTTTTCTTTTTAGTAATTCTTTCACAGGTCTGCTCTAGGCAACCCAGCAGATGGTTCTTCTGGTCTAGCTTGAGAGCAGTTGGGGCATCTGCTACTCTGATCCTTAGGCAGACCCCATCTGTGCTGATATTCTGGTTGGGGTTCATGATCTGCCCTGGGCAACCCTTACACTTAGGGCTTATGTGTTGAATCTCTGTTCCTGGCCCTTCTGGAAGACCCCATGCTGGTGCCCTCAGCCCTGAACATCTTGGGCTCTTAACTTAGTCCATCATCAACTTTGTGCATTTGTAAACTTTTGGCTTAACCTGATGCTCTGGGCTCTGAACCTGTGTCCTGTTTCTTTAATTTCTGCTCTATTGACTTGCCTAAAAGTCTGATTTTTTAAATTCAGGCTGGAAAGATGATCCACTGTAGTTTCTCCTTCAATTTCCTGTTCATTGCTTGGTCTAGTATTCTTCTTATATAGTATTGAAGTGGTTGTAGGGGTACTAGGCTGTATTCCTTCTACTTTACCATCTTATGACTGTTCTTATAAATTTAAACTAGTGTTGTGTATACTTTTGTATATGAGACTTTTATCAGAAAAACTTGCTGCAGCTTTTTCTTCAGTTAACTCTTTCCCTTCCAATGTTGGCTTGTTTGATTTTATTTGCATAAAATTAGTCAGTTTTTCAACAATCAAAATTGTCTGTTATCTTTTATTATTTTTTTATCCTTTGGTCATGAATCCTTTTTGTATTCATAGTTGCAGAAGGGACTTTCTTCCTTGATCCTCTCATCTGTAATGCAATCTTTTATATTTAAGTCATCTATCTTTTTGGAACTTATCTTGGTATGTAGGGTGACTTATTACTTTAAATCCAATCAATTGGATTGCTTTCCAGTTTTCTCAGCAGGTGTTATTGAATAGGGAGTCCTTACCCTAGGATTTGGGGTCTGTGAGTTCATGATGTCATGTACCTAATCATATCCATTGATTGACTTTTCTATTTTTTAACCAGTACCAACTAGTTTTGATGATTATATCTTTGTAATATATGTTGAGACCTAGAAATGTCAGTTCCCCTTCATTTCAGTATTTTCTTTCAGATTCTTTACTTTGTCTTCCCTTAATTTTGTGATAATTTTTTCTAGCTTTATAAAGTAATTCTTTGCTAGTTTGAATGGTAGAGTACTAAAGGAAATTAATTTAGGTGATACCATCCCTTTTATTATTTGGAAAGCTAATACTGAGCAATTGATTTTTTCTCCAATAATTTATGTATATTTCTGTAAATATTATTTTGTAGTTGGAATCATATAGCTCTTGTGTATTTCCTGCTATTTACATTCCCAAAGACTTTATACATCCAATAATTATTTTGAATGGAATTTCTCTCTTTCTTCCAACTTATTTTTTCTTGGTAATATATAGAAATGCTTAACATTTACATGGATTTAGATATTAATTGATTTTAATTGACGCTTTAGGTTTCTCTATATAAACATCAAATTATCTGCAAAAGCAATAGATTTGTCTCCTTTTTGCCTGGGATTATTTCATCAATGTTTTTCTTGATATGTTGCAGTAACTTGCATTTCTAATACTTTCACAAATAATATGTATAATAATGGACAATTCTGTTTTACTCCTTATCTCATTGGAAAAATTCTCTAACCTTTCTCCACTACATATATATTGGTTTTTAAATATGTAACTGTTTTGTCAAATAGTTTGCCAAATATTGTCATTATTTGCACCATTTTTATAATCATGTTGTTATTTTTTGTTTCTAATATCTATTTTGTTTATAGCTTTCCTGATGTTAATCCACATTGCATTACTATTATAAATGCACTTTCATCATATTACCTAAATATGATAGGTTTAAATCTACTTACTAATATTTTTGGACTATTTTTATGTTATTTAGTTGGGATACTGGTTTATAGTTTTCTTTGTTTGCTTTTGTTTCCCTCATTTTAAGTATCAAAGCTCTATTTGTGTCATTAGAAGTAATTTGGAAGTATCCCTCTCTTCCTATTAAAAAAATAGTTTATGATATACTGGAATTAATTGTTCTCTTGATATTTGATAGAATCCACTTGTAGATCCATTCAGTCCCTTTTTTCTCCTTGGGAATTTATGTGTCTTTGAGTTCATCTTTTTAAGCAAGGTTTTACTTAAATTCATTGTTGTTTGTTCTGTTCATTCAGATATTTTAATATTTTTGTAAGTGTGCATTCATTTCATCTGAATTGGAAGCTTTGTTGGCATATAGATACATTTTAAAAATATTTTCCATTATTTCTAACTTTATTCAAGAGAATGACAATAATGAGATAACATACCAAAATTTGTGGGATGCAGCAAAGGCAGTTCTTAGAGGAAGTCTTATATCCCTGAGTGCATACATGAATAAATTAGAGAAAAGGGAGGTCAATGAATTGGGCATGCAATTGGAAAAGCTAGAAAAAAAGAACAAATTGAAAATCCACAATTAAATACTAAATTAGAAATAATGAAAACCAAAGGAGAGATTAATGAAATTGAAATTAAGAAAACTATTGAATTAATAAATAAAACTAAGAGCTGGTTTTATGAAAAAAAACAATAAAATTGATAGACCTTTAGCAATATGATAAAAAAAAAGAAAGAAGAAAATCAAATTATGAGTATCAAAAATGAAAAGGGTGAATCTACTTCTAATGAAGAGGAAATTAAAACAATAATTAGGAATTATTTTGCCAAATTATATACACATAAATTTGACAATGTTAGTGAAATGGATGAATATTTACAAAAATATAAGTTGTCCAGATTAACTGAAGAGGAAGTAAATTACTTAAATAAACCCATCTCAGAAAAAGAAATTGAATGAGCCATCAGTGAAATCCCTAGGAAAAAATATCCAGGGCCAGATGGATTTACCAGTGAATTCTATCAAACATTTAAAGAACAATTGATTCCAATACTCAAAAATTATTTGGGAAAATTAGTGAAGAAGGAGCCCTAGCAAATTTTTTTTTATGACACAAACATGGTACTGATACCTAAATCAGGAAGAGATAGAACAGAAAAAGAAAATTATAGACAAATTTCCCTCATAAACATAGATGCAAAATTTTAAATAAAATATTAGAAAAAAGACTACAGCAACTTATCCCAAGAATAATACACTTTGATCGAGTAGGATTTATTCCAGGAATACAAGGATGGTTAAATATTAGGAAAACCATCAGAACAATTGATCATATCAACAATAAAACTAGCAGAAACCACATGATTATCTCAATAGATACAGAAAAGGCTTTTGACAAAGTACAACATCCATTCCTATTGGTATTCCACTAGAAAGTATAGGAATAAATGGAGCCTTCCTTAAAAAATAAACCAAAAAAAGTAGAATCTATTTAAAGCCATCAGCAAGTATTATATGTAATGGGGATAAGCTAGAAGCATTTCCAATAAGATCAGGGGTGAAAGAAAGGTGTCCACTATCACCACTCTTATTCAATCTGGTGCTAGAAATGTTAGCAGTAGCAATTAGAGAAGAAAAAGAAATCAAAGGAATCAAATTAGGCAAAGAAGAGACCAAGTTACCACACTTTCCATATGATATGATGATATACTTAGAGAATCCTAAAGAATCAAGTAAAAAACTACTTGAGACAATAAATAAATTTGGCAAAGTTGCAGGACATAAAATAAACCCACATATATCCTTGGTATCCCTGTATATTTCTAATGAAATCCAACAGCAAGAGATAGAAAGAGAAATCCCATTTAAAATTACTGTAGACATTATAAAATATTTGGGAATCTACCTGACAAAACAAACCCAGGACCTATATGAACACAACTACAAAACACTTTTCACACAAATAATGTCAGATCTAACTATTTGGAAAAAAACATCAATTGCTCATGGCTGGGTCAAGATAATATAATAAAAATGACAATTTTACCTAAATTAAATTACATATTTACTGCTATATCAATCAATTTACCAAAAAATTACTTTATAGAACTAGAAAAAAATAGTAACATAATTCATTTGGAAGAACAAAAGGTCCAGAATAACAAGGGAATTAATGAAAAGAAATGCTAGGGAAGGTGGCCTAGATATACCAGATTTTAATTTGTATTATAAAGCAGCAGTCATCAAAACTACTTGGTACTGGCTGAGGAATAGAGCAGTGGATCAATGGAATAGATTGGATACATGAGACTCAGCAGTCAATGACTATAATAATCTACTCTTTGATAAACCCAAAGACCCCAGTTTTTGGTATAAGAACTCACTATTTGACAAAAACTGCTGGGAAAACTGGAATGTAGTATGACAGAAACTGGGCAATAGATCATTATCTAACACCGTATACCAAAATTAAGTCTAAATGGGTGTGTGATTTAGATATAAAGGATGATACTGTAAGCAATCTGGGCAAAAAAGGAATAATTTACCTGTCAGATTTATGGAGAGGGGAAGACTTCATGACCAAACAAAGTTAGAGAGCATTATAAAATGCAAAATGGATAACTTTGATTACATGAAACTGAAAAATTTTCTGTACAAACAAAGCCAATGTAACCAAGATTAAGAGGGAAGTGGGAAATTAGGAAAGAATTTTTACAACCAATGTCTCTGATAAAGGCCTCATTTCTAAAATATACAGAGAATTGAATCAAAACTATAAGAATACAAGTCATTCCTCAATTGATAAGTGGTCAAAGGATATGAATAGGCAGTTCTCAGGGAGAGAAATTAAAGATATCTATAAGCATATGAAAAATGCTCTAAATCACTATTGATTAGAGAAATGCAAATCAAAACAACTCTGAGGTACCACATCTCACCAGTCAGATTGGCTAAGATGACAAAACAGAATAATTATACATGCTGGAGAGGATGTCGAAAAATTGGAACACTAAAACATTGCTGGTGGAGTTGTGAACTGATTCAACCATTCTTGAGAGCAATCTGGAACTATGCCAAAAGGGCTATAAGTAATTTCATATCCTTTGACCAAGCAATACCACTCCTAGGGTTGTGTCCCAAAGAGATCATAGAAGTGGGAGGAAGACCCATATGTACAAACATATTTATAGCAGCTCTTTTTGTGGTGGCAAAGAAATGGAAATTAAGGGGATGCCCATCAATTGGGGAATGGCTAAACAAGTTGTGGTACATGAATGTAATGGAATACTATTGCACCATAAGAAACAAAGAGCAGATGGATTTCATATTTACCTGGAAAGGTTTATACGAACTGATGCTGAGTGAGAAGAGTAGAACCAGGAAAAATTTGTACACAAATACAGATACAACATATGTGTGATGACCAACATTGATGGACAGGACTCTTCTCAGAAATGCAGGGCTATAAGTAAACTCCAAAAGACTCATGATGGAGAGAGATGTCGATGTTCAGAGAAAGAACTAGGAAGAACAGAGTTTGAATGCAGATTGAAGCAAATTACCTGTTCTCTTTCTTTTTCTTGTTTGGTTTTGTTTCCTCTTTCCCATTGTTCATTCTATCCAATACAATCCTTTATAACCTGACCAATGTCTAATGTGAAAGCATCTGCAGGTCCTATACCTGATTGTATGCCACTATGGGGGAGAGGTGGAGGGGAGGGAAGGGAAGAAAATTTGAAACTCAAAGAACTGGGGAACTGAATCTTATAAACTCAAAGTAAACAAATAAATTAATAAAGACCAAAATAACATTTAAAAAAAAGAGTTACAAGTATCATCTTCCTATGTAGGAATATAATCAGTTTAACCTTATTGAGTCACTTATGTTTTCTCTTTCCTGTTTACCTTTTTATGCTTCTCTTGAGTCTTGTATCTGAAAATCAGATTTTCTCTTTAGCTCTGGTCTTTTCATTAGGAATGCTTGAAAGTTCTCTATTTCATTAAATATCATTTTTCTCCCTGAAAGATTATATTCAGTTTCACTGGGTAGGTGATTCTTGATTTTAATCCTAGTTCCTTTGCTTTGGGGAATATCATATTCCAAATTCTCCAATCCTCTAATGTAGAAGCTGTAGAGCATTATGTCTTCTGTCCACTCAGGGTGCTATTGAGATCTGTTGAGTTGCTGGAGCTTTCCTGGTAGAACACTGCCTCTTCTGTGTTGCTTTAGTGCTCCCTGGTCAGGAGGTTGCTCTGGGGATATCTCAGTTAAGGTTTTGCCAGAGACTCCTATGCTGGAGTTTGTAGCCTATTAGGAGTAGACTTAACACTAGCTTCCTGTTCAAATTTGACATTGGGATGAAATGAGGCATTTAAAAGTCACTAAATGGTTAATAAACAGTTATTTTATGCTAAAACAGCAAGGACATGCATCAATGATACTATATCCCTTGTTCATTTTATCCCCAGCCTCCCTTCTCTCCATACAGAAGCTTGTCTGATCATTAGAGCAACATATGGTTATTCAAGAGGTCTTCTGAAATCCCTCAACTTAGAGGGGCTTTAAATCCCTGTGGGTGGGGCTTTTATAACTGTAGGTTCCCAGAAAGCTTCATCAAAGGAGGCAGGAGTCAAGCAAGTCCCAGAAACAGCTTTGATAATTTTTAGGGAAAACTAATCCCAGTTTTGGGAAGTGGGGGAAATCTAATCCTTGTGGAAATGAGGGATCCTCATCCTAACACACATCCTGTTTGCCTACATTTGTGCTGGTTTCTTTATCAAGACCCCCTTTGTTCATACTTGGCAGTACTGATGAGTTTATTAAAATTCTTTGGATTTTTTGGTCATTGTTTGATATGGTACTCTATTTTTTTAAACCATGATTGTTTTAAACCAAAATGGGAACATTGGGTTCCTCTGTACCTTTCACTGGTATCTTTCCTGGAAGTCCTTAGATTACAACAAATGCATTACAAGAAGGAGGAGGAGGAGGAAGTGGAGGAGGAGGAAGAGAAAGTAGAGGAGGAGGAGAAGAAGAAGAATGCATTTTTCATTCCACCAAGACACTCATAGCAAACTTTGGCTGTTTTTTTAATTATCCTCCAACTTTAGTATGCAGTCAGTCCTGCATTTGGAGAACACATTTATTCTTGTTTTAGAAATTCCAGGTGTGTTTTTGGCTACTATTGTGACAATAACTTCAGCTTTTTGGAAGGTGACTAATGACTAAAATTTCTGTCAATATCTTCAACAAAAAGACTGCAAGTAGGAAAATGGATTTTTTTTTCTCTTCTTGCTAATGAAGTCTTTCCCCAAGATGCTGATGCCTATAATATAGTTCATTTCCTGTTTTACACATCCTATTATCTATACTCAAACTTGAGCAACCTCCCCACCTTTCTCACTAGCAGGAGAAAGCCATTGGGAAAGTGTAAATGTTTTGGAAGATAAGGATTCATTTGTCTGAGCTTTGAATATTATGCTGGAGGCAGTCACAAGCTGCCAATTTTGTCACACACCTAGTCAATTCAGCATCAGGGCCAGAGATTTTGTACAGACTATCACAGATGTCAGCCCAATTGTATTAGCAAGCACCCTAGCAACCCAGGATGGCCTGCTAGCAGAGGTTCTTTGATCTGCTTTTCTGAAGGAAAGACAGCTTCAAAGGGGTCAACAATCTTACTTTAATTAAACATATATGTCATTCACTAGTTCAGGGGAAAGGTCAGCACCCTGAATGTAGAGAAAACACAAGCAGAGAAACATAGAGAAATTAGCACAGAGATCCAATAGACAGGGCTCCAACTGTCTAAACAAAGTAATAGATACCTAATCACCAGACCAGGGAGAGTCAATATCTGGGTTCTCAAAGTCAAGGGGCAAGGATTGTTCCTTAACAATGGCTACCCAGAGTCTCATCTGGCCAAATCACAAAGAAACATTCTTCCCATGAGTGAGCCCCCCAAACAAAATACCAACCACTATATATAGTTTTCAACTAATAGGTTCAGAGCCAGAAAGCATCATAACCCATGTGACTCAGTGCCTAACTTGTCCAATGCCAAAAGGTGTCAAAAGTGTCCCCCTAAGCAAACCTCCCCCCCAAGGCAATATAAATCTCCCTGAATCACCTGATGAGCTCCATGTGACTCAGGATGTGTCACAACTGTGAATTGAGCTGAAGTTCAAAGCAGCAAGACAACCATGATTGAATTTCCAAGGAAAAAGCAACACTTGGTCACATAGGCCTGTTAATGGACAGGAAAGATCTTGTATTCCATTAACCCTACACCAGTCCAGAGCAGTCTTATTCTTTTTTTTTTTTTTAAGCAATCGGGGTTAAGTAACTTGCTCAAGGTTACATGGCCAGTTATTATTTCTGGGTGTGGTGCTAAGTATCTGAGCCCGGATTTGATCCCCAGGTCATCCTGACACTGGTGCCAGTGCTCTTACTCGCTGAGCCACCTGGCCGTGCCCCTAAGCAACTGGGTTTAAGTAACTAGCTCAAGGTTACACGGCCATTTATTTTGTGTGGGTACCAAGTATCTGAGGCTGGAACCGATCCCAAGTCTCCCAAAGTCGGTGCTGGCGCTCTTACTCACTGTGCCACCTGGCCATCCAAGAGCAGTCTTCTAGTGGCCATCTACTCCCCTTGTGAGAACCTTTCTCCTTATTCTCGTAGGCTTTGTACAGGGCTAGAGTTAGGAGGAGAACAAAACAAGAAATAATAAACTTTAGTATAGTAATGATGATATTTTAACCAGAGAATGGACTGTATAGTCTATGAAGATTTGTGACCCTTCCAAGACATCAAAGATGTTTATACATTGTCCTCGGGATATTGCTTTTAAGTAGTCAAGGGAGGCAAGAGGTGCTTGTAGGTTTTCCTCAATTTTGACAACAACCCTTTCTCAGTGGTAATGTATTTGTTCTGCTTAAATTTTGCTCCATTCCTAGTCCCCTTCTCTAGTCTGGTATAACTCTTTCAAATGTTGCTAAGGATTGCTGGATTTTTTTTAAGTCAATAAAATACTTTGAACTACATAGCAGGATGCCTAGTGGCTATATAGAAACACGATCACAGCTTTATCAATTTAATAGTAAGTAAAGGGTACTTTGTTGACTGGACTTTGAGAAATAAGCATGATTAGCTCCTAACAATTCCCCTAAAAGATTAGCTCCTAACAGATTATTCTTGTTTAAAAAATGACTACAATGATAGGTATCCATATTTGACTGAAAATCATGTAGGATCTACATTTATTTTTCAATACTTATATTATCTCTCCCAATCAGTTGCTGTGTGATCTCAAGCAAGAGTATTAAGAGAATTTTTCCTGCAGTTTCTCAAATGTGTTAAATGGTAATGAGTCTAGAATTGACTCTAAAATGATTTTAAAGTATAAAAATGTTTTACGATAGCATAATGCAGAGCAAATACAAATCATTAAAACTTAAAATTAATGGGTAGCTTTGGTACAATGGAAATGTATACTGTTGGAATCAGAGGACTGCATTCAAATTCTACCTCTAATGCTTACTACCTTTGTTCATTTGGACAGTTTCATCAACTGTAAAATGAGGGTCTTAAAATAGATGGCCTCTGAAGTCCCCTTCCTAGCTCGAAATCTATGCTCCTAAGATCTTGTGACCCAATCTGTGCTTTGCTCTTAGACACAATTGATTTCAGAGTTAACTTTGTCTTGATGAGGGAATCTAAAAGTCATGAGAGGGTGTAATGTAAGGAAAGGCAACTTCCCAAGGTTCAGAATACCAGCATAGGTGCTCTCCATTTTATTCAGTGACAAACCAAGAACAGAGAAGATCAAAACATGACATCATTCCAAATACAGCATTTACTAAGCCTGATTAAATAATCTCCAAGTACTACCCCACCCCAGGACCTTCCAATCATTCAATCAATTACAAAGTCTCTGTTCTAAATACTTCTCCACCCCTAGGCTATACCTTAATTTAATCCACCACAAAGTCCCTCTTCTCAAATGGAGACTAGTTTCCAAACATAAGTAAAGTACCTTCATTTGTCAATCACAGAGCACAATAAGGTCAAAAGTTCCCCACCCCTGCATCACAATTGAATCTACCCCAGAGTTACATCAAGTTTAAACACAGCACTTAATACCCAAATGGAGGTCTTTTCTTCATCTTGACAAGAGGCAAGTTCTCAGCAATCTTAGTTCCTGGGGAGACAAGGCTTAGCAAGGCCACAAGATACATTGCCAGCCCCTTCGTTAATTCATCCTCTGTCTGTAGAACAGTCCTAGAACCCCTGAAAACATTAGCAAAACCCTCTCCTAGGATTTCTGTAAACATACAACAAGAAAATCCTTCTTCAGGGCTTCTGAACCAACAGAAAGGTTCCCAGACCCCTGCAACAACAACACTGTCCTTCACCAGTGGACAGTATTCACTCTGTCTGCAGGACAGTCTCCAGACCCCTGCAACAACAGCACTGTCCTTCACCAGTGGACAGTATTAACTCTCTGTCTGCAGGACAGTCTCAGGGCTTCTTAACCAAAAGCCAGGTTCCAGGACTTCTTCAACAGGACAGTCTTTCACCAGTGGACAAATCTGGCAAAACAACATCAAAACAGACAGACAAAGTACCAGCAAAACAGCCATGTCTCCTCAGTCCTTGGCAGCTCAGGGGGCAGGTCTCAAAAGTCCAGGGCAATTCAAAGCGGCCACCAGCAATTCTCTTAGTCTCTCTCTCTCCACGAGGTGCTGCTTCCAAAAAAAGGTCTTCTGCCTCTCTCTTGTCTCTCCAAATCTTTGTCACCAGCTCCTCCCAGTTCAGGACTTTCTTTTCACATCAACAAGTCCATCCCACAGGTGGGATTAACAAGCTCTGGGTTTTAACACAATCAATTTGAAAACCAAGCCAATACAGGGGAATCTTTAATTGCCATTACTATCATAGAGGGTGGGGAGGGGGAAGGGAGAGAGAGAGATTGAGAATACTATGATGTAAAGGAACATGAAAGTTCGAGTCAGAAGACCTGATTTCAAGAGCTGCCATGTGAGCTAAGTTATTCCTCCTCCCAATTTTTTCATACATAAGTAGAGGTCATAGTATTTTCATTCTCAACTTTGCATGATTGTGAGGAGCAAACAAAGCACATGTGCAAAGGGCTTTGTGAACAGAAGGTATTATACAGAAACCATAGGATTTAGAACAGAAAAGGACCTTAGAAGTCACCCAGGCCAACCCTTCCTTTTCTTTATGATAAAATGGAGGCCCTGAATGAGGAAGTAACTGGTCTGAGGTCATGCAGATAGTAAGTGAAAGAACTAGGGGGTGACCCCAGGTTGTCTGATAGAAATGTGAGCTATTATTGTGTCCTAGTCCCAATTCTGTGTTCTAGATAGGAAAGTTAAGCCAAATGGAGGTGAGAAGATGCTTTTCATGATCACTTTCTTTAGGTCTGAGGAAAAGTATGCAGTTTGTTACATGGCTTTCCAAAAGAAAACCTCCAAGGTATAGTTCTTGTTATTCACTAAAACTGCTTCTTATCCAAGTTTTTTTCAAGCTGATTTAGGCAACTGGGGCAACTTATAGTCTGTGGAAATTTCTCTTCCTGTCACTTCTATGCTAACATCCAAACAACCCAATCCACTCCAAGATTCATCTGGCAAATCTGGGGATTTGTATACATTGGGCTGAGGGTGAGAAATGGAGCCCTTTCATTTTGTTCTCTATCCTGATTACTTATTGCACATGCATTTCCCTGTGTGGAAATTAGTTTCAATATTTAATTTTGACTTGACACTTTATTATTATATTCTTGAAGGCAGCAAGGTGTACTTCTTTCCTTTACTCCACAAACTCAAATGAAGTGGATTCTTTTCCCCAAAAAGAAAAGTAAGCAACTTTGAAAAAATGTAACATAGCTTCAGCTGTCATTAAAATCTTGAAAATTTTGTTTTATATTGCTTTCCTCCTGTTAGACCCACAGCATTTCTATTGGTTAAGGATCGAGGGGGTAATTAATTGTTCCTTAGCAATATGGACTATCAAAGTGGGTTAATAGTTGCTTCCATCTCAGGGGCAGGCTGGTAAATGTTTAACAACCAGCTCTCAAGAAAAAAAAATGTATCCCCAACACACTTTGAAGTTGAATCTACCTTATTGGCATATTTTGCCATCACTTCCTTAAGTCTAGACAACCAACAAAATAATAAATCCAGCCCTGATTTGTAGCATTTGCTTATTTCTGAGATATAATTGCTCACACTGAAAATTTAATTATTGATTCTCAGTCATTGGGTTGGTCTAGATCCAGCATATCCCTGCCCTCCATTCTCTCCCCTTTCCAACACATTTTTATAAGGCTACTGGATTAAGCAGGTTTCTCATCCATATACCTCAGCATGTCATATCTCTGCTCACTCAGTGACTTCTTATATCCTACTTAATAAAATCCTTAGCCTGGCATTCAAGACTCTTTATTACCTAATTTCATTCTACCTTTCAATCTATACAATTGTCCTCTATATACTGAAGTACATCTTTCAATTTCTTTTGTCGAGGTTCTTTCATATGCCTGGAATGCCTTTCTTTAACTTCCCTATCTGCTGATTTGTTGATATCCTATCTATCTTCTAAAGTCCAGCTCCAGTGTCCATTTCTCCATATGATAGGGGTTGGGGGGAGGGGAAGGAGGGGAGGCAATTGGGGTTAAGTGACTTGTCCAGGGTCAAACAGCTAGTAAGTATCTGAGGCTATATTTGAATTCAGGTCCTCCTGACTCTCTCCACTGTGCCACCTAGGTGTCCCCTACATAAAGTCTTCAATAATCTCCCAAATCAGTAATGATTTTTCCCATTGGCTGACATATAGCCTTTGATTTGCCCCCTCTATTATATACTCATCAAATATTATTTTATATTATGGTTAAAATTCTCAAGAACAATGGAAAGGTGCTTGTGCCTAGTGAGGAAGAACATATTACAATATGTTACAATATGATTCAAATAGCATTAAATAGAATTAATAGTATTAAACAAAATGTATAATCAGAAATAAAGATAGGGTGTTTTTATGGTAAGAGTAATAGGTAAATGATGGGCAGCCTACACACTCCATTGGCATCCTAGATATTAAGGAAGGCCTCTGAGAGCCAGGGAATTGAGCAGATTCCCTAGCTTGACTTCATATACCTTGCTATTTCTATATTATACTTTTAATTTATGTAATATGCTATTTCCCTTAGTGACCCCATTAGTCTTATAGATTCAATTATCATCTCTTCACATATGATTCCCAGATGTATTTGTCCAATTCTTAGCTCTCTCCTGACCTCCAGTCTCACAACTCTAAATGCCTATGGGATACAGTATCTTGAATCAGATAGCCCATAGATATCTTAAACTCAACATGTTAAACTCCAAAATTGAATTAATTATCTTTCCCCAAATTGTCCCTCTTTCCTAAATTCCCTATTGCTACTGACAGTTATCACCATTGTCACAGTGACATTATCTGTCACCACAACCACCTCCCACTTCAAATATTATGCTAAGTCTTATCAATTCCACCCACTCAACACCTCTCCTTTCTGCCCCTTTCTTCCCTCTGACACTGCAATAAATGACTTTGGTGTAGGCTCTTATCACCTCATGCCTGAGCTATTGCAACAGGCTACCGATTGGTCTTTCTGCCTCATCTATTGATATATCTCCAACCTCTCCTCTACTCAGCTACCAAAATGCAGTAATTAAAGCACAGACTTGACACTCTCCTATTTAAAAAGCCTAGTGGCTGCCTGTTGCCCCCATGATTAAATATGAAGGGTTCCTTCCTACCTTTCCAGTATTCTTATATATATACCTTTCCAGTCTCCTTCCACAAACTCTGTAATCTAGTGACATTGGCCTCCTTGATATTTCTTGCACAAGATACTCTGTCCCATTTCCGCCGCATTTTCATTAGTTGTTCTAGGCCTGAAACTCTCTCTCTCCTTGTTCCTGCCTCTTGGTCTCAAGTCTCACCTTTTCCTAGTGCTTGTCCTCCGAGATTATCTGGAATGGATCTTGTGTATTACATCTGCGCATAGCTGTTTTACGTGTTGTCTCTCCCACAAAATTGTGAGTTCTTGAAAGCAGAGAATGCTTTTGTGTTTCTTTGTCTCCCCAATACGGGCAACTAGGTGGTGTGGTGGTAAGAGTGCCAACCCTGGAATCAAGAAGACCATCTTCCTGAGCTCAAATCTGGCCTCAGACACTTACTAGCTGCGTAACCTTGGGCAAGTCACTTCACCCTGGTTGCCTTACTTTCCTCAGCTGTAAAAAGAGCTGGAAAAGAAAATGGCAAACCACTCCAGTGTCTTTGCCAAGAAAACCCCAAATGGGGTGATGAAGAGTTGGACACAACTAAACAACAAAAGTATCGCCAGTGCTTAATATAATGCCTAGCACATAGTAGGGACTTAAAAATTGTTTCTTCTTATTGTTCAACCAAGTCTAAATTTATCCTTTTGCAACTTTCACTATTGCTGTACAATGCAAAAGAGTCACAAACTGGATTGAAAGGTGGAATCCGAGAATATGTTTCTCACACACCCACACCCACACACACACTTAATCCAGAAAGATCCAAGTAGATTCAAAATGAAATACAATTCTAAAATGTACCACATTATTGACAAGTTTTGAAAAGTGGAAGTGGTGCTAATGTCAGACAAAGTTGAATTCCAACTAGAAAGTGTTATAAGAAACAAAGTATACAGTAAGAAATAGATAATGAGTACAAGTAGAAGAAGTCTTTGCAAATGAGAATGGCCATTTCTTCATCAGAGTCCCTAGTAGGGCAAAGGAAACGATAATAGGGGATAAAATAGAATTTTCAGGTATAGAGTGGAGGGAATAGGAAGCTTGTAGTAAGAAACTTCTATTTTTGTTAGCAAAGTAGCAGGTGAGGTCTTCCACTGAGAGAGAAAGAGAAGAGGTGATTTTACAGACTGCTTAAGGAGAAAAGAATTTGTAAGAGGTACGATGGGGATTCTGAAAGTAAATCAAAGATTAAAAAGGGTGACTACACAGCACTGAGGGCCTAATTGAGATGAGATAACAAAATTGTAGTGGACCCATTTGACAGATGTGTGACTTCCTCTACCAGTACTCAGAAGCCAAAAAAAAAAAAGTAGAAATAAAGAATACATATAGTGTAATCAATCCCAGTTTGGGATTTTGTAAGACATGAAAGGTGATAGGTTATGGACATAAGGGATTTAAAAGTAAAGTGCAGCATATAGTTATACTGGTACACAATGGAGTCAAGACTGAATGGAGGAAATTGAGACTAGAACTGAGGTGATCATGTAGAAAAACGGATGGCAGGGGGGAACAAAATGATAGTAAGTCCTAGAGAGGATAGATAATAGGTTTAGGAGGACTGGAGCAGAGGAAGATACAAAATGACAGTATAAGGTCAAAAAAAATTTAAAGATTGAGATCATGAAAATAGTAATTCTATGTACAATTATTGAAATCTAAGTTCTGGGTGGCTAAGGTGATGCGAAAATGTCAGTCAAGGAAATTCAGGTAGCTGGTGAAATGGGAGGCCTGAGTATTTGATGGGACATCCTCATGTATGCTGAAATCCATAAGCATAGGGCCAGGGTTTGGAAGAAAGAGGAAAACTATGAGCCAGGTACTGAACTCTTTGAGAAAGGAGGGGGAAACAACCTCGTGGTAGGCAGATAACTGCAACAAGAATCTGGACTTGATACACATAAACAAAGTGAACCTCAAAGGAGGGTAGCCTTATTTATAATGTGGCATCAAAAGGTATTTGTCCTTAGAATGTTCTCCTCTGCCTCTCCTGAAATTCTAGAATGTTCCATTTATAAGGTGCCTATACTCTCACATGACTTGGTTCCCTTTTCTCCTAAACAGTATGGGGTACCAATTCAAGTTCAACAAATGTTTATTAAATGCTGACTCTATGCAGAGCACTAGGCTAGATACAAAGAGAGATACAGCATTTAAATAAATAAAGAGGATATGACATACATAAACAAGCATAATGCAAAATGATACATACATTAGGGAGTTTCAAAGAGCTACGAGAAATCCAAGGTACAAAAGGCATTACTCAGTGAGAGAAAGGGGAATCATAGATGACTCCGTTGAGGAAGCTGCATTTGAACTGGACTTTAAAGGATGGAATGGATTGCCAAAAAGCAAAAAAAAAATAGGGACAGAAGAAAAAAAAATCCAAGCATAAGGAACAGCATGAGCAAGGATAAAGCACTAAGTATAGTGGACAGCAAATAGCCAATTTTACTGGAGTCTAGGGCTTATGAAGAAAAATCATATAAGATTAGAACAGCACCAGATTGTGAAGGGCTGAGGAGTTTAAGTCTCATTTAGTTGGTTTGAGAGTAATTGAAGGCTAAGTAGAAGAGTGAAATAACGAGATCTGTATGTAACTAAGATTAATCTGGCATTGCTTGCTGTTAAAGAAGAATTAGAAAGGGGAATGAATGGAAGTTCTGTTAGGCATCCTATTGTAACAGTTCAGATATATAGTAATGAGAGCATAAATACAAGAAGGTAGTAGTGAAAATAAAGGGAAGGCAGTGACGGGGGTGGGGAGGGGGAAGATTAGTTGTTGTCCTATGTTCTCAGAGGACCAAAATGACATCACTATGCTTGAGTCAAGTTTCAGTGTGTCCAACTGTGACTAATCAGACCAAATACCAGCTCAGAATGCTCTACCACAGGTCGGGCACAAATAGTCCATGTGAACCTTTGGAGTGAATTCTCCAAATTTATGCCTCTCGTGTTTCTTTTAAGCTATTTCAGTTCTGCTTTGTTCATAGAGCACAGCACCCTCTTGATGTGGACACACCATGCCAGTGTCTCCCATGTCACACAATTCCAAAATTCTTGAGAGTGTCCTTCTATCGCTTCTTCTGACCACCATGTGAACACATATCCTGGGTGAGTTCTTCAAAGAGTCTTTTTGGGCAAGTGTACATTTTGCATTTGAACAATGTGGCCAGCCCATTGGAGTTGCACTCTCCGAAATAGAGGTAGCTTGGCAGTTGAGTTCGAGAAAGGACCTCAGTGTCTGGTACCTCATCCTTCCAGGTGATCTTCAGAATCTTCCTAAGACAGTTTAAATGGAAGCAATTCCATTTCCTGGCATGTAACTGGTATACCGTCTAGGTTTCTCAGGCATACAACAATGAGGTCAGCACAACAGCTCTGTAGACCTTCAGCTTGGTAGTCAGTCTAATACCTCTCCTCTTCCACACTTTCCTTTGGAGCCTTCCAAACTCTGAACTAGCTCTGGCAATGCATGCATCAACGTCATTATCAATGTGTACATATGCTACCAAGGTGAGTGAACTTATCTACAACATTCAAAACTTCTCCATTTCCTGAAACTGCTGGTGTGGTGGTGGCTGATGGAGCATCTATGTTTTCTTGGTGTTAATTGTTAGGTAAAAATTAGCACAAGCATCAGAGAATCAGCCCACACTTTGTTTAGAGTCTACATTGAATGCAAAATCATTTGCAAAAAGAAAATCATGTACCAACACTCTCTCCACTTTGGTCTTGGCTTTTGTAGCCTTTTCAAGTTGAAGTATTTACCATCATTGCGATAGCTTACCTCAATGCTGTATTTGTCCTCATTGAAGGCATTTGACAACATGGCTGAAAACATCATGCTAAAAAGCATGGGGGCAAGCACACAGCCTTGTTTCACTCTACTGATGACTGGGAAAGCATGGGAGTGTTGTCCATTATCCAGAACTCGGGGAAGCATGCCATCATGAAATTGATGTACAGTGCTGTTGAACTTCTCTGGGCAACCAAATTTTGACATAATTTTCCATAATCCCTCATGACTGACAGTATCAAAGACCTTGGTCTCCACAGTACCTACTTCAGCTGCCTTTATATCAATTGGAACAAATTGTTCTCATCCGCCCATTCCACCAGGGGAAGTCTTCACACACTTGGAGTAGACACCCCCCTAACATACCAATGGGTTTGCGATCCCTCAGTTACCCTCAACCTGGCTACCGAAATGGTTTGCTGGGGTATGGCCACTGTGCTTGCTCCAGCTTTTTGTAGCCAGAGGTGAGAGTTAGTTAGGTGGAACAGGTGTCCATCAAAGGTGGAAAGTAGCCCTGAAAAGGGCACAACAGCTCTAATATCAGAAGTGCTACTCTTCCCTGAACATACCCTACACACCTGTGGGGTAGATAGTGTGTAAGTAGAATCTAAATCCCATAGTTGATAAAATTCTCACCTCTTGATCCTTCTCTCCCTGTAATTCAGTCACCAGATCAAATTTTCCCAGGCTAAATTTTTTCCTCCTGCTATCTTACTCCATACTCTCATCCCTAGCCATCTTAGCCCATCGTGATCCATAGTCTGAATTGCCCTCATCCCCTTCTAAGTCCTTTGGAATCCTTTTTTTAATCAAATGCTTTATTAAATTCTAGTTTACATCATTCATTTCTACAAGATTTTGAGTTACAAATTTTCTCCCCGTTTTTCCCCTACCCACCACCCCAAAATAGCAATCCCACTGGATATCCCCTCCTCCAATCTGCTCTCTTCCATATCTTCTCCCATACCCCCTCTGACTTTCCAGTAGAGCTCAGTGGATCTCTATGCCCCAGTACCTGTATATCTTATTTCCCAGTTACATGTAAAATAATATTAATAATACTATGTGCATATATATATATATATATATATATATATATATATATATATATTAAACATTTGGTTTTAAAACTTTGAATTCCAGATTCATTCCCTTCCTCCCTTGTCACCCACCTTACTGGAAAGATAAGCAGTTCAGTATAGATTGTACATGTGTAGCTATGTAAAACATTTCCATAGTGGATATATTGTAAAAGACTGACTATATTTCATCCTTCCTATCCCACCTCCCACTTGTTCTATTCTCTACTTTGATCCCCTCCCTTTTCAAAAGTGGGTGCTTCCAATTTCCCTCCCCCCTAGCCTGCCCTCCCTTGCATCATCCCCCCTCTCATCCCCTTCCCCCCTATTCTCCTGTAGGGTGAAATACCCTATTTAGTGTGTATGTCATTCCCTCCCTAAGCCAAATTCAATGAGAATAAGGTTGACCTTTCTGTTCTTCCCCTCCATTGTAACCATTTTCCATTTCCTCTTCTATATGAGATAGTTTATCCCATTCTGTCTCTCCTCATCTCCTCTCATTATATTCCTCTCTTACCTCTTAATTTCACCTTTTAAGTATCATCCCTTCTATTAAATTGGTCCTGTGCCCTTTATCTATGTATATCTGTACACATATATACACACATTCACATATGTATTCATACACCCATATACCCTCCTTTATAGACATATATGTATGTATGTATGTATGTATATATGTAAGTATATACATACACACACATACATTTCTATTCCTTTCAACTATTTTCACAGTGAGAAAAGTTTTATCAGTTACAATTGTTGTTTTTCCATGTAGGGATGTAAATAGTTCAACTTTCATAAGTTCCTTATGATTTCTTTTCCCTGTTTACCTTCCCATGCTTCTCTTGCTTCTAGTATCTGGACATCAAATTTTCTATTCAACTCTGATTTTTTCATCAAGAATGCTTGAAAGTCCTCTATTCCACTGAATGACCATATTTTCCCCTGAAATATGATACTCAGTTTTACTGGGTAGATGATTCTTGGTTTTAATCCCAGATCCTTTGACCTCCAGAATATCATATTCCAAGCTTTTTTATCCCTCAGTGTAGAAGCTGCCAGATTTGTGTTATGCTGATTGTGTTTCCACAATATTCAAATTGTTTCTTCCTGGCTGCTTGTAATATTTTCTCCTTGATCTGGGAATTCTGGAACCTGGCTGTAATATGCCTAGGAGTTTTCTTCTGCAGATCTTTTTCAGGAGGTGATCAGTGGATTCTTTCAACCTCTATTTTGCCCTCTGGTTCTAAAACATCAGGGCAGTTTTCCTTGAAAATTTCTTGGAGGATGATTTCTAGGTTCTTTCTTTGATCATGGCTTTCAGGTAGTCCAATAATTTTTTAATTATTTCCCCTGGATCTATTTTCCAGGTCAGTGGTTTTCCCAATGAGATATTTCACATTGCCTTCTATTCTTTCATTTTTTTTGGATCTGTTTAATAGCATCTTGATTTCTCATAAAGTCATTAGCTTCCATTTGCTTCAATCTAATTCTGAAGGAATGATTCTCCTCATTGAGCTTTTGAGATTCTTTTTCCATCTGACAAATTCGGCTTTTTAAGGCATTCTTCTCCTCATTAGCTTTTTGAGACTCTTTTGCCATTTGAGTTAGTCTGTTTTTTAAGGTATTTTCCTCAGTCAGGCTGTTGACTCTCATTTTGTAATTTTCTTGCATTTTTCTCATTTCTCTTTCCAATTTTTCCTCCACTTCTCTTATCTACTTCTTAATGTCCTCTATGGCCTGTAACCAGCTCATATTTTTCTTGGAAGCTTTTGGTGCAGGAGTTCTGACTTCACTGTCTTCCTCCTGTTCCATGCTTTGATCCTTTTTGTCCCCAAAATAGGAGTGTAAAGTTGGGTTACTCTGCTTGCTTTGCTTCCCTCATTTGCTCATGTTGCCACTCAATTACTTGACTTTTGAGCTTTTTGCCACTAGGACTCTGCTACCAGACAGGGGAGCTTCAGCCCAATTGCTGGGATTTTCTCAGCTGCTGAAGGTATTAGTTGGGTGCCCTCTCTGAAGCCTCCACAAAATTTGGCAAGCTGGTTGCACACTGCAGCACCTCCACCCTAGACCACAATCCAGATCCAAGCATGTTAAAGCAAGAGCTCATACTGGTTGCTTGGTCCCCCTACAATCTGCAGGCCAGGAGCTGAAGCAGCCACTTGACTGTGGCTGCACGGCTTCTGCACCTCAGCTGCTTCTTGCCCCAGGTGCAAAGGCCAACCGCACTCCCGAACTACTGAATCTCAAAGTCCACACTGCACTGACCTCTCACTTTGACAGCATCTATATGTTGATAATTCTGAAAACCGCTACACCTGCTGGTGATCTGAACTCCCTCCAGCCAGTGGCTGGTCAGGCCTGCTCTGAGGCTAAAAACTCAGGCTCCCGCAGGGCTGGGCTTGGCTCCCAGAACACTGGCTGGCCACTTCCTGCCAGCCTGCTGGGCTATCCTCAGCAGAAGGTTAGCTTTTCTGTGTCATTTTGTGGGTTCTGAAGCTCTAAAGTTTCTTCAGAGTTACCTTTTACATGAATTGGAGGAGGTGGAATCTGGAGCCCCATATAAGTCCTATTTCTACTCTGCCATCTTGACTCAGCCCCCCCCGGAATCCTTGTTAGCTTGTTAATTAACTTGTCTTCACCCAAAAGCTTCTGGTGTTTGCAGAAACCTGCCTCCCTGTGGAAGACATAGTAGCTCTTCAGTATTTTTTCTCTCTTGCCTCTAACATGCTGGGCTAAGAGGAGGAATGGACAGATTTCTTGTTTCTCACAGTCACATCCAGACTAACCCTTCAATACGATCATTTGGCAACTTACCTTCCTTAGATATCTCTATCTATATGTATCACTAACTCCAGAGCCTTGTTCAGTTCATTTACCAGGTCCAAGGTCACTACTATCCCTCTTTTCTTAAGGACTTCAGTGTTGTCCAGTAATTTCAGTCATGTCTGATGCTTCATGACTTCATTTGTGGTTTTCTTGGCAAAGAGACTGGAGTGGTTTACCATTTCCTTCTCCAGCTCATTTTACAAATGAGGGAACAAACTAGGGTAAACAGGCTTAAGTGACTTGTCCATGGTCGCACAGCTATTGTGTTTCCCCGATAATAAGACCTATCCCGAAAATAAGCCCTCCCCTTACTGTGTAAGATTCCTCTAAAATAAGCCCTCCCCCGAAAATAAGCCCTATTGAGATTGCTACTGTAGTGAAGGTGATCCCCTGCACTACACGCTACATTACGGTACCCTCTGTATCCACCGTCCCCCCCCCCATCCCCCTGGGAAACGCACACCGCACTCCGAGCCGCATCCAATCAGAGCTGCAGCAGTGAGTGCGTCATCCTGTTCTTCCCCAGTGATTTGCTTGCTGGCACCATTGAGAGCAGTGCCGTGGAGGAGAGCTGAGGCAGGACAACATAAAAACCCGGTATGTAAGCGGGAGTGAGGGGGCATGATGGAGGATAAAAAGGGCATGATGGAGGAAAAAAGAAGAACTCAGGGGGCATGATGGAGTGAAAAGAAGGACTGATGGTCATAATTTTATTATTCTGTCTGTTTTGACCCCCAGACATGAGTACAAAAAGGAAGAGCTATACTGTTGAGTATAAGAAAGCAATTGCAGAGGAGTCACATGGCAAGAATCTTGCAGTTTTCTGTAAAGAAAACCTTTTGGATCTTCAAATGGTCAGAAAATGGAGAGCAGATTATAATAACCTCAATCAACAGGTGGATGAGGGAAAAGGGAAAAAGCGCATGTCTGGATCAGGTCGGCAGTCCTTATATCCTGACTTGGAGATCCTCATTGGTGAATGGATTGCTGACAGGAGAGCAAAGGCCTTGGTTGTGTGCAGGGCTGATATTCAAGCATTTGCCCTTTCAATGGCACCAGAGTTTGAAATGGTCTCAGAAGGATTCAAAGCATCACAACACTGGTTGAACGGTTTCCTTCAACGGTACACGTATGAACTGTCCCTAAGAAGATCAACAACACTGTTTAAGCTAGAAGATGCTGAAGTTATTAAATGTGCACTTGCATTCAAGTTCTTTATTGATAGGATTGACATTTCCAAGTACCAAACCTGCAATATGATTGCTATGGATGAAACTGCAGTGTTTATGGGACAAGGATCTCAAACAACAATTCATCACAGGGGTGCAACGTCAATCTACATTCCCACCACTGGCTATGAAAGTGCACGGGTCACCTGTGTTTTGGCAATTCATTTGGATGGAAAGAAAGCCACACCTCTAATCATCAGCAAGGGCAAGAAAGATAAGATTGAATGTGTATCTGGCATTTACGTTCTTGAAACCGAAAAAGCCTGGTGTACACAAGCCGTTATAAGAAAGTGGGTTGATTTAATGCTGCCACTTGTTATGCGAGGTAACCAAAGAGGTCTGATAGTCTGGGATTCAGCCAGCACTCACCGCACTAAAGAAATGAAGAACTTCCTTGCAGAGAGAAGAATAGATCAAGTAATGATTCCTGCAGGAATGACTGCCTATCTCCAGACCCTTGATATTGCAATAAACAAGCCATTCAAGGACCATTTGCGCATGGAAGTCAATGACTACATTGAAAATAGAATGGAAAGAAATCAGCGTGGAAACTTTGTGAAGCCCTGTCTGCAAGAAGTCATGACTTGGGTGAAGAAATCATGGGATAAAATTACTGACAGCTGTGTCGCCAAGGCACTACGAGCAGGTTACCTGGACGAGACATATTCATTTAAAGAGAGCTATATTGCTGGACATGACAGATTGGGTCCACTTCTTCTGAAGGAAATGGAGGCGCAAGACATCCAGGACGGAATTCAGGGTATGGACACTTATGACGATGCTGTTGAAGAAGATGACATGATCATTATTGAATAAAGGTACATTTTTTTGTTCACATTTACCTGTTTATTAAAATTGCTGTCAATGTTCATTAAAATAAGCCCTCCCCTGAAAATAAGCCCTCTGGTGATTTTCTGTCCAAAAAATTTAATAAGACAGTGTCTTATTATCGGGGAAACACGGTAGTAAGTGTCTGAGGCCAGATTTGAACTCAGGTCTTCCTGACTCCAGGCCACTGTGCCACCTAGCTGCCCTTAAGGACTTCAGTACTTGTTTCACAATCTTCCTTTCTACTTCAAGTCCCTGCCTTATACTTGGAGACTTCAACATACATAACTTCCCATGTGCATTTTGAAGTTTGACTCAGTGAAAAAAAATACATTATTTGGAATGTTGGAGACATGATATTGGGGAAAAAACAGTAGGAATCTGGGGTGGCTAAATAAAGCGTTCTTATTTGTCTTTTCTTTTGGTTAACACATTTCAGTTAATCACTGGACACTTCATACTTTTGTATCACCTTTGATTCTTGGCCTCCATAAACCCTCCACTGAGTAGCAACAAAGCATGGGGGAGATCTTCGTCTTGTTCTTTGGGAAGCAGTACAAGCATTCAAACCATCAACCTGTTTATCCTTGCTACGTATCTTTTAAAATCATACATTTCCTACTTTAACTTTTATTTGTATCGCAAGAATGCAATTTCCCTCTAGTACCTATGCTACATCATTATGTTATGAATCATTGACCACTACAATCTCTGATGAAGCCAAACTATACAAGTGATACAAAGGGCAATGAAGAGATGCAATATCGGTGTAAGTAGGCTGCTACAATGATGATGAATACAAGTGACATGAGGAATATCCAAGAATGTACAAATCAGCCCATTTAAATTAAATTTTTCTTGCTTATTCAGAGAATCATGTATAGGCCTGCTTGGGTTTCGTCCTCACTTGAGAGAGAAGCATGACAAATGCTGAGCAGAGGACACTTAAAAACAAGCATATTAGTTAAATACTAGCTACCTTCCCACAGAAAGGGGTCAAGCAACACAAGCTAGTAGGTGAACTCCCCTTCCAAAGTATTTCATGCTTCTTTGGTTACTGAGCACCAATTAGAATTTCACTCTAATCCACCTGCAGCTTGGAGACCTCTGTTAACTTCAAGTGGCCTTGGTTAATTGCTGCAAGAATGTTCTAGTACAACTTCCCATATAAAAATTCAAAAAACATTGCAACATTTACCCTATTTCGCGTTATGATATTATATTTCCGATGTAAAGGAACACTGAACAGTGTTATTATCTACACATTTAGAGTTACAGAGTTGTGGATATTAGCAAATGTGTGTTTGTAATAGACTCTTTAATAGTATTATTCAATGCACAGAATAACCATCCCCTGTACATTAGTATTTACATTAAGAATATAATTTATTTTTTAATGGAATATTCTAGGGTACATCGGAGCATTTGCTGATGTTTCAGAGCTTGAAATGGGATTTCTCTCCAAATTCATTATCTCCTTCTTTCTCTCTCTCCAGCATCTTGTTTTCTTTGTGCTTAGGCGATGTTGTTGTGATACCTGGCAACAAAATAAAAATGCAAACTACAGGACTCTTCAGATTTAGCTGCTTGTGGAATATCATTCAGATACCGAGACCAATAGTGCTACAAAGAATGGTTACAGAATCCATTAGTTACAAATATGTGTAACTTTTATATCAACATCCTCATAGAGTATCCTTTCCTTCCAGTTTCTCCTCTTGGTAAGGTCAGGCATAAAGGTATAACGCAGGCTTCAAGATTTAGAACTGTATGTCATGGTAACTCAGGGGAGAACCAGCTGGTTAAGTGCAATGATGACAGCACCAAGTTGTGTTATATGGCCATTTGGGGGGAGACCTCCATCTTTTTTTTTAAAGTTTTTTGGAGGGGGAAGGCAGGGTAATTGGAGTTAAGTGACATGCCCAAGGTCACATGGCTAGTTTTGTGTTAAGTGTCTGAGGCCAAATTTGAACTCAGGTCCTCTTGACTCCAGGGCCAGTGCTCTATTCACTGTGCCACCTAGCTGCCCCAAGGAAGACCTGCCTCTTGAGTAACTGAGTTTCTCCTTTAGATATCATACAGAAGTAGTCCAAAGATACTTTTTTATTCCTCAAAATATGCTGCTCCTGGGGTGGCCAGGCAGCACAGTGAGTAAGAGCACCGGCTCCAGGGTTGGGATGACCTGGGATCGAATCCAGGCTCAAAAACTTAGCACCATACCCAGGAATAACTGACCATGTAACCTTGAGCAAGTTACTTAACCCCAATTGCTTAAAAAAAATATGCTGCTCCTGAGACAGTGCTTTGATTTGGGGGTGCTCCCTTTATCCATTAACCTTGAAAGGAACACTTTTAGCAGGAAAAGTTAGCCAGGACATTTGTAAAGCACTAAGCAACAAGCAGATTTTTCTTTATGTTATTGCTGGAGGTAGCATGACACAGTGAATAGATGATTGACCTTGAAGCCTGGAGGCCTTGAGTTCAAGACCTAAGTCTGACACATACTTCTTGTTTGACTCTGGGCAAATCCCTCAACTGTCAATTACTTTAGGAACTCTAAGATTATAAACCTGCATTAGTAGAGGAACTTCCATCATTAGGGACTTCTCAAAAGCAAGGAACTCACAGGTCTTGGTCTAGTTCCTTATTCCTTATATGCTGGACCAGAGAGCCTCTGAAGTACCCTTCACCTGAAAATCAGAGACTCGGTTTAGACTACCACCAAGTAATTCTCTCACAACCTCTAGCTACATAACTTTAGCAAGTCCCTTAAACTTTGAGTCTCAGTCTTCCCTCTGAAAAATGGATGCACTACTTATTACACAGGTATTATAAGGATCAGACTAATATTTAATATAATGTTTGCTATAATATAATGTTTTTATATTCTCCTTCCCCCCTTCTGTAGTGGCAAGCATCCCAGTGTCCCCAGGGTGCCTGCTCACACAGGTTCTTGGATCTGCTTTGATAAAGGAAAGCAACTCAAAATGGGTTAACAAGCTTACTTTAATCAGTCAGACATATATCGTTTACCTTGTTCAGGGGAAAAAGGTCAGCACCCTGAACTTCAAAGCATACAGGCAGAATTATCAAGACAGAAACAGATCAAATAGACAGATTTCCAAACTGTCCAACCATTACATCCATACCCAGTCAACATCTGGGTTTTTCAAAGCCGGGGGACTCTCAACAACGGCTTCCCAGAATTCAGATCAAATCACAGAACACTTCTCAAAGTAAGTCCCAAAACAAAGCTACACATCAGGGCTTATATAGCCTTCTCCTGGCTCAGAGAATGTAACAACCTTATTGACTCACTGGCCAATCAAGAAGTATCTACTGAAAAACATGCCTCCCACCCCAGGCTCCGGGTGCACTTTAGTCTAGGGGCAGGGAAGATCTTCCAAATTTGCATTCCCATTACACCTTCGAACTCCCCACTCAACTCCAGTCTCTCCTTATTACCTCCAGGAGCAAATATAAAATGCTGTTTGTCATTCAAATCTTCTTATAACCTATCACCATTCTACCTTTCCAGTCTTCTTACATTTTACTCCCCACCACGTACTCCTAGATCCAGTGACACTGGCCTCTTGGTTGTTCCATGAGCAAGACACTCCATCTCTAAGCTTTGGGCATTTTCTTTGGCTATCTTCCATACCTGGAATGTTCTCCCTCATCAACTCCACCTATTGACTTTCCTGACTGTCTTTAAGTCTCAACTAAATTTTCATCTTTTACAAGAAGCTTTTCTCAACCCTTACTTTTTGTATGTAAAGAGGTAGAAATTTATTGGAATATAAATATTCAGAGAATGTATAAGATAGAAAATATACAGATATATAAACACCATATACAGACCCTTGCTATAAGAAAACATCTTATGTATTCATCTACTGCTTAGGCTACCCATGTGCTATCACATCTTCTTCTGTTAGAATATATAAGATATGGAGGAAGAAGAGAAAGAGAGAGCAAGGCTGCCCTCACTGGTTTAAAAAAAGGTAGCAGATCTGGGGAAGCAGATCTTGGAGCCAGGGCCCCTTCACCTGTGGTCTCAGTTTATCTGAAGCAACACACATTCAATGATATAAGGCTAGGTAAGAAATGAGGCAAAAGAGAATATAGTTTGCCAACTCCAAAAGAAAAATCAAACTGGGAGGGGTAGACCCTTAGGTTTCTGGTCAGATCAGAAATAATTGCTATTTATACTCACTCTGAGCCATTAAAGCCCCAAAAATGACTAAGTGAGGCTTGGGCTGGGACCTAGTCTTGATTAATCAGTGAGACTGGGAAAGACCTTAGCTTAAAAAGGCCAAGTTCTCCCACTGCATCTGGGGTCAGCTCCAGTTGTCCTGACCTATATCTTGCCACTGGACTCAGATGACTCTGGAGGAGAGAGTGAGGCTGATGACTTTGCACAGCCCTGCCTCACTTAAATCCAATTCATCTGCAAATCAAGACAAGACAGAATAAGTAGAAATGGTGTTAGGAGAGATAAAAAAGAAAAACAAACAAACCTTAGACCTTATTGCTAACAAAAAAAGGCAACTATAGAATATCAGTAATTACCTATGAGCTTACTGACCTATTTTCTCTACCATTTTTTACTTTCCACCTTGTAAAATCTTTACAAAAATAATCTACGCAGGCATCTGGGACATTGTCAATTACGGCAGTAGAAGGCAAATGGCTGGCTTTCAAAAGTAATATTCCATAGTAGACCACATATTTGCCTCAAACAGTGGATTGAAAGTTCTACATAAATAGAGGGCCCCATTGGGCTTATTGTTGTTGATTGTTTTTAAAGCATTTAATCCAGTAGGGCAAAATACCAACTTAAAATGTCTTTTCTAATAAAGCATCTCCCATAGACACGCAAACATTATAGGATACCTTGTAAGATATAAAAGCAGAGTTAATCTTGTTAGATAACCCTCAATGGTGTTCACTACTATCACAGAGACTCTATACAGGGGTCAAGCTGAATAGATTCACTCTAAATGATGTGATCTGCCAGATGTTCTTATTTTCAGATTACATTGGTCTGATTAGATTAGTCCCTGGAACATTGAAGGGCTCCAGAAATAATATCCATTATCATTCAAAGAGTTTGGCTTAATTACCCATGCAAGAAAACTCAAGTAGATGAGGAATGTCAACCATCCTATGACAATGGAGTTGGATGATCTATCCATCCATCCATCTATCCATCTATCCATCTATCCATCTATCTATCTATCTATCTATCTATCTATCTATCTATCTATCTATCTATCTATCTATCTATCTAT
>NW_027186523.1:8036896-8194645 GCF_028583685.1 Petaurus breviceps papuanus
TATCTATCTATCTATCTATCTATCTATCTATCTATCTATCTATCTATATTACAGCACATAAACATATACCTTAATGTGCATGTGTATGCCTGCATATATCTATATACATACATATAAGTGGGAAAGGGAAGAAGCATTTATTAAGCACCTAGTATGTGTTAGGCATTGTGTTAATAAGAGCTTACAAATGCTATCTCATCTGATTTTTATAACAACTGCTGCAAGGTAGGTACTATTACAATTATCATTTTATAGTTGAGAAAACTGAGGTAAACAGAGGTTAAGTGACTTGCCCAGGATCACACAGTAAATGTCTGAGGCTGGATGTGAATTCAGGTCTTCCTAATTCCAGGCCCACTGTTCAATGATACCACCAGCTACCTCCGTATGAAATACATAGGGGTAACTTGGTATAGTGGATAGTTAGTTACAGCCTTGGGGTCAAGAAAACCTGGGCATATGCAGCACAAATACAATATACATGTATATATAACAACAATATATATATATATATATATATATATATATATATATATAACAACACATGTATATACACACAAATATACACAACCATGTGCGTATATGTGTCTTTGTTTCTTTTTCTTGTCTGCCTATCCATTTATATCACAGAGGCAGTACAGAGTAGTAGACAGTGCCAGCCTTGGCTTAAGAAGAGATATATTTGGGTCCTCCCTGACTGGTTATGTAACCCTGAGCAAATTACTTGGTCTCCTAGTGTTGCTGAGCAGTTGCTGATCTTCACTGGTAGAAGGAGTTTTCTCCAACAAAAGTCATCTGCATTTGGGAAATAAGCATTCTAGTCACTATCCCCTGTATATACTATCACTTTTTGGACACCTAGCTGTTCATAATCTTCTATCATCATTCTCTAACACCTCCCAAATAAATGTATTCAACATCACAAAAACAATTATATAAAAATGGGCCTTTGTTTTAACAATATAATTTTTCAAATATAATCCAACCCATTCATTTCCTCCTGTTCAGCTCTGGGCCAAATTAATTGTTGAGTAGAAATGTCTTCTGTCCAAAATATGTGATACAGATGCACACACACACAGTGTGACTATATTATATATATTGCAGTATGCCTGGTTTCCTTTGTAACCCCTATGTCTTTTATATTATTTGTATATCTGTGGAATGAGGGAAAACATACAGTTATATACTGTGTAAATACATGTCATATATGTAAGCATACATATACACATGGATATGCATATATATTGGGGGGCAGGTTGTTTGCAAGGATAGCTTGAGAAACTTCTTCAAAAGTCTAGATAAACTAAGCCAATAATATTTTCCTGAACTTAATAACTCCACGAAAAAAGGATATGAGGTTAGCGTGGCATAATCTGTTCTTGATGAAGTCATGCCAGTTCTCTGTGATTGCTTTGCTTGTCCTTTATATACCCGCTATGTTTTTAATAATATACCCTAGAATTTTGCCAAGTCAAGTCATAGAACATTTATTAAATGCTTATCACGTGGCAGGCAAAAACACAAGCACAAAGATAGTCCCTGCTCCCGAGTATCCATAGAAAGAAACTGAAACGGAGTGGAGGGGAGGTACAGTGATGAAGGTATCTGGGGCCATGATGGAGAAAATCTAGGAGAGTCAGAAGTACAACATGGGAAGGAAAGAAGACATTGTTGGTATAGATGCCCCCCTTAAAATTTTGGGGCTGGAGGAACTAGCCAATCAGAGAAAGAAAGGCTACATGGATATAGGGTACTTCCACTGTTTAAAGTTCAGGGGTGGAAATGAGCTTCCAAGGCCAAGTGACCTTCCAGGATAAAGCCTCTTAAGGTCCTGGAAAGTAGTTCATTTGGACTAGGTGATTTGAACTATTCAGGAACAGCCAAACATTTTTCAATGAGATATTTCACATTGCCTTCTATTTTTTCATTCATTTGGATCTGTTTTATAGTATTTTGATTTCTCATGAAGTCATTAGCTTCCATTTGCTCTAATCTAATTTTGAAGGAATTATTCTCTTCCATGAGTTTTTGAAATTCCTTTTCCATCTGGCCAGTTTGGCTTTTTAAGGTGTTCTTCTCATTGGCTTTTTTAGACCTCTTTTGCTATTTGGTCTAGTCTATTTTTAATGTATTATTTTCTTCAGGCAGGCTATTGATTCATTTTTCATGATTTTCTTGCATCGTTCTCATTTCTCTTCCCAATTTTTCCTCTACTTCTCTTACTTGATTTTCAAAATCCTTCTTGAGCTCCCCAATGGCCTGCAAACAATTCATATTTTTCTTGGAGGCTTTTGATGCAGAAGTTTGACTTTATTGTCCTCTGGTTCTATGTTTTGATCCTCTTTGTCCCCCCAAAAAGATTCTATAGTTTAATTGTGCTTCCTCTGTTTGCTGCTCATCTTGCCAGCCAGTTACTTGAATTTTGAGCTCTTTGCCATGGTAGAATTCTGCTTTCATAGTGGAGAGAGCTGTGTCCTAAATTTCTGGGGTTTTGTACAGCTGTTGTCAGAGCTATGAGGAAGGCACCCTCTCTACAGACACCACAAGTTCTGGCATGCTAGCACTCCTCATCCCAGGACTGCCACCCAAGACTGTGACCCAGATACAAACAGGTCAAAGCAAGAGCAATTCCCCTCTGAATGGTCACTTGGTCCCCCTGCAATCTGTAGGCCAGGAGCTCCAGAGGCAGCCGGGCAGTAGCTGCAGCTGCTGCCACCTCCACTGCCCCAGGGGGCAGGGGCCAGACCACACTCTTCTCTCACCTATTTCCAACAGAGTTCCCTTCTGACCTTTTACTTTCTCTTTGGCATTATTGGTTGAGAAGTCTGGAAACTGCCACAGCTGCTAGTGATTTACTTTCTTGAAGTCTGCTCTGGCAGGTCTGTGCTGCAGGTCTGTGCCCTGGGCCTGGAGCACTGCTGGTCTGGGCCAGTGCAGCCCACATGGGACTGTGCTCCATTCCCAGCTTGCTGCGATAGACCCTTCCTGTCAGCCTGCCAGGTTGTCTTCAGTGGGATATTTGTTTCTCTCTGTCACTTTGGGGGCTCTGTAGATCTAAAATTTTAGTCATTTTTACAGGTATTGGAGTGGTTGGAGTGGGAGCTGAAGCAAGTTCTTGCTTTTACTCCACCATCTTGGCCCAGCCAAACATTTTTATACTATATTCCTACTTGGGTTTCAACTCCTTATCAGCCCTTTTCCCTGTTTTCTGGTTGCCTTCAAGTCTCTGATTCAGTGCCCCCATCTGCACAAGGCTTTACCTGATCTCCCCTTCCCATACACAGTTGTCCTTGGTTTATTACCAAGATAGTATTCCAGTTCATATTGGATTCCAGAGACAATTGTTAAATTTTCAGTGTATTTACACTTACAGTAAACTCTACAAATCAGGGCTTTCATTGTTTCATTGACTATCTAGACTCTAAACTTTAAGGAAGTGATAGAGAAAATGTTAAGAATGTAAATTAAACTGTCATACCTACTCCCTGCCCCCACCCCCCAGCCAGTTGTTAAACATTTACCAGCACATCTCTTTGAAGGTAAGGTCCTTAAGGACAGAGATTGCTTTGTTTGTTTGTTTTTTGGCTTTGTGCACCTGATGCTTACTGGAGTAGGTATTTAATTCTTATTCATATCATTAAACAACAATGGAACTCTCTGAAATTTTTATCTCCTAAAATTCTACAGCACATAAGAGACAACTTCTGGTTTTCCCCTATTATATCACAAATTTTAAGATGATGTATTCACTTACTCTCAAGGTCCCTATCCCAGGAAACAGTTTCTCCTTGTTGAGGATAAGGTCCAAAATCCAAGTTTTCCTTATTGGTTTCTCCACTTTTTGAAGGATTAACTTATCATAGAGCCAAGTCAAAAAATTATTAATTGCTCGGCTTTTGGCAGGGAACTACAGCAGATGTCTGGATAATTGAAGCCCCCTCTCACCCCACCTCCTCCCCATTCCCATCATTACTATTTCAATATCTCATCTCTGTGCCAGGCTTATGATCTGTTTCCCAGATTTTCTGATGAAAAGTTTTTATTCCTACCTCTATTTAATATTTACTAAAATATTCTCCATTAAACACACCCTGTGGTTTGGGGATTTTCATACACACACAGACACATGCATCCAGACACAGATGTAGATACGTAGTTATAGATGAACAGAAATCCATATCTATATGTATGTGTATTAAACATATATCTTCATGTACATATAATACTAGCAAAATTACTCCTCTGCTCCTACTGAATAAGGTACACTCTTCTAAGGCTATATATTCCATTCATAGGTCCTTAGTGAGACATCAGTGACCCAAGATTCAGATAGAGGCAGAAGGAAGCACCAAGCTATCCATGAATAAAGAAGTTAATACAGTTTAAAATAATAAAGAAATGACTGAATCAAATCCACATAATACCAAGGATAGGTAGAAATGCGGATTATCTGAATATTCGTGGAATTACTGACTGATTTGAATTTCAGTTTTCCTAATATTGAAGTGATGTGAATAATGCAACATCTAATTTTGAATACTCTATTGATGATAAACATTGCATAGAATCATGAAAAGTAGTAGCACATAAATTAAAAAACTATTCTTGTTTGCTGGTAGAAAAACCAACATAAAATAAGGAGCAATATTAACAATAAAATCACCCCAAAAAGGCTATATGGAAAATTAATTTTCCATTAGAACATTACTACTCATGTAAGCATTTGCATATCTAAACTGTTGGTGATTTTTTTTATACCATCAGAACCCTTTTTATATGCATACATACAGTTGTCCCAGAAAAAGAACTATGGAGTCAGAATGCAGACTGAAGCATACGCTTTGCTCTTTTTTTTTTTCTTTCTCGTGGTTCTTCCCATTGATTCTAATAGTTCTTTACAACATGACTAATGTGAAAATATGTTCAATATGAATGTATATGTACAGTCTCTATCAGATTGCAAACCATCTTGGGGAGGGGAGAGGGAAGGACAAAAAATATAGAACTTAAAATCTTATGGAAGTGAATGCTGAGAACTAAAATTAAATTAATTTTAAAAAAGAAATGACATATAGTTGCACACATCGCAGATCACTAAGGTGATAGCAGTAATAACCATAATCCAGAAATTATCAAAATGACATCATCAAATTAACCTGAAGGGTAGGTTGGTATGTATGTGATTTGGTTTTTGGCTTTTTTTTAAAGCATCTTTTACACACTTCTCTCATAGAAGCATGACGAGCCCCATACTTCAAACCAAAGCCAAAATGATTTTATGAGTTCTAACTCTGGCTTTGGTTGACATTAAAAACAACCACCACCACTGATGGAATTATTTCCTTATAAATCATTGCAACCCATCTATTATGCTGTGGCTATATTTTCTCTTTACTGACAAAATGTCCAATCTGCATCATACTCAGTGAAAGCTGTGTTCTTATAAGCATATATTTTAGGTGGTCTTTGAATCACTTACTAAACATTGATTATGTTCTTAGACAGAACTTGGGTAAAATAACAGTAGTAGCAGTAGGGATTTTTCTTTTTGTCCACTCAAACTATACAGGACAAAAAAAGGCAATGGCCTTGTGAATGTGGGTAGGGTAGATAACCTAAATAATTGATCAAACTGGAAAGAGACCTTTGGGACTAAGTGGGGGGGGGGGGAGGAGATGCCTCACATTTAAATAGTTGCTTTAATTTTTAAAAGCGTTTTCCTTTTGAAATAATCTGGACCTGAGATTTCAATTCCTGTGTGGAAATTCCCTTCATTCATGAAGATCAGCAACGTATCTATAACTGACTTGGAGAGTTTCCTAGTACCCCTGAGAAATTGATTTCCCCCTTAATTATACAATCAGTATGACTTAGGGGTCACATTAGAACCCAGATTTTCTTGACTCCAAAGCCTGTTCCTTAACCGCCACATCATGTTAGCTTTCTTTATATCCGTACCCTTATCTAATCCTAACCATAATGAAGTGAATAATACAATGTCTAATTTGGATACTCTATTAGTGACAAATGTCATATAGAATCATGAAAAGTAATAGCACATAAATTAAAAAAAAAAAACAACTATCCCCATGTGCTGGTAGAGAAACCAGGAGGAATCCTAACCAGGATGAAGTGAAGTAGGCATTATCTCCATCTTACAGAGAGGGGTCAGTGATTAACCCAAGAAATAAATTAGATGTGCAGGCAGGTGTTGAACCAGTGGAATACACACACACACACACACACACACAGTGTGTCTCATATATAAAGTGGCCAATAAATCCTGCACTAATTGAAACAAGGAACCATTCAAAATCATTAGGGTTATTGGCTCTGACTTCAGAGAAGCTGGGTGAATTTTTGGTTTTGGCTTATCTTAAGTTTGCTATCTACTAGAAACCTATATACTTCCAAATGGGCTGCCATTCTTTGGTAAGATAACTAGTTTCTAAAAAAAAATCTTTGGAAATATACATTCATTTTCTCTTTCATACAATAATGCAGAAGCCAATAAAAATTCTTTACTTAATAACAGTGAAATGTCAAACCTGATGACAGCTGATGGTGGTGGTGGCAGCAGACCCTAGACCCAGATGCTTACTTAACTCACCCTTGTTCCAGTTCCATGTTAATAGGCAGCAATAGAATCATCTGATAATACACACTGATGAACCCAACACCAAAAAGAGCTGTCAATTTCTCCAGGTTTTATGTCCTTGGCAAATCAGGACCAGAACTGATATGTAATCATGAAAGGTCATACATATACTTTGCTTTGGCAGAAGAAATTAACATCCTTGAATTCTGGCTCTTGGATATTTGTTTTAACTTGTACATAGTACTTTGTATTAAAACAAAAACTATCATGAAGAGATGAGTCATTTGAAAGAAAGAAGTACAGTCATTACTCATCTTCCAGATATAGGTCAGACACAAGCAGTGAATATAGTATTCATTATTACTTTATTAACAATGTGGCTTACAATTTTTCAAGTAAAAAGGGGATTTTTTTTCATTTAGAATAAAAATTAAAATATAACTCTGAATATAGATTTTCATTTATTTACATGAAAACATATATACAGAATACAATCTTACAGCAAACTAACAACATGCCCTTTGTCCTGCAAATTTCAAAAGTAAAAACACCATCAATTTTCTCTTTTACACACCAAAAAGTACACAACATATGAATCAAATCTCAATACAAACTATTCAAACTGGAATGCAAAACAGCAAAAGGGCTTTCAACATTCGCCACTAGAAAGAGTTTATGCTTCTAAACATCATGCTATTTCCCATTTTCGGACAATAAATGAGAGATTTTTTCTGTCCTTTTTCATGTCTCAATTTCCCAGCATACAAATTATTATTATTATTTTGTTTTTTAGCAAAAGATTGTCATTCTACAAGTTTTTTTTTCTTCAATACATCTTTTCCACCCATATGGGACCCTTGTAAATCCTGGTTAAGGTTTGGCACTGCTTACAATTCTCACTGTTATCTGACCTAAACTGTTTTCACTGATAGTTTCAGAAAAATTAGATGGAGATAACTTGGAAAATCATACTAAGTAGCATTTAAAATAAGGGAACAAATGCGAGAAAACTTGGCCAGAACTGAAAGCAGCATCATGTGTTGGCATTTTTAGTGTGTTAGAAAGATGTTTGGGTAAAGTAAGTGGTTCAAACCAGACTAATTAGGATTCAAACCAAAATATTTAGTGGGCACAAAGCATACTATGATTCTGATGGTTGAAAGTGGGAAAATACATGGTCTGCAGAATTTAACCACAGAAAATGTTATTTAATTTAAAGGGAGGGTGACAGATTAATTTTGAGCATGTTTTCTTATAAGAAAAATTGCACATTCCTAGTATGAGAACATCTTATATTATCATTGTTGCCACTTCTCTACAATTTTCATTTGCTTCTGAATTATTATTGCACCAAAGAGAAAATGAGAATATTTATGTTTCTCCAAAGATTTCTTCTCTAGAAACAATGGAAGTCTCGCTTTATCTTGTCCCTTCAAATATCTGCAGCCTCTAATAGTTTTGCAAAAAAGGAAAAAATCATGGTCTCGTCAAAAAGTGACTCTAACAATTCAAATAACAGCAAAGTGGTTTTTTAAACACTGGGTTTTTTTTCATTTTCAGTTATATAAACACAGATATAAACTGTTCTTTTAAAAAAAATATGAAAGCCCCTAGGGCTTCCAAAATGTGGCAGCTTAAGGAAAAACATATTAGAATGGTGTGTTTGCTACAAGATATGAAGGCAAGACTTGGTGTTCTGCCTGACTTAACCCTAACAGCTCTAAGAGAAAGATTAAGAAATTCTACTCAATCCTTGAAGGGCAGAAAATGATTCATTTCCTAAAGCTAAGTATTAGCCTGCACCACAGGCTTGGATCATTATAACTTACTGAGGAGCAACTGAGAATTAAAGTTTTCTAGTGTAGTCTGGGGATGGGATGGGGGAAGGGTGGTGAGAGAAAAAGAAGCAGGAAATTTTAAACTCTATGTCTACACATCATGTTTTAAATATGCCATGGGAGCTTATTCTGTAAAAGAATATTAGTGAATTCTCTTGTACAGAATCTTTTACCATGACAATATTATTCCCATTATTTATTATTTTCTTAAAATTACATTTCCCTTAATTCTTCCTTTGTACAGCTACAGTCCACACGGAGAGGGAGGGAGGAGAAACCAAATCCTGCAACATAGTCTATGACTTTTACTTTGTTTACTAAGTCACATAGACTGTCTCTGTATGGAACAGGAAGGAAATCAAGTCAGGTTTTAAGGGTAGGGAGTTATGTAATATACATAGGACCAAAGTATTTGGGGGGAATTTGTTTGCAAAAGTATGGTGTGGAGGAACAAAGTGAAAGCACTCTTTGGAGGGCAGTTGACTAAAAAGAGACCATACCTATTAGTTTGAGAGGGGCCAAAAAAAGACTTTAGTTAGAAGTTTGTGAGATGGCCAGAATGGTGATGATGGTAGACTCGAGTTTTACTATCCTTCTAATTAGCAGTGGTAGAGAGGAAAAATTTAACTGGTCTTCAGGAACTTTTTTCAATTTAATAGAAACAGGGAAAAACCATGTCTAAAGATGTATTTGTGTATGGGTTGGTTTTTTTTTTTGGGGGGGGGTGGAGTGATGGTAGTTGTGTTATAATTTAGGGAAATTAAAGTGTTCACACTGAATTCAATAATCAAAGGTTCTGGAAAATATTAGCAATTTCACTGAAATAGGTGGGGGAGAAGGGGCCAGTGCTATACAGTAGCATCACAAACTAAAGAGAAGAAAGCTTCAAAAATCCCCCACTTATTTGAACATTGTAGTCCTAAAATGATTTGCTTTTCCCAAGAGCTGTGAGGATGGTCACAATGGAAGATAATCTAATTAAACCAGTCATGGGCTTGACTCTGAGACTGTGTCTACTTCCTCCTCCTATATGCACACAAAGGTTGAGTCAACAATACACTCACCCCATTCCTCTCTTGTTGTTTGGCAGAGAGAATATGGGGAGAAAGTTAAGTCATAAGGATAAAGAAAATCACTGGCATGTAGTGCCAAACCAAGGCTGAGCATGCAGATAGAGACCAGCCCAGCTTTGATTTACAGGCTGCATTGACACACCCATTGGTCATGGTGAGGTCTTGCCCTTCCATCTCCAATCCCTTGCCACTTCCTGGAAAGGGCAAGAGAAGTTGATATGAATACTCAAAGTAAAATGTAGTGCAGTTGGCTCACTCCTTCATATGAGTTTAAATGAAACAGAAATGCCATGGTTAGAAAAGGCCAGAGAGAAAAGATCATAAAGAAATCTGCACAGAGAAAAGGCCAGAATTCTTGAAATCTCTCAGCAATGTTTAACTTCGTGATAACAGTATTTTGAGCCAAGGAGGTGGAGGAGACCCAAAGGGAGGTCAAAACTAGCTTGGAGAATTCAGTAAAACTCTACTACAAAGCAATGATGCATCACAAGGCATTTTTCTAGCATTACAATGTCAACAAGCACTGTTCTACATGATGGTCCATCAGGGTTCTCTACACAAAAGTTCATTCGTTAAAGGTTTATAACATGGCTGTAAACACTAACTTCAGGCTGAGACAAACACATCTCAATAGCAGGAGATACACACGTAACTTCCTCACTTTTGTCTATGCCAGTCCCAAAATGCTGAATAAAGGCCAGCATTTCTAATCTGACTTGTCAGACAAAGTTTGACCAATGAAATATTCCCATGGAGGACAGAGGAGTGAGCCCAGATCATAATTATATACACTGCCAGTGCTGAGACCAAATTTTGGGTGGGGAAAGATCAAAATAGTTATTTTGGATAAGGCAGTAACTGAAGTTGTGCAGCTATCATTGTGGAGCTCTGCTTCTGCGTAATTTAGGTCTTGTCACTCATTTCAAATATTTTTCTAAAGAATCGCAATTAAAATCCCAACAGGTAATTCTTTAAGAAATTACCCTGTCTTGATGAATGCTTGAGTTATTGATTGGATCTCATGGATGATTCTTTTAGTCCCAGAGCACTCTTATCCTGGAGCTACATAGAGATCTACATAGTTGGTCTACTTCTTAATTCTTAATATCTGCAAAATGTTCCAAGTGGTCAGGTTGGGGATCTGGATGGAGTTGTGGCTACTGTGTTACTGGGGGTGGTGGTGGTGGTAGTGGTAATGGGAGTCTAGTTTTGTCTATCCAGATAATGCCATTAAGAGAATGGACAGCAAGTGAGTAGAAAGCAGAGGGCTTTGGTTTACGGTAATCATTGCTATATCTCCCACTCATTATGTTGAAGTGATCTGTGAAATCTGGGCTACTTAACCAAAATAAAGCTACGCCAAGCTGATAGGTAACACACTGTGGAACTCTACCCCAAGGAATTTCAGGTTGTCTGTGACACAAGTCTCAAATAACACCTTATCTGAAATGTTCCATTTCCTTATTTTGGGATGCTTAAGTAATTCCTTTCAATATGTTGTCCTATAGTTCAACTTCCTTAGGGGAATTATAAGAACCCCCTCTCTGATCTGGTTACAGACAAATTAAAGGGACAAAGCTTCATTTCATTAGGAGTTGTGAACACTGTGTCTCCGCAGACTTTTTCTAGATTCCTACTCTCCTTCCCTGCGCTCACACTTTTTGTAAGAGCACTGACAAAACTAAAGGGATTAGTGGGTCTTTTTGATAATCACATCCTGCTTTAATATATATTTATCAACACTCATGTGTCACAAATGTAATAGAAATGTGTTGATCACTAGGATCAAATTGCAATGGCAAAAATCACTTGAAAATGTGATCACACACATTTCAATATGAAAAGAGTGAGGGCAAATTTGCTTGAGGCTTATTTGAAGTTCTTTTTTTAAAAAAATTGCCTGGTAGGTATCCCACATAACTGAAGAAAAACACACTACTGACTCCTAACCTTTCTCCTAAAAGGTGTAGGAAACCTCAATCAGAAGTCGCTGTGGGTTTAGTGGGAAAAGGGGAGCAAGGTTCCCCAAGCTTTTGCTATATCATGGGATGCCACAATAGAAAACAGCAAGCTATGCTCTCAGAAAGCAGTTGCTGTGGTATTTCAGTGTGCTTTAAAAACAGACATATTAAATAAATGCAGAGGAGAGGGTCAGAGATTGGTTGAGAAGTTTGGGTCTTTCTCACACTGAGATTTTTCTTAGTGCTTCAGTTTCAAATGTCTGCAGGCAGAAGAAAGCCTGTCCTCAAATGGCCCGCCCCCATGCAGGAATCTTCCAAGATGGAAAGGGTTGAAGTTAGTTGGCATATTGTGCATAGAATGCAACTTTAACTCTTTCAATCTGATGGCAAAGTTTGATAGCAGGCCCCAGCTTGAGCTCCATGCACTCCTGCACTGTGGGAAGCGTCAACAGTAGAAGTGCTTGGCCGTCAATATCCTGGCAGAAGAAAACAAGGGTTAGAATATGGGTTCTTAAATTCTTTTGTATCAAGGACTCCTTTGGCAATCTGATCAAATCTAGGCTTTTCTAAGAAGAATGTTTTTAAGTGCACAAAATAAAAGTATTTGCAAAGCAAACCAATTATAATGAAATCGTTCTTTAAAAAGAGAAAGTTTCTGGACTTTAGGTTATGAATTTCTGGATTAGGGAAAGGAATGGTTAATTCAACTGGAGCAGTGTTGTCCAACCAAGCTAGGTCCCTGGCCAGGTTAGAATACTTCCTCATTTGGAGAAGGTCTAGAGGGCTCTGGGCAAGTCTGAATCCAATGGGAATTACAAGAGGACTGAGCTTGAATTTTTCACCTTTATTTAGGGATATAGCCTAAAAAAGTCTTATTTTAACCTATTCATCAGCTGCAAAGTTCTAATTTCCATAGCCTTTGTGTGCCTTGAAACAAAGAATACCCCCAAAGAGGTGATGTCAGAAAAGGTTTGTCATGGGAAATTGTCATGGAAGACCTAAAAAGTCACTGATTCAGCTACTTGCATCTTCTGCAGATACTACTTTGGCTACTGCTGATGTGCTTGACACACACAAGGGAGGCCTAGCAGTCGCTGCTAGGATTGGTGATGGCCCCAAGGTCTTGCTAAGGCCTGAATTATCACCGTGGAAAGGCAGTCCTTTGGGTCTTAATTTTTTTGGGGGGGGGTGTTCTTAAGTATTTGATGAAGTAGGATTAATTAGCAGCTAGCTGGAAGCAAGGTAGACTAAAGGTAGGAGGAAGGGCCTTGGCAGAAGAGGTGTGAAGGCACCAAAAATCAGAGGGAGGGTTGCAGTGGAAGGTAGGAAGACACCAAAGACACATTTCACCTATTCACAACTTTTGTTAGGGCCAGCCTAAAGTACACATATGATGCCCCCCCAATAACTGATAAAGATATGGATTCTTTTAGAGTAAAGAAATTCAGAGGTAAACTTTAACGCTAAAAATTTAAGATAACTCTTTGACTGGATAAGCACTGACTCTGTTGTGAACAAATGTCAAAATCTAAGCATAATGTGGATTTGGTAAGTGGTGGTATCAGTTTCCCTTCCCATGATACTTATCTGGTGCAGATATGACTATAGTCAAGACAGACTATGAAGCTGACAAGCAAAGAAGCTGCTACAATTCATGGAAAACACAATGCAGATTCCGTACCCTGCCCCCCCCCTTTAAATGCTTAATATAGATAGAGGCGCTAAAATCTTTTAAACATGGTTCCTTCATAACCAAGTCTCAAAGAGATTTTAGGTTGCTCCTTTGGTAATATGAGAAAACCAGTGATTCAATTGTGATTAGAATTTCATAGCTTTTGAAATTTCCAAGCTTATCCCAAGCATGAGGTAACATGATCTAAGGCAGGGGTGGGGAGCCTGCAGCCTCATGGCCACATGGTGTACCTCTAAGTCCTCAGGTGCGGCCCTTTGAATCCAAACTTCACAGAATAAATCCCTTTAATAAAGATTTGCACTGTGAAGTGTGGATTCAAAGGACCACTCTTGAGGACCTAGAGGGCTACATGTAGCCTCGAGGCTACAGGTTCCCCACCGCTGATCTAAGTTATAATCATGCAAGTTCAATTAACATATAAGATGTGGCTCATGTCCACCAATAAACAGGAAGATATTAGTTTATTTTGCCTGTGTGAAGACTTCTGAATTCAGAGTAATGGTCTGAGAATTTAACTGACTTAAATTTAGCTGATCAGAATCCTTAGTACAAAATGGAGTTTAAAACAACCTTGGGAACAAAAGACCAAACACAAGAATCATTTATTTATCACTGGGTCTAGCTCCAAACTGTCATCTTTATGGGCTAACACACTGTAATAATGAAAATGGTCAGATTTATAAACAAACCAGAACGCTGAGTATACATATGTTGATAGCAGTGCTATCTATTAATTTTTCTGATTGTTGACAAACACTAGGCATGACATGTATCAAGAAGTCACTATCCTAACACTAAAGATACAGAGTTGTCATAGATTGTTCCAGCTGTAAGGGACCTCAGGGAATGATTGTGCCAGTTCATCTGTAAAATAAAGGGGCTGGTCTAGTCATTTCTATGACTCAAATATGACCGCATTTGTGATGATAAATTACAAACCGAGTCCAAATCCAAACCCGATAAGTTTAAATCCTTGGAAACTTCAATGTCTTCTTTACATTGTGTCTTATAATGCATATTTGCAATTGTAGTATCTGATTTTATTTTCAGAACATGCCTATTAGGGTGTAGCAGATAGCTAAAGTTATCCACAAAAGGTTATATAGTAATTTAATGATGTCATCAACCTGTGTCACCTGACTTCATTTGCAAATATATGACAACTGGGTTGGCTAACGTATATCTCCAGTAGTAGCCCTCAAAGCAAATATGACAAAAAATTTATTATTTGTGTTATTAATATCATTAATAATAGGTGTGCATTTATTTACCACTTTAAAAATCTATCTCATTTTATCCTCACAACAAACCTTAAAAATAGATGTTATTATTATCTGCGTTTTACAGATAAGGAAAATGAGGCAGACAGGTTAATTTACTGTTCCTGGGTCACACACTTACTAAGTCTCTGAGTCTTCCAGACTCCAGGTCCAGTACTCTGTCCGCTGAACCTCCTGATTTATTATGTTTCCCATGTGCCCGTGCTATATCTCTGTTATGAGTCTACTCTGCCTACTACCCTTAGATGCTAAGAATGGAAAACTTAAAAATGATCTGACAGTTCCCTCCTCCAAACTCCCCTATTACTGTCAAAGGGAATCACCATCTTTCCCATCACCTAGGCTTGTAATCTTCGTGTCATTCTCAATTCCTCACTTCTCATTCATCCCACATATCTAATCTACTGCTGAATCTGATCCTTCTACCTGAATATATCTAATGTATACATAATTATTTTTGTCACTGGAATGTGACCTCCTTGAGGGCAGGGACCTTTTTGTATCTCCAACAGTTATTAGCACAACTCCTGGTGCACTATACATACTTACTAAATGGCTTGTGGCTTGACCTAAATGAAATGTAATCTTGGATTCAGAAGACGATTCAGTGCCTCGCAAGAGCTTAGGGCAAGGCTGCTGAACATCAATTATTAGTATATAGTTGAATAGAGGGTGTAGAAATTGCTCCCTTCTCCCCTTTTAAATATCAGATATTCAGCTAACTTTCCTGTCAAAAAATCTTTCTTATTAAAATATATTGGAAAATGGACCTCCCAGGATTAAGCTATTTTAGCTTTTCTGAAAGGTCGGTATATAAATATACATGTTTGGAGTATGAAATGATATGCATGACCATTAAGAACGAAAAAGAAAATATGCAATTCTTGCAAATGCTTCTTTTTTGTTTATAACAATTTGTCAGTTTATACTATCAAGAACTATAAATGAGTATGACTATTCTACTTTTAAAACTGTGATGTCTACTAGGGCCTAGGGAGATATCATATGCTTCATTTAAAATATCTGAGGGCCACCAGTTGGAAGCCTCAGTAAAATCAAGGTCTTAGTGTTTAGTCCGATAAATGTCTTTGCCTTAATGCTAGCTAATTAGTTAAGTAAGGTAATTAAAGATCTAATTGAACAAAAAAAAGGGTCAAATTGCCCACTTACATTAAAAGCTCAGTAGGTAACAGCTTTCTACTATGATAAGCAAAATGCTTAATATTAAACTTGATTCTAAATATGAATAAACATACCATCCCTTAAAGTTATTTTATCTTCCCATTTCAGTGGGAGAAAACCCCTAATATTCTCAACTGTCAGTAAATGGACCCAAGTTTTTTTTAACAAGCTGGAAGGGCCACATGAGGGAAGAAACGGAAATCCATAGAACCCAGTGAGTAATGGCCCTGAAAGTAGAATTGGGACAAGAATAAAGACAATGTAGCAAAGCAGAAAGGAACCCTGAATTTGGAATCAGAGGATGTGGGTTTGAGTTTATAAATCATGATGGAGTTACTATTCCCTAAGGTCTCTTAAGTCAGGATCCTAGAACTCAGTTTTATGTGATTAGCCTAGTAAACTTCAAAACTTTCTATTCCATTTCCATGCTCCAAATTTCACAAAGTAGACTACATTTAGATGTATTCTTTACTTTTCTTGTGTGTCTTGCATCCCTTTGGCAGTCAGGTGAACGAAGCCTATATACCCAATAATCCTTGGATTTTAATTCATAATTTAAGGAAATACTACATTTCAATTAAAGGTTAATGATTAGTGAAAATAAAAATGTCCTTTTTTTTTTTTACCATCAAAGTTCATGAATCCCTTTGAAATGTAGCTATGAACACCAAATTAAGAGCCCTTGATTTTGAAACTTGGGCTTCTGTAACAGACAGACACTAAACATTTCTACTGGTGTAGAATATTCCAGGCAGAAGAGTAAGAAAATATAATCAACAAAAACCTGATGTCAGAGCCTGATTTTTTAATAGTAAACCAAGTATGGCAGACTCAATCTTGTTTAAAGCATGCATCAGGGTTATCAGTATCAAAACAAGTACCATCTATACTATTTCCCGAAATTCTATATCCACCCTATAGCACTTAAAGAAGAAGAAACATTTACTACTCGGGCAGAATGCCATTGATAAAACTGCAAAGTCAATGACTGCTTTCCAGATTAGGTGAAGGGCTGGGAACTAATAACTCTGTACTGATTTACAACTCGTAGAAAACTGAGCAGCAGGGCAGCTAAGTGGCACAGTGAATAGAGCACCGGCCCTAGAGTCAGGAGGACCTGAGTTCAAATCCAGCTTCAGACGCTTGACACACTTACTAGCCGTGTGACTTTGGGCCAGTCACTTAACCCCAATCGCCCTCCAAAAAAAAAAATGAGCAGAAACTAAGATGAAAACAAGAAATGGATGCTTCAATATCCAGCTGCTAAATTAAACATATTAAAATAACACTCATTTTGTTCAAAATTGAAAATATGAGGGGAAGGGGAAAAAAAAACACAACATTTTTTTCCTACTTAAAAAAACTCAACACAATAACAAAACTGCCCTCACCATGGACAAGAAGGAATAGGCTAATAAATTTCATGTCCCATTCATTCCTGGATTTTCCTAGTCTAATGGTGGGACTCTTTATGTAACCATGGAACTTTTCCCACTGGTAGAGAGAAGAACAGACTACCATTTTATGGTGTCCTTGAGAACATGACACTCACAAATCTCTCAAAAATTTGATAGCTTTTTCCCCCTTTACTGTTTAAATGTCCATACTCACAAATCAGAGACATAATGACCTTTTTCTGATTTACTTCTATAAGGACAATTAAAAATGTGCTTTTATTCATCTTACAAACACACATGAAGTATTTTTTAAAAGTGAAAACTTAAGTAAAAGTTACTTTTTATATTGGGGAAAATTATGCTGTGATTAAAAATTGTGAAAATACAGATAATGTGCTATATTGAGCATATACTGTGGAAGGAAACATTCATTTGCTTAAATTTGAACATTTACATAAGGCTAGCAAGTCAGTCATGGGTGGTAATAAAAAAAATGCCTTCAAGGAAGGCAAATTTCCTTATTTTCTCTGGGGGTAAACTAGCAAAACCTTAAGATATAATTTTAAGGGACTAGAAGGGAAAATGCTATAAATATAACAAATTAAGAAAAGTGTGGGTCTCATTTTTTGCATCTATAAAATGAAAAGGTACTTTCTAGCCCTAAACTTCTAGGATTCTTCTGTTGAAATGCTGAGAAAATGCCCATCTTCAAAGATGTTATTACAACTTCTTGGCAAGGCCCTCACAGATACCGTACTCACACTTTCTGCAATGAACTAATAAGTCACTAAAAGTTGCAGCAATATCACAGTCCATGTTGGCAGGAGAAGGAAATAAAGACTCATGAAATGAGTCTGAGTTGGACACAGGCCTCAGGAGTCAGCCTTGCCCAACTCACACTTGAGTAATAATTCCAACTAAAACATACTTGACAAATGGGTCAAATAAGATTAAATTAAATTTTTAAAAAGTTTAATAAGCATCTCCTGTATCGAGTAAGAAAAAAAAGGTAGCGTACCTGCTCCTGAAATATTTTGGCCAAGGGGGCACAATCTGTCAGTTTAATGAACCTTACAACATCTGTCACGCTCCATTCTAATGGGTTACTCTCCAGAACAAGTTTCTCTTCCTCTTCATGTTTTACTTCCTACAGGAATCCAAAGGTGAAAAAGAGTAAAAGGAAATGATAAATATTTGCGGCAATGCTCTTCCTTAATTCTGAAAACCACTGAGCCAAACCCTCCCAAATATAAGGCACTGGTAGTATGTAAGGTACCTTTGGAAGCTACATTAACTATCTCCAGCCCGTAGAGCCAGAAAGTTTAATTGAGCAATTTACTTAAATACATTATCATAACTAGGGTCAGCATCGTGCCTTTAGGGATTGATGTTTTCAGCGTATGACACAGGAGCAAAAAAAGCATACACATGGGCTATTTAATGTAGCATACATTAATAAAGAGGCAAGAAATTTTAGCTTTACTACATAAATAAGCAAATTCTGGCACAAAGAAGATTGATGATTTGCTAGTTGATGGCGGCAGAAGCCACGGCAAGTGCAGACAACGGCAAATAGTGTCATGCCCTCACTCCTGTTCAGTGCTTGTTCTGAAGTCTGATATCCCACTTCCCTGAAATATGTCCAGGGGAGGCATACAACACCACTTAGAGAATTCTGTATACAAAAAGAGAACCCAATACGAGGAGGTCACAAACAAAAATATCGAAATGGGGCCAGAAAAAAATTCTGTCACCCCAGAGTCAAAGGGTGTTTGGGACATCTAACCCACTACAGACTAATGGGGTCTCTTCCATTTTCAAAGCCTCAAAGGAAGGCCTGTGACTCTTTCCTCTCACTTGTGGTGATGTTCCAAACCTCCTAACATAATCCTATTCTTTGAAAGGACTTCAGGGGTCATCTAATCAAGCCTGTACTTGGAACAGGAATCCTCTCTGTAGCATCCCTGACAAGCAGCATCCTTCCGAAGACCCCCTCCCTCTAAGGCAGCCCAGTCTACTTCTGGAAATCTCCAATTGCTTTGATTTTTTCCTTTACATGGAAATGAAACCTGCCTCTCTGTTCCTTCCAACTACTGCCTCTAAATCTGCCACATGGGGCTCTGTGGTGCTCATCAGCCCGTCATATACTCGCTGACCGCTATCCCGTCCTCCCTCAACCTCCTCTTCTCCAGGCCAAAGAGTGAGCACTCTTTTAGAAAAGGTTTCTCCATGCCTACCCTGGGGGATACTACTTCACCTCTGTCCTCTCCTGCTTGACTTGGGTGCCCTTTTCTCCTTCGGCACAGGAGAACGTCTGTGCTTTACGGCTTCTCCTGGCTCTTTCCACTGGAGGGGGTCGGTCTAATTCTGTGCTGCTCCGTAATGTGACGGCTCTCCGGGGACGGGCAGAGGGGACATCGGCTGAGGAAGTGTCCGTCTGGTCATCCCGAAGCTCCGAGCTGGTTTCCTCGCTCCCCGTGTCCTCTTCCATGGCATCCGCATCCTCCTCTTCACTCTCCTGACACAAAGAGAGAACTTTGTGGCTAGCATGGGACAGAAGGCTAAGGATGCATGAAAAACTGAATTTTCATCACCGCTGCTCTTCTCACACTCAGCAAGATTTTTAACCCTATCTCCAATAGAGATGCTGCACTTTACTAACCTGCATGGACTGCAAGTACCAAGTACCCATCATATTCTAATAATCTGTGCCACCTCCATGACCTATGGCTATCTGTGCGTAACAGACAACATTCTTTCTTTTTTTTTTTGGAGGGCAATTGGGGTTAAGTGACTTGCCCAAGGTCACACGGCTGTGTGTGTGTGTGTGTGTGTGTGTGTGTGTGTGTGTGTGTGTGTGTGTGTGTTAAGTGTCTGAGACCACATTTGAACTCAGGTCCTCCTGACTCCAGGGCTGGCGTTTTAGTCACTGTGTCACCTAGCCGCCCCCATCCTTTCTTTAATGAAACAATCACACCTAGCAAATGTACATAGCAGTAGCAATCCTCTCAATCACATTTATCAAATGTAGGCTGATAAGGTTCTTTTTTCTTGGAGAGACACTCACCTCTGCTGATCCTGCCGCAAAGTCTACTGTGGAGGATCGCCTCTTTTTCTGCACAAAAATGGATTTCCGTCGCTTCCTTCGCCTAGCTGGCTTAGGGGGCCCAATTTCAGTATTGTTTTCTCCAATTGGAGGTTTGACAATCTTCCTTCTTTTTCCATAATAATAAGCTATTAGGAAAAGTGAAATAAAAAACTGAATGAACAAAAAGTTTCCAGTAAATAATTTACTTACCAACATGCTGTTTGCTCTACATTCAGTAGAGATGATGAATCCTGGGCATTTTCTCTGGCTGTCCTCCAGGTCTGGAATGCTCTCCCTCCTCAGCCCCGCCTACCAACTTCCCTGGCTTCCTTTAAGTCCCAACTAAAATCCTAATTTTTCATAAGAAATAATTTTTTAAAAATACCTTAAAGGATATAAGGCATATCTTTTCATTGGTCTTGATCAGATGGTGGAAGGCTAAAAATTGTCATCAGTATATAGACACTCTAAGTTCTTTATACTGTTTCCTGTGACAGCAATTTCTATCAAGTGGAGTATTCTTACCATTGGTACCATTTTGGAGGGCAGACATACAGTGTGTCCCTGAAGAGACCTCCACTACATTTCCTAATCTGAGCAAAACAAATGTGTATTGATTTAGGGGCACAGGCCAAAGCATCTTGTAACACTTACTAGCTATGTGATCCTGGGAAAGTCACTTACCTCCAGCTACCTCAGTTTCCTCATCTGAAAAATGGGAATAATAATAGCACTTACCTCCCAGGGTTAATGAGGACAAAACAAGGTGATATTTGTAAAGCATGGTACAAATTTTAAAGTGCTATAAAATATTAGCTGTTATTATTAGAAACTCTGGCTTCCTTCCAACTCAACTACTCAATGGAATAGAGAATTCAGTTGTCTGACATATTAAATAGTAAGGAGTAGTCATCAGTATAAATGCCAACGTTCCAGGAAGAAATAGGTGTCTTAGATCATCACTGATGAATAATGTATTCATTAATATGAACTAAATTCATAATCAATTACTCAATTAAAATCACTACTGAGAATGAAATACTTATGGTCACGATCAAGAGAGCTCATTAATTAATCAGAATCTCATTTGTCCCACTATGTGGTTCTCATTTTATAAAAGAACAATGAAATATAGCAAAGAAAATTTTGTGGATGGAGGAGCCACAAGAGAAAAACCCAAATCTTTCTCCAAATTTCAACTTCAGGTGCAATTATCTTCCCCTAATAATCTAGACATCCGTAAACCCCTGGTCTGTAAGATGATGAGGTAGGACTATGTGATTTCTAATATTCTTTCTGAATTATATGATTCCCTACAAGCTAGAATTTAATCCACATTGATGTCATTCAGTGACCAATATTCATCAGTTAAGGAAGTAAATGAGACCAAATAATTTTAACCCTACTGATTCAGGTGAGTAACAGTGGAAAATTTCATATGGACGATATTTGTGTTTATAAGATTCTAAACAAAGCATTACATAAATATGATTTATCATCATCTTTGGATCAGACTCTTAATAGAGGCAAAATATCCCTCAAGAACCTGGAATTATTATAAAGCACTTTCTCTCTATTTCTCCTGGGACAGAAGTTGCTGAGCATGCATAAACTATTGCTACATGAACAATACCTCATATTTATTTAGCTGAATGAATGAGATACCAATGAATGAGTATCTATTTATGTTGGGAAATTCCAAACTGGGCATTCCAAATCTGTTAAAATCTGATTTTTGGAAGTAGGAGTATAGAAATCAAGGTTGGTTTTAGAGAATGAAGTAAGACGTATGGCATCTTTAAAAGCTTTTGAACTGGATTCAATGACTGTTGTACCTTATTGTTCAAAATTCCATCCAAAGATTGTTTTATCATCTTCCCTCTGGCTCTTTATAAATTTAATTCAGCCATCAGCAATACTCACTGTGAGCTGACCCAAGGGATGTTAAAAGATTTTGCAGCTTATAATGCCAGACCTAGAAAAATCTTTAATTTCACTTTCAATAGTATTTATTTTTAATTGCAGTTGCCTGCTTTCTCCTCCCTAAGCCTGAGAGGAAAGAGTGGCTTGTTTTTCCTCTCAATACCAGAGGCCAAGTTTAGTGTTCAGTCACGTCCTGCTGTACTCACTAAGGGTGGCTGCTGATTGGACCACAATACTGTGAGTACTAAAACCCTCTTACAACTCACTGTAACCTTACAGAGAGAGACCAAGTTTTACAGACATTCAGTTCAATTCAAACATTTATTAAGCTTTCTCTATATATAAGCCATCATGCCAGGTTCTGAGAGGAATATAAAGATAAAAATATGTGGTCCCTACTCTAGAACATATTATAATTTAATAAGGGAAAAAGACATAAACAATTATTACATATTATAAATATTTACAAATAACTTATAAGATATTATGCATGTGTATATGTGTTTATATATATGCATTCCGATATATATACACACGACTTTGTGAACTGATAGGAATTCTGGCATTTGTGGAGGGAAAAGCATCCATTCTCAACCCTGAGAGAGACTTAGGACTGCTGATCTTTGAAATGAAGAGAGATCTGAGTCATGCCTTACAGTACTAAAGGGACACACACAGTCTTCAAGAGACAAACAGAGAGGAAGGAAAGGGGATAGTAAGCACTGAAGACTAGCAGCAGCAGGGAACAATATCCACAGTCCTTAATGAGCTGAGCTAGAAAGATTTGCCAGCAGAGTGATAACGATTTAAAGTAGAAAATGAAAAGAATCCTGAGCTGTCAGAAAAGGGAGAAATAGAGGTGGGACACAAGGCCCTGTAAGCATCCCAGAAGAGAGGATTCAGGCTACTACTTAAAGGTCCAGGGATATTCTTAGCAAGTTTTGCTTTTCCCCCAACTTCCCCTCTCTGTGACTGTTCAGTAATACGATATGATATATTCTGCTCACTTTGTTTACCTCAATGTTTCCTGAGCCCTGATATTACCTCAAACATAAAAATACTAGAGATTAGCCAGAGATATACAAAATTTTAAAGTATAACAGAGCCAAACCTCTATCTGCAGGTTAGGTTTTTTTTTTTTTTAAACTGGGGGCTCTGAGCTATTGTGATTGTACTATTACATTTCATCTGATACAAAAATTCATCAAACAGCAGAAAAAGAGACTGTATGGACCAGAGGTTGTAATGAGTATGACTCATTAAACAATCAGCCTCTGATGTGAGAAAGGAAAGAGAACCTGGTGGAAATGGGAAAGGCATAGGTAAGATATGTAAGGGTAGGTAAGGACATCTAGGTGGTACAATGGATAGAGTGCCAGGCCTAGAGTCATAAAGACCTGAGTTCAAATTCAGCCTCTGCCACTGTGTCACCCCAGGCAAGTCACTTAACCCTGTTTGCCTCAGTTTTCCCATTTGAAAAGTAAGCTGGAGAAGTTACTGACAAACCATTCCAGTATCTTTTCCAAAAACCCCCAAATACGGTCATGAAGAGTCAGACACAACTGAACAATAACAACAAAGGTAATATAGGCAAGGCACAGGTGAGATTCCACTCTGCCCCTTCCAGAAGAAAGGAGGGAACAGAAATGAAAGTACATTCTGCATTACCACTCAGTGGTGCTGCTTAACATAAAGCAAAATGTGATAAATGCCTAAAAGAGGTACAGTGTGCTGTGAGAATTCAAAGAAGAGAGGAAAGATTAATTGAAGAGAAGGCATTTAGGTTTAGCCTCAGAAGGTGGGAGAGGATTTCTATGAGTCAAGGATGAAGTGAATGATGCCACATAGGTAAGATGTTTGGGGATATGTCTAAGGCACAATAAGTAGCCTGATACAGCTGGAATGAACATTATTCGAAGAAGAGAGGAAGAAAAGCTTAGAGAGGTAAGTAGATAGGAGTGGGATTGCAGAAGGGTTGTACAAGGTGACAGTCCAGTTTGGTAAAGATTGCTTTCTCTTAGAGCTAATCATCTGCCAGAACAGACTGGCTGAGCTGGAAGTCACCTGGGGGATGGTGGTGGGTGGGTAACAATGCCAGGTGGCAGCTTCAATTAGAAACCATATCTGATGCCCATCCGCTTTTATAAGCATCACTGATTTGTGACATTTTCATGGTTCCCAGGCTCCTGGCCTTGTTAACAGATAACTCTGAGAACCAAGACAAGAGCTGGTCTTTGTAGGGGAACACCTGGCTCTAGGTGGCCACTTACTGAGAGCACACACTCCTGCACAAGTCCAGCCATTCTGGGTAGCATATGCCACTGCTTCTGAAACGCTCTATGTCCCCCAAAACATTTGGCCAAGTAGTTTATATTGACAGACATGACGAATACAACTACTACTACCACAACCACCACTCAGTATGTCAATCCGAGTTCTTTTCCTTATGCTATACATTGACGTCACAAAATATTCTAAATCATTCAACCTCTTGAGAGTCTATTTGATTTGGAATAACTTCCATCCTCTTCCTCATCATCCCTCTCACTTACTATTCTATTTAATAGAACATGCCTAGGAGGCAGTATAGTTCAGTGGATAAAGAACTGGCCCCAGACTCAGAAAGACTTAGGCTCAAGTTCTCACTTTCTTCTACATACCCAAAGCAGTTGTTGATTTTTCAATGAAGAAAGGAAGTTCACCAAAATAATAAAATCATCCGTTTGGTCTAAACCCTCATCCCAACTCAAACCATTAATATTTGTTTAGAACAGACACTCCCACAGAATTATCTCTCAGACATTCCTGTAAAAAATTACTGGAAAATAACTAGAAATAAGAAGAGCGAATTATGGTGTGTGTAGGGTTTTTTTTTTTGGGGGGGGGGTAGGAAGAAGGGATGAGAGGGAGAGATAATGGCTTACACTAGTTCCACAATTAAGACTTACTGTATTTGGTTTTGGTGTGGATGGAACAGTTTTCTGGGCAGATTTCAGTAACCAGAACAGGACTAAACAGATTTGGACAGCATTCCAGCTTGGCACAAACTCTCTTGCAGAAATCTGCTACTTGGTCAGATGTTCGTACAATCTTCACAACTGCCCTGTATGTTTTGCCTCTGTACCTAGGAAAAGAGAAAAACATTTTTTTTTCAAAAACCCAACTTTTATTCATAGGGACAATTTCAAGACTATGTTTCACAGATATGATGATATCATATTTTAAAACAACAAAGCAATTTATGAAGTGGTTTACTTTATTTAGTTTCATATTTCTTAGTAAATTAAATTAAGGTTCAGCCACCATGTAAGCAGCTATTAAGTACAAGGAACCTTCTACCCCAACCCACCCACACATGAGGGTGAGGCCCTAGGGAAATAAAGATAAAATCAGACATTTGTTTAGATTTTAGAATACAGGAGAAATAGGAACACATGTACAAAGGACTGGGGCAGTGAAAAATATGAGAAGAAATTTAGCAGGTGAAATCAATTCTAGTTGAGGTAAATGGTCAAAGCTACATGGGACACATGTCCAACTCCATAAGCTGGGCCTTGAAGGAAGGGAAGGATTTCAAAGAGCAGTGATGAATGGAAGCAGAAGGAATTTTATTTCAAGAATGGTACACAAGGGGACAAGGCATGATAAGGGAAGGATGAAAAATGAGAATGCAGGAGTCAGTGCGTGGCAAACTTATCAACAAGTATTTTCATGCCATAATAACAATGAATTCTGTTTATAAACGGTTGGTGATATAAAGGAAAAGTTAAAACAATCCACTACAATACAATTTTCCATTAAGTATACTCTCATTTGGTAATGTGCAATTTAATACATGGTGCATAACTAATGAACACCAGTCCCCAAAATAAATGTTATGAAATGAAACTTGTGCTTTTATCATCACATTTAATTTTTGAAAAATTAAGTACATAAGTAATTATGTTATCATTTTGAAAACTATGCAATTCAGGACAAAGAAATCTTATCTTGGGAAAAACTGCGTATCTTCTAGAAACTCAATTGATTTTTATTATTCAAAAAATGGCATTTCTGCAAAGAAGCGGCAGGGAGAAAGACCTCACTACAATCCAAGGTGAAAAACACACTGAAGAAATAAACCAAAGAACAAGCCCTAGCCAAATCTCAAGAGTGAGGAACAATAAAGCAATGAGGGGGTCCCAGGGTCAGTTCTGAACAGACATATGGCCACAGCTCCCACACTTGGTTCTCCCATTTAGTGCTATAGTTGTTACTTATAAAAGCTAGGAGAGGTCATTTAGAGATAGTCATGATTTCTGGAACTACTTAAACAAGAAGATATAACTTTGGGAAAGTCAGAAATCTTCCTCCAATCCAAGCTTATAACTTCACAATAGAAGCCAATAGGAAAGCTACATCTTAGGTTACCACTCATCCCAATTTACCCACAAGAGGAGGGTATCCTGGAGAAGTAGGTAGTCCTACCATTCTCACCTCCTTGCTTTTTAAGTTTGTCTCCCTGTCTCTACTTTTTCTCTAAAATGCAGCCATTCTATCTAACACCACTGTAAGTGGACCTATGCCCCAAAGAAGACAAAGAAAGAGGAAGAGGACCCAGTTGTACAAAAAATATTTATAGTAGCTCTTTTTGTAATGGCAAAGAACTAGAAACAAAGGAGGGGGGAAGGAGGTTGTGTCCATCAACTGGGTAACTAGGGAATAGGCAAATAAATTATGGTATGTGAATGTCTCAGTATCAATTGTACCATAAGAAATGATGAAAGATATAGTTTTAGTGAAACCTGGGAAGATTTATATGAAGTGATGCAAAGTGAAGTGAGCAGAACCAGAACAATGTATACAATAACAATAAGGTAAAAAAAAATTGAAAAAATTTGAAAGACTTAAGAAACTCTTAAGAACAATGTAATGGGGGTGGCTAGGTAGCTCAGTGAATAGAGTGTCAGCCCTGGAGTCAGGAGGACCTGACTCTTCAAATCCGGCCTCAGACACTTAACATAAAAAACTAGCCATGTGACCTTGGGCAAGTCACTTAACCCCAACTGCCCTCCAAAAAGCAAAAAATTAAAAAAAATTTTTAAAAACAACAACAACAATGTAATGATCAACCATGATTCTAGAGAACTTATGATTATGATGGTCCTACCATAGGACCTGCTGCCCAACAGGGGTGATGGCCTTAGGATACAGAATGGGACATATATTTTGGATATGGCAAAGATATGAAGCTGTTTTGCTTGACTATTCATATTTGTTATGATGTTTTTGTTTTTAATAAGGGATAGGAAGGAAATAAAAGACAGGAAGTGATAAGAAAAGGAGATAGATTTTTGCTAATTGAAAAAATTAGAAAACATTAAACGCATCCATTCTAACTGAAATTCCCTTCAAAAAGTCCCCATATTGATTCTGAGGGCAAAATATTGCCAAAGACCCACGAAGCCCAAATTACACCTGTTAAATCACTATTCTCATCTCTTTTGTTGAACAATGTGTTGCAAACAGATCAATTATTCTCCCCCTGAAAGTGGCCATTGGTTCTTGCAAGTCAGGCCCTTTTACAGTCTCAGTTCTATAATTTTTTCTAAGGTCAGTCTCAGGATTTTTCCTCTTTTCTTAGAAGTGAAAGTACCATCTTTTTTTTTTAACCGAGAAGAAATTTCAAATGAATATCCTGAGGGTGACAACAAAAGTTCTAGTATCTAAGCTTTCCTAAATGTTTATTTCAAAACACAGCAATTTGATCATTGGAACTTATCTATCCTTTGAATTTAATTTCAATGTCACTGACCTGGGATGGAAGGACTCAAGAAATTATTCTAATGCCTTTTATTGATATGATCCCTTGTAACATTTATCTGTTCTTTTTAATCCCAGAACATGGTAGTGGCAGAGCAAGGCTTGGGATCATCTTTTCCAAAAAGGAGCAATATTCATTGAAAGGTTATGTGACTATTCCGAATTCAGGGGATAGCCTGATGCCCAAACCAGAGCTATATGTTGAAGAGTATACTGTATTTCCTTACAGAAACCACATGACTTATCACGTGACAAAGAGTAACTCATCACTCACAACACAATTTTTGGTTATGATGATGGATATGGGTTCTCTTTCACAAGTAGATGGAAGATGTTGCCTAGAGTCTAGAGACTACTTCCTTTGGTCATCTGCCCTTCTTCCATCTTTCAACACATCTCCGATTCTTTATGATGTTCAAGAGGCCCTTAAAGAGTGCTTTGGTCATTATATCCAGCATTTCTTTCTACACCCTGGGATGGAACTATCATCTTGTGCTTCAACTCCTTGTAAGATATTTTTTGTGTTTCTCTTTTCAGTCCAAAGATTTTTCTCCTTGGTAGAAAAAGAAAGGAAAATAAAGAGTTGAACAGTTCTGCCTTTTGTCCATCATTTCTTATCAAGATTCCATTTACCCTGGGCAACAGGGTTATACTTTTCTCTGATACTCCTTAGTCCCCAACACTGTCAGGAAAAAAAAAATTTGCTTTCAATGACTACTCTTTTAAATCACAATTCTAGCTTTCCTTTCTCATCAACCCCTCTTGGTATGCTAAACTTGACTTTCTATGCAACAGGATTTTTTTTTTTACTCCTTGGTAATAAGACTATATACTAAGTCCTAAGCTTCTGTAAAGTTATTTTTTCTTCCTAATCAAGAACTTTCTTCTTTAGCTTTAATAGGGTTTCTGTAATTCACTCCTGGGTGGCTCTCACTCATGACATTCATTATGCTTCAAAATGAAAACAGAATCAAATTGTGTCAATAGTATGAACTACCAAAATGCATTGGGAGCAAGGTTAAAATAATATCCAGTCTGTACATTTGTCCTTTGTTGCTGTCATCTCTTACAATTTATGTAGTCCTTGGGTTTTTACTAAATAGCTAAAAACCAGGCTTTTGGTGTAGCGTTTTAAAATTACAGAAAAGCAGTACAGAGCCTTGGTGAAATCCAGGTCAAGGCTTAAAGTGGGGAACCTGGGGCTCACAAATAAATGCAAGTTTATAGAATTCCCTAACAATTATGTCTCTGGCTGCACCCAAAATGGACGAATAAATTAGGCTATAACCAATGTATATATAGGTAAAGATTACAGCGTCTATGAGAGAAGATGGGGAGAACAAGTGCCCCAAGTATATTACAAATTTGGGGAGGGCAGAGATAATTTCTTATGATTTAGCTGGAAAATACTACAAAAACCTTAGAAGAAGGAAGATTAATTATATTCTACTTCTTAAATTAAATAAACATTAAGCACGTATTATAGGAAGAATTTTCATGCTATAGAAAATCTGTTATCCTCCTAATTATTGTTATATTTGTCAGCTGAGGATGCAAAGATAACTAAGATATTAGGCCTGCTCTTAAGGATATTACAGTGAAATAGGGGAGATAAACATGCAAAAATAATGACGGAATATGATCAATGAAGAGGGAAAGTACAAAACACGTGTTCTGACTGGGGGAAGGGAAAAAGGCAACTGAGGAGGACTTCACAAAGAAAGGAGGGCCATCGGAGGTGTGAGGTGTCTTTAAAGACAAGCAGAAACTTGAAGAACAGTAAATAGAAGTCAAGGGCGACTGAATTTCTGGCACTAAGGAGCTGAATTTGATGCTGATGAAGAGGATGGCAACAATGACTGTATATGTGGAATGCTTCATTTCTATTTCACTCTTTGTGAACCCACTTGGGGTTTTCATGGTAAATATACTGGAGTGCTTTGCCTTTTCCTTCTCCAACTCATTTTAAGGATAAGGAAACTGAGGCAAACAGGATTAGGTGACCTGCCCAGGGTCACACAGAAAATAAGTGTTTGAGGACAGATTTGACAGGAGGAAGATGAGTCTTCCTGACTCCCGGCCTGGCACTCTAACCACTGTACCTACCACTCTCTGTCTCTATAGTTTTTCAAATGCCTTCATATATTTTTTCTTGTTTAGTCCTGTAGAAAACCTATTATAAATATTCCCATTTTTACAGGTGAAGAAACTATGACTTACAGCACACTTTCATGACTTATCTAGGGCAAATGTCCTGAGTGTGTCGTTTCTAGTGTCATCTAGGGTCACATCACTCATGTAGTGTTCGGATATAATCCAGAACTCTTGATTCCTAATCAATACTTTATTATATTACAAAGGAACACAGAATTAATTGTTGGGTTTATCCAGTGAAATTCTCCCCAGAGGTGAGGGGAAGTGTATGACAAAGAAATAACTCCTTTTTTGGTAGACTGGAGTTATGAAAAGATACTGCTGAAAAAGCACGGTTTCACATTTTTCTATTTCCCATTGCAGATATGAACCCAAAGCAAAAAATCCTTAGCTATATAATTTATTAAATGGCCCAGAAAGGCTACTCTAAACACTGATAAGATTTTAAAACATGCCTTATAAGTAAGGAAAAGAAAAAGCAATGGGGAGATATTAGAGGAAACTAAGTTGCTATACAACAGAAAATTCCCTGCCATTATAAATCACCTCAGAAGGAAGGAAAAGAAAAAAATGGGGAAAAAAATCACTGCATCAGAACTGATGAATTTTCAAAGATAGCATTTTAAAAGAAGGTGGTCAGGAAGGCATCTTGCATGAAGAGAGAGTGTCTATTCCAGGCAGTTCCCAGATAGGGCACTCTAGTTAAATCCTTAACTTAGTTAAACTCTTTCCCCAGTTTTTTAGAAAGTGAAAGCTTTCTTGCTTGTTTTGTTCAGTGAGGTTTATCCTGTTAGTCAAGAGGTCAGGAGATCAAATAAGAGAGTCATCAGAATAGATTACCTCCAAAGAAAGGGAAAAAACAGAGTTCAGCAAACAGATCACAAGTCTGATACTGAAGTGTCAGGGAAAATTTCAATTCCTCAGACAACCGGCAGAGGCCTCGAGCTGTCAAAAACAGAGAAGCTAATACTTTTCCTTTTTTGCCTTAATGATAATTTGCTTCTTTGAGAAGTGGATGAAACAGCGAAGGTAACTCTTATTATTGACAGTTTTCATTGAGCAGGATATACTAATTGCTGGGGGCATCAATGATGGCAATCTTGGAAGGAAATGATAGCTCCAAGTTAGAATTTATGGTACAAAAGAAGAGGAAAGCTGGTCAGAGTATTTGATATGCACCCTCAATATGGGCAAATCGTGTCACAAATTTTCAACGTAAGGCTAGGTAGTATCCTACAGCCAAAAACTCAAGAGGGGAATTCAACTCAGTGGGGATCAAAAAGCTCAGAAGTATGGGGCGGCCAGGTAGTACAGCGAGTAAGAGCACCGGCTGCAGTGTCAGGATGACCTGGGGATCAACTCTGGGCTCAGATACTCAGCACCACACCCAGAAATAACTGGCCCTGTAACCTTGAGCAAGTTACTTAACCCTGATTGCTTTAAAAAAATTTTTTTAAAGCTCAGAAGTATAAATTCCAAGGAAGAGGAAGATAGGACATTGAGATCAATGTAGAGCAACTTACCAACCTACTCAGATATTTAAAAGACTTATACAAATTGTGGAAAGGGCAAAAATAATAAGAGAAATCAAGAAGTCTGGCATGATCCTATAAGAATTATTAAGACCACACCTGGCCCCAGAGAAGAGATGATAAAATGCATCTCCAATCTCCCCTGCAGAGGCGGAAGATCATGAGTAGGGAACATAGATACTGACACATGCATGCACGCACACACAGACACACCTTTAGACAATCAGTAGATTCTTTCAATTGGCACTCTGTTCTGTGTTCTGAAGTTGTAGGCAGTTTTATTATCTTTTCTTATATTATTTCTTGAATTATGGTATTCAAGTTTTTTGACTTGTCATGTTCTCCTGGAACAGAGGTGTGTTTACACCTTACTGCTTAAACTAGACTAAAATGCAATTAGGAAATATATAACAAAACAAATACAAATGCAACACAACGTAGATAATGTTACTATGTGATTTCTAAACTAATATGTAATCTGTAGGGATCCTTGTACACAGTTTTGTGACCACCATTTCTATGTGAGTTTGAAACTACTCTTCTGAGAGACCTGTGATCCTTAACTTATCTCTATATATCCTGTCCTTGAGTTCAGATCATATTCTCTTTAAATGATAACTGTTTTTTGCTTCTCTTCTTCCAGAATATATATTGCATATATTTGCATTCCAAATCAGTTATCCTCTCATTTGTTTTTTGGTGAGATTTATTCCCCTGGATTCAAATTCTTCTATTCTGTCAATTATTTCTCCTATGTAATCCATAAATTCTTTCATAATTCTTATTTCTCTTTCAAACCATTCAGGGCCCTCTACTTCATCAGGTATTGGTTTCTTCTCCTTTGTCTTGCAATACTTATTCACAGATACTTGATTTCTTTTCCCTGATCTGGAGGCCATTTTCTGTTCTGTTGTTAACGTCCTTAGTCATTTTCCTTCCTCCTGGTATCTTCGGTAATTTCAGATTTTCCCCATTATTTTTCCCTTCTGATTCCTTCCCTTGTAATGGTTTTTTGCCTCAGAGCCATTTCAGTCTCTTCTTACATTGGGCAATTCACGTTTCACTGGTCTTGAGCTCAAGTTTCTCCCCCAAGCGACTTCTGGAGAACACAAGTGGTCCCAGGTAAGCAGCTGGGCTCTCTTCCTCAGGTCTAGTAGAGTACCTCCTAGCCACAAACCCGTCCTGCCCTGGTTTTCTCTGTTCTTAGTATTCTAGTTGGGTACTTCTGCAGCACAGAGCACTGCCATGGTGTTGTACCCTGCCTTTTGGTTTTCCCTGGAATAAAGAGGGAGGAGGGGGAGTTGAGTTCTGCTACAAGCCTGTAGGCTGCCTTGTACAGCCCTGCTTCTGGAGTCAAGTAGGAAGTCGGGGACAGGTTGCTGAGTGAGTTGGTAATTAGGCTTTAGCTTCTATGCTTTTTAGCTCATTGGTTCTTTTTCTCTTTCATACTTAGTGTCCTGGACCATGGAGAAATCTGAAACTGCTTTGTCACTTGTACACAATTCCTATTTTGGAAAGGTTTGAGAGGTAATGAGGATCAGAGAAAACAGTCTTCCATCTTGTTGGTTGTGTAACCCAGAAGCCTCCACTGCATGAACTGTCAAACATGTATAATAGGATGATAATAGACCATGAACTGAAGGGACCTCAGAGGCCCTCTAGGCCAACACTAACTCTTATTTTACAGGTGACAAAACTGAAACCCAAAGGGGTAAAGAGACCTCCCCAGGGTCACAGAGGCAGTAAGTGGCCAAGCCAATTTTTAACCCAGGATTTCTGACTCCCAATCCAACACCCTATCCACTGAACCATTCTGCCTTGTGCTGGCTTAATTATGCTGAATTGCTTGTTATGTCCTCGTTTAAAAAAATTTCTCTGCTGTAAGTGATGGTTCTCTGGGGAGGGTTGTAGTGATAAATACATTCAGAAATGAAAGTGAAGTAAAAATGATGTTTGATAATGAAATTACTTTTAAAAAGAATAGTAAGAGTGCTAACGCTCAAAATAAACTGCTAAGGAATTCTAGACATCAAAAAGTTTTTGTTTTGTTTTTAAAAACTATAATGGCTAAAATGAAAAAATTAAAGAAAGCATAGGATCTATGTTCTGGGTAGGGACTACAATGACAGAAAGCAGGCTTTTCAATATGGTGGCAGTTGTGGTGGTGTTAGTGGTAGGAGCAGCAGCAGCTAATATTTACATAGTGCTCACTATGTACCAGGCATTGTGCTAAGCATTTTACAATCATTATCTCACTTGATCCTCCTAACAACCTTGAGAGATAAGTTTAAGCAGTATGTCCAAAATACTGGAGAACAAGGAAATATACAATAAGAGAGTCTTTTCTGCCAAAATATGTAATAGTAGCTGAACTGCATATAACGGCTATTTTTATTTTTATCACTGGTATTCAATAAATGGTCATTAATAAATTGATAAACACCTTAAATACTGTTTAAACACTGTAAGAACCTCTTATGGGAATACTGAAAGTCTTTCTGACACCATATAAGTGAATAAAAAGATGTCAGAAAATTCCTATAGAAGATATATGGTAGTTCTTATGTAGATTTATACCATCAAGACCCTTTTTCCAATGATATTTTAAATTCCTTCCAGTATATAGGTTTTTACATTTATGTGAAAAAGCAGGAACTATGAATGATAATTGATAGTAATCTCCTTACCCCGATGAATAATCAAAATTCTATCTTTCTTTGAAACACTGTTTGCAATTGATTCAGTGACATATACCTTTGACAGCTCAGTGAATTAAATGCAAGTTAATTTATTCATGACAGCAAGGATTTCTGCCTTTCAGCTAAGTGGGAAAGAGCTCTCTCTCCTTCCTTTCCTACTAAAGTAAACAGCAAAGTTGTCAAGATCTAAAAAGCTGTCATTCTACATCAGAAGGAATGAGGTGACTCAACATGTAGTATGATAACACTAACATTCCTGCTGACTATAAACCTGTCATCATTAGCAGCTGCTCAAAGATACTATTGTGATCTAGCGCACTTGAAACCCAGTTGAGACAGACATTTTCTCATTATAAGTTGCTGTGTAAGATTCTGAAATGGAACTTACTGTCATATTTGATATAAGAGGTAATATGTTGCTTTTAGAATATGGCAGGGCCAGATTTCACAATGCCTGTTTTGATTTTATTAGGCTGGATTTAATAAAAACTCCGATCGACTTGGCAACACAGAAACTAGTGCAAGCTCTGCAAAAAGTACCCTCTCTGTTTTCTAGCATTTGGAACAGGATCCTTATGCTCTGCCACTGTTATGAAGGACACTCGGTACAGAATTCACTTGAGAAGGAATCCCCTAGGGAGAGTGAAATTCTCTGGATGCTCCTATCTGCAGATGACATTTTGCTGATAAGAATCAATCCTGATACTCTAAATTAGATCTATGATCACTCAAAAAAAAGTCCAACCTAACCATCCATACAGTGTATGTATGTACGTATGTATGCATGTATGTATGTGTTATGTGCACATATATACACACATATACATAAATGTATTGTGCATGTATATATCTTGGATAGGCACTACCAAAGACAATGAACTAGGCCCAACATTAAACAGAAGGAAGAGTGAAGCAAATTATGTAGGGCTTTTAATGACCCCAAGCTTCTTCCTGAAATAAAAACTTATCATTTTATTATTAACAGTTTCTGGTGATGGTGTACAACTTTAAATTACAGAATGCTAAATCATTGAGAAATCAAAATGAAGTGTGTCATCCAAAAAGCAAGGAAAAACATAAAATGAATATTATTAGGCTAGAGTACAATACCAACAATGTACAATATGAACAAAGTATCGCATAAGTTACTGTTAAAGAGATAAATGGCCAGGTCTTGTAAAATGAGAGGGATGGCAGTGTGTGGGTCATATGGGTATTCAGGTAATCAAGAGATCTTGATGAAGGCCCCATCAAGTTAGGTTGACCCCCTATGTAAAATTAAGGGAAGGGTATGGATAAGTGTTAGACAAAATGAAAAAAGCAGAGGAGGGTCTATGATCTATGTTGATAAAAGGAAATACCCAAATCACTGAGATCACAGATCCACTAAAAATATTCTGTCTGTATCTATTAGATTTATTCCATGTGCACTGAATTTGGGGTTATATTTGGGGACCAAAATAAAAAGATTTTCCTGGCTGTCCAGAAAAAGGCTCTACTATTACTGATGCTTTTCTTTTTAGTGGAGGAGAAAAAGGTAATTTTAGAGGAGAAAAGTTCCAATTTCCCTTTTCTGTGCCATATATGATATTTGTAAGAATGAGCTGCAGACAGACTTTCCCTAAAGCTTTCTTAAAATTGAGTGGATAGGGGCGTCCAGGTGCCTCAGCAAGTAAGAGCACCGGCTCCAGCGTCGGGATGACCTGGATCAAATCCGGGCTCAGATACTTAGCACCACACCCAGAAATAATAACTGGCCGTGTAACCTTGAGCAAGTTACTTAACCCCGATTGCTTTAAAAAAAAAATGAGTGGATAGAAAAATTAAGTATTTGAAACAATGTGATGCTAATCTTTGAGAAATAAAAGAGCAGAAGGACAAATCTAATAATACTTCATCCAACAGAATGGATATGCTACAATGCCCATCAAAAACCAAAAACAACCCCCCAAAAGCCCTTGAGTGTTTTATAGATACTTTATACCTTGTATTGTCTAGTAAAGCATCATCATCCCATCAGTGATTTCAACAATAAGTCATAGTTCAGAAGATGTCCCTGAACATATACCTGGAGTGCTAGTCAATTGCTGGCAATAAGTGGGATGTTCAAGATAAGGATAATGCCATGTGCTAGTTTTTCAAATATACAGTGAGCATCAAAAGGAGATGATGAACTTATATTGGAGAAGGATTAATTTAGGTTAGCTCTAAGTAAAAAATTCTTGATTCTTAAAATTTTTAGCATGCTCCCTAGGTACTCTCTATGCAGGATGCAACCTCTTCAAGGGAAAGAGGGATGCATACACAAGATAGGAAGTTCCTTAACTTTTTTGTGCCATGGCCCTGTGCCCCTACTCAGAAAAATGCTCTGAAGTGGGTCAAATAAAATGTACAGGATTACAAAGGAACCCAGTTACACTGAAATTACTCAATATTTTTTAAAAGGTTCACGTATCGCAAGTTAAGAACTCCTGGACTAGATATATATAGATTCTTATTCTTTTTTAAACTTGTCTTCAATGTATACAATGTGCCAAGGGTGAAGATGAAAAAAGTGTTTGCACAGTATGAGTTGGGAGGAAATATGGATTCCAGAGGAAGTAAGCCAGTAACAGCTAATCTATTTTGGGGCACTGAGAATTTTTTAAAAATCATCAAGTTTCAAAGCATTTTTTTAACATATAGTTGTCTGGAGCAAAGTACTTTCTCTATCACCTATGTATTCTTACATCCACTAAAACATTTGGCTGAGGGCTCTGAAATTCATATTTCAGGAAACTGAAAGCAATGTAAAAATTTTCTCCTTCAGTTAAGTTTACCTGCAATTCAATGGAGATAAGAAGAAAATATCTACCATCCCAAGAAAGAATCACTACCACCCACCTCCCTCAATCTGCCCCAAAGAAATGTGGATTCTTAAAAAAAAGAACACTTCCAGAGAGCAAGGGCTGTGTACAGATAAGTACAGATTATCAATATAGTTAGGTCCAGATTTGTGTGAATAAGGAATTCCCCAAGGTAGGTGCAATATTCTAATTTTCACTGCCTATTTCCAAAGGGTTGGAACCAATTACCATATTTTATATAATTATAACTTTGAAAAGTACGAATTCAAATATAAATGACCACTTCAGGGGATTCATTATTTGTACTAATCATGGACTTGTATTAAAACATGTTCTTCATGTATATGAGAAGTCTTTCTCCTTTATATCCACCAAAGCATACATAAGTTTACTTTAAGGCTACAGTATCATAGTCTACTTTTCAAATGAACCAACCAGATACTTGCTACTGAACAATAAAAAAAAAAAAGACTTTCAAACTCATACTTACAGAAATATATTGCCTAAGTTCCTGTCCAAAAGGTAATTGGATATAATAAAACTCATATAAATCTATATTCATACATAGCATATATTGCTTCTGGACAATACTTTAACCTCCTTTAGTTTTTTTTAATTGCTCATTATTGGGTCAATAAGACATAGCAAATTAAGCATTACTCAAAGCCAGGTTTTCCAGAGTTGAAAACACTTACTTTGCTTTCAGGGTCTCCTCCTGGAAATTCCATTGTGGGTCTTCCACAAGCTGTAGTTCCCTCAATACCCTTCCTGGCTTGTAAGCTGCATTAATTACCATGCTAAGAACCTTTGGGGGGGAAAGGGGAAAGAGAAAAACACAAAGCAAAATATTCATTATGGTGAACTTCAATGAGGCAATTTGGCTCATTTGTACAGAAACAAACTATCACCCTCACACTTAAAAGCAATAACAGCTTCACCTGAGTTAAGTGAAACATCTTGGTTAAGTGTGATGAAATCACCTTGAAAGATAACACTAAACCGGTTCATCACCAATTGGATAAGCAGGTGATGACCTCAATCCCACTGGTTAGTGAGCTACTCGTTATAGAGAAGGAATTTACTTTTTTAAATTCTCCCAGAATAAACTAATTAAAACCACTTCTAAGAACAAAAAAACCACCATATTTCTCTGACAGAATGTTGTTCTGATCATTTATTTAAGAACTATAATACAGATGGAATAAAGAAAAAAGAGACAGTCTGCTTATTTTGTCATTTCCTGTGCTGACAGAACCATTTATGCCTAAGCTCTGAATAGGTGTAGCTAGGTAACAATCCTCTTCAGTTTCCTTGGAATTGTCCCAATTTATGAGTATGTAATCCCTGGCAAACTTCCCCAGAAACATATCTATTTAGGAGGCTTTGGCTCTGGGTCTAATTCTCATATGCCTTTGCCCTGACTTGGCACTTCCAACTCAATGGCCAAGAAAATAAATATCTGATAGTATCTTCTCTAAAAGTTATGTTGATAATCTTTTGTTTTTATGCCACAGTCCTCTCCTGTGGTATACTACCCTAATTGATGCTCCTCTGAAATAAAGACAAATAATGAAACACAAATGGGACAAAACCAGCCATGTCTAGAAGAGTTGGCAATGTCTCCCATCTGTCCTACATATTACCTACCCAGGGGAAGGGATTGTGTTTCATAATCCATCCTCTGGGACAAGAATTGGTCATTGCAATTAATCTAAGTTCCATGGCCTTTAAGTGCTGTTTTCTGCAATAATGTTGTCATCAATGTTTACATGGTTTTCCGGGTTCTGCTTATTTTACCTTGCACTACATTTCATACAAATCTTCCCATGTTCCTCTGAATTCTTCATATCCATCATTACATACTCTATTACAACTTGTTCAATTGTTCCTCAACTGGTGGCTACCCACTTTGTTTTCAGGGTGTTTTATTTTGCTTCCACAAAACGTGCTGCTATGAATATTTTGATACATATGTGACTTTACATGCTCATTTTTTTTCACAATGAGTGATCTGAAGACACTTTTTTTTCTCCCAAGTCTAGCCAGTATAAACCTGAACACAGCCTAAATCAGATTATACCAACTTTTCAGAGAGATTTCACGTTGGGGGCACAGACTATATATGGAGTTACCTATATTCAGATCAATATAGCATTTCTTCAAAGGCTGAGCATTCAAATGCATGCTCCCTCAGTTGAACTGAGGCCCCTATTCACTTCAAGGTGTTTTAACAATGAATAGAGCTAGGAAACCTGAATGCTCTGGCATAGTCACTTTTTAATAAACAGATTATCATCATCTATTTATATTTATTGAATTCATGGCATGGAGGTATTTCTAGTTGGAGATACTGCCTAAGGAATTTGAAAGGACAAATCGGTATGGAAAGAAATATGTATGTAGGAGGAAGAGGGGCTAGGGATAGAGTTCCACAGCACCCCACAAAAGAAAAGGATACTAAAATATTTTTAATGCACAGAAGAAAAGCTAGACAGCTTCACATACAAGCAAAACAGTTTTGGAAGTTGGATGTTCAATTTATTATACACTTAAAAAGAAAAGCAAGTTCTATATAATGTTTAGTTTCATGTATAATCTTATATGTATACAGAAATACTCATTTTATTATGGGTATTTAAGTTCAATTTTTAAAAATCAAAAAATACATAGAAGACTGGTGACATAAGTGTTCAAACAGAGCAGAAATTTTTGCACAACAAAATAAATTCTAAAAGTGAGAAAAAATAGCTTATGTAATAGATGGACTGGCGCTATCAAAAGTAATATGCATTAATGCAATGCTGCATAATTACAGCAGGCATTATAAACCAATAAAAGATGAATGCTCAGCCCCTAAAGAATTACCATACTGACCCAAATACAGACGACCCTCAAATGTTGGCTGTACCCTCACAATGAAGTCTCCCTTTGAATGCAAACAACTTGCTTTGAAAATTTGATGGATATCAGAAAACAAATTTTTTTTCCTTCACAATTAAAATTAATTCTAACACCATTCATTCATACCATAAAAGGTACATTGCAGGTGTTCTCTTCTTCCTCAGGTTAGTATTCTTCTGATGTTCTGAGGGTCTAAAATTAAAATGTCTCTCCATCAACATGTTTCAAGAGCTATGCTAAAAGGACACAAGAATGAATTACAACTAGTTCTGGTGTGATTGTGTGTATGTGTGTTTTTATTAGAATCAGCATTTGATTTTTATTGTTGGCTGTCACTACACTTTATGGGAACTGAGCTTTAAAATAAATCTAATTAGAGCTGGCTGAAATAATGTACAAAGTGTTTACCAACAGACAATAAAATTTCAGCTGATTCTGTTCATTCTTTTCCGCTGAGAAAACCCCAAGAGCTACATTGCAGTAAGCTGAAATGCATTTTGCTCTTGTGAAAAAAAAAAGACCCATCTAGCTAAATTTAATACAGGAGTAGGCAGCAATTACATTGTACAAAACGCAAATGTTGGTTGTACCTTTAAAATGCGGGTGTAACATATCATTCATCTCCAAATTCTCTTGGCCTTTTGGCAAAGAAGCGAAACTGCTCCCCAAAGTAGCTTGAAGGACTTTTTAGCCATTCCCATGAAATAGCTAGGGAGGCTACATCAGCCAAAGAGCTTATCTGGATTTGCTATGCATATTCCAAGAGTTTCTAGTGTATATGGTAAGGGCACCAAATGATAACAATGGGGCAGTGACCCCTGAGGATGGTGCCCCTGGCAGCAGGGGATAAGAGGAAAAGGGTCACAAACGTGGAATCAACAGATCTTTGAATCCCAATTTGCTGGTATATAGGTGGCAAACAGCATTCAAAAAAAGGTGCCTTATGCTTCTTATAATACAAAGTCCTATGGGCTCCCTCTGAGAATCACTATGGAATCATCCTCAAACATTTATTGGATGCCTACTGCCACAACTAAAATATATTCCTGTTAAATCTAAACAAATCAATGCAACCATTATCAACACCCTAAATCATTTACTCAATAAGTATTTAATGAATAACTAAAATGTATATAACATTGTAGAAAACTCAAAAGAAATACGAGACTATTTCTGCCTACAAGAAGTTTACAAACGAGTTTAGAAAATAAGACACAAGGGTTATTTTTTTTAAGTAAATATACAAGATTAATTACTCGTGGTACCATATGGGGAGTATAATAATTTGATACTCTGCCTAATACAATAATATAAATGGAATTAGACTATGAAGTAGCTCAACTGTAACTTGATGTACCCTTTCATAAAGCTTCTCTCATAAATACTTGGTCCCTATGCCAAGAACATGCTGTGATTTAATTTTTAGCCTTGAAAAATTGTTTTAATGCAGAAATTAATTGCTGTTTTATAGAAGTTAATGATAAGAATATTTTTAGTCAAAAATGTATCAAAGTAGTGTGGAAATTTTTTACAAGGAGGCAAATTAGAAGAAAAGCTAGAGAAAAAAAATGGTGCATAGCTTCAATGCAACCTGTTTAACCAGCTGTTAAAACTCTGGAAAAAAAGGGATCGTGACATTGATTCTGATTGTAAATATTTTTAAACAAATTTGCTGTTGTTCAACCTTGTCACATTCTTTATGACCCCATTTGGGTATTTTTTTGGCAAAGATACTGGAGTGGTTTGCCATTTCCTTCTCCAGCTCATTTTTTACAGAAGAACAACTGAGGCAAACAGGGTTAAATGAGGCAAACAGGGTTAAGTGACTTGCCTAGGCTCCTATTGTATTTGTGGCTAGATTTGAACTCAGGAAGGTGAACTCAGGAACTGGCTCCAGCCCAAACACTGTATCTACTCTACCACCTAGCTGCCATTTATAAAGCAAAGCTAAATCATTATTAGCAAGTAGTCACTACCACAAGGAGACTAGAGCTGGGAAATCATCTCTCAGGTTTCCACTGGTTTCCTGGCTAAGCAAATGGACATGGCAGGCAGTAAAGGCCAACACTGTTAGGAGCTGAGCAGCTAGTAGCAGGCAGCCCACAAAATTCCGGAGTGCAACTAGAACCAGATTAAAACCTAAGTGGGATATGTTTAACAAGATAAAAATATGATACAACATAAATAATGCTAATTTGTGGTTTTCAAAGTCACTCTGCAGCCCACAACCATCCATTTCTTTTCCATTTCTATTCTCATTTGACACTACTGGTTTAGAATTGTTCTTTGTAGAACAATTAAGGGGATGCAAAAGACAGCAAGTCGTATCACTTCTTGAATCAGTCGAAAGCCGGGGAGTGAGGGGGGAAGCATCTGTACAAAGCTTACCATCAGATAAAACTAAATCAGATCCTAAGAAAACTTACAGATGGAATGGGAAAAGGGCAACAAAGACACAAAAATTATACAGATTTGTCAATGTTTCTACAGCAATCTAGGGTCAACATTAATTACATGGCAGCACAACTTTTGGACTGGCACCACAGAACTCAAGGAAATAGAAATGTTATGAACATGAAGTAAAGAAAAGCAGACATATAAAACCAAGCACCAAATCCAAGCCACAGGCAACAACACAATTATAAAAGCACTGAGGATTGGTTTTTAAGATAACTAAGGTAGGGAAAGATAACAAAAGGATACAGAAGTCACAAATGGCATTATTTATTGAAAAAAAAGTAAGACGACATTGAAGATAATTAACAAACACAAATGTCTTTCTTAATTTTATGAAATCTTTATGAGAGTCATCTACATATTTCTAAGTATCCTTGAAGAAAACAAAAGAAACAGGAAAGCTTTTGCAGATAATTTTCTAGAGTAGACACTTTTTCACAGGGAAACAAAAAATGAAAAAGGTAGAGAATACAAGGTCCTTTCATTAGATACAATGTTGAACAAGGACTTAGGAAAAACTGAGATCAAATACCACTTCAGAAACTATTTATTTGATCAGAAACTAGTTCTGGTCAAGTCATTTATCCTACCTGCCTCAGTTTCCCCAACAACAAAATTTGGACAAAAACAGCACCTCTCTCACAAGGTTTTTGTGAAGATCAAATGAGATAACATGTTATCTTAGCATTCGAGTGTTACATAAAGGCTGGTTATTGCCATTTTTTTTTATTAATACCAAAAAACAACTATATACTGGAGACAATAATACAAAATGCATCCTTAGAGGCTCTCTTCTAAAAGAGTGTCTCCCACACACAGATCTTACAAGATTCCTTAATACATATTTATCACAGAGAACTTTTGTTCAACTAACTCCTGATAATCAATTATTAACTGAGGCATAAAACAAGGAGATCTTCACTCACCAAAGGTACTTAACCATCATCATAAAGAATGTCCTGCACACATTACATACAAGTGAGAGATTCCCTATATATCAGGGTTTTATAGAGGTCTATAGAACATCATGGGGTCTACCGATAAATTTCAGGGTGTCCATGAATTTGGATAACGGGACCTCACATCTTTATTTTCACTAACTTCTAATTGATATTTAGCATTTTCTTCAATTATTAATTTTAAAAAGCCATTTTTTTCTGAAGAGTCCAGAGGTTTCATCAGACTATCCAAGACAAGAGAAAACAAAAAGATTAAGAACCCCTGCAAAGAGGGTGGGCCCTCCAGGATCCTGTTTGAAATTGATATTAAATTGATTGTACTATGCCCAAAGTACTATAGGGCTACCAAAATATTAACAGCAGAACTCTTTGGTGGTGATAAAGAAGAACAAAATCAACGTCTACCAATTGAATAATAATAACAATAATAAACTGTGACATAGAAATATAATGGAATATTATTAAAGAGTAAGAAATGACAAATATGAAAAATCAGAGAAACATAGGATGATTTATATGAAGTGATATAGGGTGAAATAAGTAGAAACTGAAGAACAACATAATGATGACAAAATGGTAAATGAAAGTATCACTAAAAGGAGGGTGAACTCAGAGACCAATCCCACAGTCAGAGAATAGATAATGAAACACATCTCATTCCTATAGTAAAGATGTAGCAATCTACTAGGACAAAATGTTTTACAAATTATCAGATACAATCACTGCATTAGGTGTTTTTCTCAAATGTTTTCTTTTTTTTTCCTCTGTCATGTTGGAGGATTCAATATGGAGAGGAAGAGAATTTTTCTCAAGAAATGTCTGTGATGCAAAACGAAAATAAAACGATAAAAATGCCATAGGGTTTCCTCACTAAGGTTCATACCTATGCAAAAGAGTCTGACCTACCCTACTAAGTCACATAACGAAAAACAAGTCAAGGAAGGATGCTTTATTCCCTAAATTGTAGCCCATGGAGGAAGACTATTAGTGCATGTTTTCTCCCCTGATCAGATCACATTTGGGTTACTGTGTTCAGGCTAGGTACCATATTTCAGCAAGGATATTAATTAATTGGGGAATATTCAGAAGAGGACAAATCATGATGGTAAAGGATCTCTAATTCATCATACAACATGAGTAACAATTGAAAAAACTGAAGATATTTATCCAGAAGAAGAGAAACTGTGTTCTGGTATTAGAAGAGCTGTTACATTAAAAACAAGCTTAGACTTTTTCAGCTTGTCCCCAGAGGGCAGAACTAGGAAAAATGGATTGAAATTGTAAATGGCAAATTAAAATTTGATGTGAAGGAAAAATTTCCCAACAATTAGAACTATTAAAAAAATAAAATGGGCTGCCTCAGGTGGAATTCCCCTCACTGGAGATCTTGAAGAAAAGGCTGAATTACCACTTGTTGAGCATGATACAGAGGGGATTCTTGTTCAGGTATAGGTGTTTCTGAGATTCATTTTATTTTATTTTATTTACTTTTTGCCTTTTGGAGGGCAATTGGGGTTAAGTAACTTGCCCAAGGTTACAGGTCTAGTTTTTTTGTGTGGGTGTTAAGTGTCTGAGGCCGGAACCGAACTTGGGTCCTCCCGATTCCGGGGCCGGAGCTCTTACTCACTGCACCACTTAGCCGCCCCAACTGACATTCATTTTAATTCTGAGATTCTGTATTACTCTGCACAGTCATGGCAGATAAGGAATGAGAATACAGTAACAAAAAGAGACTGGCCTGAATTGAATTTAGGAAATTACACACATAGCATTTCCATTAATTTTAAGATGATCCCTAACACACAAAAGCAATTTTAATACATTTTAATATGATGATGCTATAGATGACTATGAATCATGGGAAACTGTGATCTGTGAAGGAACAAAAGTTGAAGTGACCCAATGGGCAGTGGAGAGATACATGACTGGCATAGCTGGTGGTGTAAATGGGGAAAGTGAATCGCTATTTACATACATGTAAAACCAGTATACTCTTATGCCACTAAGAACCTTCTGGCAAACTATAATATCCTTTATATATTGTAATAGTTTCTGGTTTGAATTTGATTTTGCCTAATACTAGTTAGTGTCCCTCCCACTTTTCATGACTTGGCAATAGCATGGAAAATTTCAGACCACCTTTTCACTTGAAATCAACTTAGATTTTATGCATTAAATACTATTTTTTTAAGTAGTATATTATTGGGTTCTGATTTTCACAGTCTTATGACTTTCACATAAAGTAGAAAAGTGAAAGTTGCAAAAAGATGAATGACTTGATGTCAATAAGAAGAAACATTTATTAAACACCTACTATGTGCCAGAAAGGAAAACACAGTTCCTATCCTGAAGAAATCATAATTGAATGGGGAGAAGATAATATACAAAAAAACTATATTCAAATAGGAAAGGAACTAGCATTAAAAGGGTTAGGAAACAGCTCCTTACAGAAGGTGGGATTTTAGCTGAAGAGGGGTGAGGTGATGGTGGTGGTGACAGTGACAGGGTGGTAGACTAGTACTTTGGGAATATCACTATGACAGCTGAGTGGAAGAAGGGAAGTATAGAAAGCTTGAGGCAGGGAAACCAAAAGTCTATTGCTAGGGTGGGGGCAGGGTCCCTGAAGAGAAGTGGGGCATATATAAGAGATGCTGTAAAGGTAGCATTGACAGAATTTGGAAACCGACTAGATATGGGGAATGGGAGTTAAGGATGACACGTAGGTTGTGTACCTGGGTGCCTGGGCTCACCACCTAGGTAAGGAAAAAAGAAATATAAGGAAAAAGAGATCACATCTGTATTACTTGCATACAAAGAAAGATGAAAATGATATCAAGTAAGTATACAGTTGGAAAAGGTGAACCCATCACATAACAAACAGATGAATAATCAATAATGCCACAAGCATACGATGCACATTTACTAATTAATATTACAATTGTTAGTAAATAGTCTCCAATTATTCCCTTGGAAGAGAATATATTCTTTGTTACCCTTATTATTTCTATTATTAATTCAAACTTGACAAAACTGCCCTGAAAGAAGTTCCCTTGCTTCTACTAAAAACTTTTAACTTGGACTTCACCTTCATCAAGGATAACAGTTTCCCCAGGAAGTATCTTTCTCCCGCCCCCGGTCGGTTTCTCTGACACCCCTTTGAAGACCTAGTGATTTAACCAATTTAGCTTTCTGAGTATTTTCACATTTGGTCAACAGTGATTTTACCTTTGTTGTTTAATTACTTATCTTTTGGGCTGGGAAGCTTGTTTGTGATCAATAACTTTCTTGTAGCAGTCAAGCTTTTTATATAAATTTTTCAGTCTCTATGCTTCCCAAATATCTATCTTCCATCATTATAGAGCTGCTAAATTTGTTGGGTAGTTAAGTCTGTGTCTGTAGCACATGTTTCTTTTTTTTTTTTTTAAAGCAATTGGGGTTAAGTACTGCTCAAGGTTACACAGCCAGTTATTTCTGGGTGTGGTGCTAAGTAGCAGAGCCCAGATTTGATCCCAGGTCATCCCGACTCTGGGGCCGGTGCTCTTATTCACTGCGCCACCTGGCCACCCCTGTCCATGTTTCTTAATTTTGTAAATTCTGTGCTCCAATTTTTTCAGTCTTCCTTTGTCCTCCATGAAAAAAATCACTGTGATCTAAAGTAAATTATTTCTATCCTTCTGGGAGACTGAAGTATTTTTCTTAAGTTTTGTAGCACTTAAGTTTTAACGTATGTGTCTGTGTGTGTTTTAAGGCTTGGATTCCTCCTTATTGGAGTCCTGTGCATTCTATTTAATTCTGGGAAATTTTCATGGATAATTTCCTGAAATATAGTATTCAGATCCTTCCTTCCTTCCCCCAATTCTATATGACATCAGTAATCCTGTTAATATTTTATCATAATCTCATTTCTCAGTATTTTGCTTGGGTTGATGTATATGGATCAAATTTGAGTAATTCAATGATTTTTGAGCCCATATTACTTGCCTGTATGGATTGTGAGAATTTCCTATTATACAATTCATACTACTAATAATATAATGATAATAACTAACATTTACACAATACTTTACATATATTGTTTCATTTGAAGAGAAAAAGGCTGACAGACTTACCCAGGGTCACAAAGCTAGTGTCTTTGGCAGGGTTTGTACTCAGGTTTTCCTGAATCCAAATCCAGCACTATGTGCACTGCAGCACCTAGATGCCCTCTGACTTTTTCATTATTTACTCCTATTTTTCCTAACTCTGAATTCCATTTAATTGCATGATCAAAAAAAAAAATCTTTCTAGCTTGTTCTTGTTTTTAATTTGGTCCTTTAAAGCATAGCAAACAGCTGCTTGATTTCTTTGAAGTATCCCTTTGAAAATGTTCTTAGGATATCTTGTGTTGTTTCCCATTTCATTTCCACTGTTCCCAGTACTTCAGGTGACTCATGTGCTCTGAAGCAGAGCATCTTAACCACATATCCATGAACTCGTTTTTTTAAAATATTTTGATGACTATCTTTCAATATAATTGGCTTCCTTTGTATTCCTATGTATTTCATTTTACACATTTAAGATATATTATTCTGTGAAAGGGGTCCATGACACACAAAATGTTAAGAACCTCTGATCTATAATATTTTTAGCTGCAAGAGAACTTTGCTTTGATCATTTAAAAAATAGCTTCAATGGGTATGAATGTTTCAGCTGTTTCTCTTCTTTGTGGTGTGTCTATGTGTTATTGGAGTTTGGTGTTTTGGTTTTTTTTAAGCATTTCAGCCTTCTCTCCACCCAGAACTAGCAGTGGTGGTATCCATTTATGTGTGAGAAAGCTAGATCCTTTTAATTTTAAAAACACCAAAAGTTCAGTTCAGACTATATCATTCATCTGTAAGATATATAATATATATATTTATATATCAGACCCTTCATTAACATCCTAATGAATATGATTTGTGTATTATTTGAATCGAGTTTACATATGTTATATGGAAATGTGTTTAGTTCAAAAGGCCTTAACCACCATAAATTCACAAGTTAACTGATTTTAAAATATAATTAATAAATTAATAAGGTGAATTCACATCTTATAGACCTATCACTATCTAGTGAAGTATTTGTATTTAGATTATATATGTGTATTACTATATATCCTCATAATTGAGTCTAAATGTATTTTTCATAGTTCCTCTAATAGAAAATGTGCAGCATTATTGTTTCTACAATAAGGTACTTGGAATATATGCTTAAATTCACCTTACTCTACCCTGCCCTCATATATAAAAATATAGCAAACAATGGGCAAACCCTTTGAAATATTTATTATAAATATTTGGTATAATTTAGCCACTAAGTATCTTATACTGAGGTCTGTGCTCACAATGCTTTCTAGATATTTCATATATTGATTATAAATGATCTTTCCTTTTAGATGAATATATTAAAAAGCAACATTTCCTACTTTCTCTTAGAGAAAGTAATTTCAATCCAAGTAGTATTTTCATTCCCTGTTAAATTCCTCTGCCCTGACCACATCCAAATTTTGAAATGTCAATGCCCATCATTCTCATAACCTACTACTCCATCACATTCCCTTGGCTTCAGGCTACCTCTCCAACTTATCTCTCACAGTATTATCATAGCCACTCCATGTCTTTCTTTTTCCAATACCCTAGGCCAGTGGTCTCTGGCTGCCATTGGCTTTCACAGAATCCCTTAAAGAGGATGAAAGACACTCCCCACACACACACAGCACTGCGCTAACCCCCTCCTCCCCAAACACACAGAAAAAGAGAATACAAAATTTTTTCTAGAACCAGTAATTCTCAATGCATTTCCTAAAAGTAGTAAAAGTCACTGGACTTTCTTATTTTGTGAACTATTTTCCTAACTCATTAATTATGTCAATCATATTCCTATTGCCCCTAACAATGCTGCTGCTTTTTCCTGGGGAAAAAAAAAAAGCAATAATGAACATTTCCAGGTCAGAGATTGCATCTTCTACGTCTAGCGTGTTTTATGGAGTATCAGGTACATATGTAGTAGGAATTCAAGAAATACTGACAACAATTACTCTAACTAGAACTAGATTTTTTTTTACTTCTTATAAAGATTACTTAAGAATTCTTAAATCATATCATTAAAGACATTAAATCATATCATTAAAGACATATCAATCAAGACATTAAAATGCACTTTTTAATTAAAACTATTTAGTTATTTAAGAAAAATACCCCAAAGAGAGGCATAATGAATAAGTATTGAGTCAGAAAGACACGAATTCTGCTCCCATGCACCCATGGGCAAATCACTTAACTCCTTTTAGCCTCAGTTTCCTTAACTGTAAAATGGGGATACTATCTGCTATACCTACCTCTGCAAGGTGATTTACAAACTTCACATGGTATATATACATTATTACTATCACCATCATCATCACCATATGAGACCTGTGAGGATTAGTTCAACCTTTCTTTTTCACTCATAATCACTCTTCTGTATTTTACAAAGAATAAATTTAGGGGTGGCCAGGTAGCACAGCGAGTAAGAGCACCGGCTGCAGTGTTGGGATGACCTGGGGATCGAATCCTGGGCTCAGACACTTAGCACCCACCCAGAAACACCTGGCCGTGTAACCTTGAGCAAGTTACTTAACCCCAATTGCTTGGGGTGGCCAGGTAGCACAGCGAGTAAGAGTACCGGCTCCAGTGTCCGGATGACCTGGATCAAATCTGGGCTCAGATACTCAGGACCACACCCAGAAATAACTGGCCGTGTAACCTTGAGTAAGTTACTTAACCCCAATTGCTTAAAAAAAAAAAGAATAAATTTAACCCTAAACTTTATCATGTCACCTTTACATTTAACTGAAATATTTAAAAAATGATTGTCTTCTAGAAATCACTTGAAAAGGCTAAATAAGTTTTGTGTATTATGAAACAAAATTAAGATTTTTAAATGCAACATGACTACCTCAAGATTGCTGCCTGCCTTTTGCCCAATGCCCACCTGCCCTAAACATTATACAAATTGAACTAAATTTTAATTTTCTTGCTAATTATTACATGACCTTATTGACTTTTTTTTTTAAAGCAACTGGGGTTTAGTAACTTGCTCAAGATTACACAGCCAGTTATTTTGTGTGGGTGCCAAGTATCTGAGGCCAGAACTGATCCCTAGTCTCCTGACACTGGGGGCGGTGCTTTTACTCACTGTGCCACCTGGCCGCCCCTCCTTATTGACTTTCTAACAAGCCACATACCAGTAGGAATCCTTAGTTACACATTGACAAATATGATTTAGTTATTTTTGATAACTGACTATTTTTTCAAATATATCTTATTATGAAGGAATTTTTCTTCCATTAAAGATCAAGAATACAAAAATATGTCTTACTTCAAATCATTCTATCAATAAACATTTATTAAGCACCTAACTCTGTGCCAGGTACTGTTTAGTACATTCTAAAAAAAATACATACCAAAAAAAAATCCCTTCTCAATAAAAATGATTTTTTACAAGCTGTTTCTAGTTAGAGTAATAAATCAAGATTTGGGTGTCTTGAAATCTTTTGACTTCAAGTAAATTTAAAGAGGTTGAACTAGTGAAATGTTTTGTTTTTAAAAACCAACCAATCTACTAAGGGTTCTTCCTACTGCAGTGTCTGGAAGGAGACTGTTACTAGGGAGCCAGCATTTAGTCACCTCTGTCTAGATTTCCGTCAGGGTCCTTTCTGTTTCTCTCAGCTAAGGATTCCTAATTATGGCAATTGAATATTGCCTAGAAACCAAGCATAACAAAAACCTTTCTTCTCTTCAAATTCCTTCCAAGATCTACCAGATTTCGTTTGGTTTGTATGTTCTATTTTGTCAAAAAAAGAAACACAAGTACGACTCCCCAGAAGCTCTCCCACCCTAGTCCTGGTTTAATTAGGAATTTCTTCATAAATGGAGGAGCCTACAGTGAGTGGTATTTTTATGTGTGTATTTATGGAAGCTCCATTGGGTAGTATTATAAAATGCTTCAGAAGCTCAGCAAGTTCTTTCTGACAGAGTTCCAAAAGCATAGTTTTTATTTTGGTAACTTTGTTCAAAGTGAGTACTGAGATTCTCAAAAAGGTTTCCTTTGAAAATACATCATTTAAAAGGCATTTGAACAAAACTACCTCTACTTTGAAAAGCTATTTATTTCCTTCCACCTCCCCTCCCCACCAACAGGATTCTATTATCATATTAGCAATGTTCTGTTCCAATGACATTATCTTTTAATCTCATTCATATACAGATAAGCACTGGGGAAAACTGACAATGCTTGAAAAAATGTTTCTCCTGGGAAAAGAAGAGAGTAAAATGTACCAGATGACCGGTCTCCCCCTTAGGGAATAGACAATTCCCAATGAAGTCAAGAAAAGGAATATAAGGACAGATGAGAAAACTTAAGTAATAAAGTAAGAGATCAATTTGACTTTGAAGAGTGACTTTGTTCACTGTTCACTTTTTTTAACTGGAAGATTCTCTTTATGAAAATCCAGGGAACAGTGATATCAGTATCGAATGCAATGACAGACTCACTATTAACATTTAATAAATATTAAATCACTCTTACAATTGGCATATTTGGGGATATTTCTCTTTGTGGAGTGGCAGCTTAAAACTCTTTTTACTTGATTTTTGAGAATGGTTATTAGATGAATTTTGTAATTCATCTCTCCTAGCCAAAATCGTACCCATCCTTCAAGGACCACATGGTAAGCTACCTATTTATGAAGACCTGTCCTGATCCCAGCAATCTGAAATGATCTCGTTTTATTCTAATCCTTCATGGTCTCTGTACTGGTATAAATGAATCCCTTCAATTAACAATCATTTATTACATGCCTACTAGGTACGAGGAATACCAAAACAAAAAAAAGAAACATCCTTGCTAGTTTGAGATGCATGCCTGTAAGCAGCAAGCACCCCAAGCGTGCTCAGGGTGGCTGCCCATACAGGTTCTTGGATCTGCTTTGTTAAAGGAAAGCAACTCAAAATGGGTTAACAAGCTTACTTTAATCAGTCAGACATATATCGTTTACCTTGTTCAGGAGAAAAGGTCAGCACCCCGAACTTCAAAGTATACAGGCAGAATTATCAAGACAGAAACAGATCAAGTAGACAGATTTCCAAACTGTCCAACCATTACATCCATACCCAGTCAACATCTGGGTTTCCACATCTGGGTTTTTCAAAGCCGGGGGGGCCCTGGACAACGGCTTCCCAGAATACAGATCAAATCACAGAACACTTCTCAAAGGGAGCCCCCAAAACAAAGCTACACATCAGGGCTTATATAGCCTTCTCCTGGCTCAGAGAATGTAACAACCTTTTGGACCCACTGGCCAATCAAAAAGTATCTACTGAAAAACAAGCCTCCCACCCCAGGCTTCAGGTGAACTTTAGCCTAGGGGCAGGGAAGATCTTCCAAATTTGCATTCCCATTACAATGCCACATATCTGTCTGGAACTGTCTAATAGGTCACTGGAGAAGCGGGGACTGAAGGTCAGGGGAGAAATGATGGTGGAATATATAGATCTATGAGTCATCTGCACTGAGGTGGGTGCTTATGATAACCAAGTGGGTGTAGAGAGAGAAGAGAGACCAGGAGGAAACCTTGGGAAACACCCAGAGTAGGGAAAAGTATGATATGGATGATGAGAGCTTAGCAAAGGGATCTGAGGAACAGCAGGTCTCAAAAACTCAGAGAGAAAAGTAAGCAGAAGAGGTTGTTCAACAGTAACCAATACAGCTGATGGGATGAGGAGGATGAAGACAGAGAAAAGGTCATCAGAGGTGGCCATTAACAGATCTTTGGTAAATTTAGAGAAAATAATTTCAGTTAAGGGATAAGGTGAAAACCAGACTGCAAAAGGGTGGAGGGATAACGCTAAGAAGGGATGCTGAGGGATAATGGTATAGAAGCAGCGAGTGCAGACAGTTTTTTTCAGGAGTTTGATTCAGAAAGGGACGAGAGGTATAGGACGAAAGCTTCAAGTCGCAGAAAAGCATAGTGAAGCCTGAGGGACAAGACCAACTTGAGAATGCTTGAGGACAGGAGAGAAGGAACCAGTGGAAAGAGAGAGGCTGGAAGATTCAACAGACATAGAGAAAGCAGATGATTAGGTCTGTAATCACATGGATAAAATGGAAGGGACAGGAAGCTGAACAAGATAAAGCTCACATAAGGAGGAGCTGGCCTTGGCAAGGAAAAGGTCCACTTCATTCTAAGAGGCTAGGGGAAATGCCGAGAGTGAGGAGTCATGCCAAGGGGCTCTGACATGAAGAAGAGGAAGGAATTCTAGCTGACGCATTCATTTTCTCAGTGAAATTAGAAGCAAGGACTTCAGCTAAAAGGATGGGTGTAGGGGGAATTGTAGGAAACTTGAGAGGAGGTTTAGATGTTTCTGCAGCAAGGAAGTGAATCAATTAAAGAGGAATAAAAGGACTGCCTTGCTGCATCGAAGGTCTAGTAGAGATTAGACAACATAAATGCAAAGTGTACTAGGTCAGCCTGTGTGAATGGGGAACAGAGGAAGTCAATGATGGGAGTGATCCAAGGCTGGGGTTTGGCAAGGGATGAGTATGACCAGAGATCAAAGGATTCAAGAGTAGGTGGCATTATGGAATTTAAATGGTTAATTAAAAGGCTGACATTTGGAAAGGATGAAGGTGCAGGTAGAGCAGGGGTAATCACCAGAGAGAAGACTGAAAGGTGGAGGAATTGGGGGCCATGATGTGGTGAACAATAGGTTTAAGCATGGTGAGAACGGTAAGAAATTGTGATCTGATAAAAAAAATCTCAAGTTATTGACCAAGGAAGTAGAACTTTTGTAGCTAAACAGTGAGACCTATTGGTGAGAACATCCATAAAGAACTGAGAGATTTGGGCACCTTAAAGAATACTAACTAAAGAGTATATCGTCCCCTAGTATAAGAGCAGCAGTTGATGCTGAACCCCTTGAATGGAAAAGGAGAATGAACTGGGTGTGGGGAGGCAAGTAAACAACCAGGACCATAATCTGTATATAAAGGGGGAAAAATTCCAGTAGAGTAAATTTCAAAGGAGGGGAAGTTGCTGAGGATGTTTACAAAGGGACAGTCTGGATGTGATAGTGGGGAAGGAGTATTTTCTTTCTCTGGGACGATTGGATTGAGGAGTACAAGAGAAGGTACAAACAGCCAATGCTAAATAAAACAACCAAGGCTGCAGCAGCATCTGGGAAAAGTCAGGTCTCTAAGGGCAAACAGATCAAAGGGTATAAAAGGAAGAGATCCCAGAATAACAGGATGTTTGTCCAGCGTGGAATTCCCGGTGAGAAGAGATGAAGAGTGACAAGGGAAGGGTGGAGTTAAAGAGAACAGGGGTGAAAGATTGTGAGGGTAAGAGTTGGAAGGAGGTGACTTCTGTGTCAGCAATAATTAAATAACTCTGGGGTAAGGAGAGTAACAGGTGGTGGGACTTCACTAGCTATACAGCAAATCAAGATCTGCATCAAAATTAGTTTGTTGCAAATCTAAATGAACACACTCTATACATTCTCATATAAACTGCACCAGTTATTTAAGATTTGTCCTTTTCCCTCTTGCATTCTTTGTCATCAAAACTTGCTAATTCTTCTCTAAAACTATTATGAGGGGAGACCAGTAAAAACTGCCAAGTATGCAAAGAAGCAGGGTTTCACAGGATGTAGCAAGGCTCCTGGCTGATAAATTAAAGAAGTATAATGAAGATAGGGAAAACTTAATCTGGATAAAATACCCTACTGACCCAGAAGTTAAGAACAAGATGTAAGTAGATACAGTCAATTATTCAAGGAGGAAGATCTACTTCTGCTCATTAAACCATTCTGGGGGCAAGAATGCAGATTCCTGTGTACAGAAAATAACATCACTGACAAAGAAGCCCTCTAACCTGAAGAACAACAAAGGTAGCAGGTTGGCAGACACTCCATTCAATGCAGAATTTTAGGGCATGGAGACCGAATAAAGCTTTAATGCAGTGTAACAAGTTGAGATTTCACTGGAGTCTCCAGCTCAAACCTATTTCACATGTCAGTGAAGCAAAGAAGGGTAGCAATAGGCCCAGAATCCTCAGTGACAGCATGTCTGCCCCCTCTCTTTCCACTTCAGATGGTGTGGATGGGCAATATTTCAATCCTCTGCTATGTTGTTGGAAATCATAATCCACTTCACTGGCTTATATTTGTCATACTTATTGGAACCATCTCAAATCCAGAGATAATTACTAGAGGGCAACGTTTTGCAGACTTGCTAATATTCTATTATCCCAAGAAAGCTGGAGAGAAGAACTGTGATGATGGATTGTGATCTCTAACAAATCCTAAGAGTCAGGTTGGTAATGGGCTGAAAGGTTGCTCAATAAAGACTGTACTTAAGAAGGAGGCATTTTTATTCTATTATGTACAGTTGTGATGCTAGGACCTACTGCAGATAAGATATCACTGAAACCCTGGCATCTAACGTTTCCCACAACCCAGATGATTTATTTTATCACAGTTTGCCTTCCAAAATTGCCACTTAGTAAATCAAAAAGCATTTATTAAGCGTGTACTGTGTGCCAAGCACTGTGTTAAGTGCTAGGTAATCAAATATGAAGAACAAAATGCTTTGTTTAAGGAGTTTACATTCTCACAAGTGAGCAGATAAGTAAACATGTAAGTATATACAGATTAAAATAAAGAGAATAAATACAAAGTGTTTATACACAATTTAGTCTGAGAGAGAGGGCACAGAAAAGGATAATAAATCAGGAAAGGCTTCAAGCAGAAGATAATGCTTGACTTGCATCTTAAAGGCGAAGTAAGGAGGGATGCAGGGTGGGCAGCCAGGACAAAGGCATGGTGGCCAAAGTGAACCTTTGTGTGGGAAGAACAGAGAGAAAGCCCATTTAGGTAAATCCCAGCATGTGGGCAGGGGCTTATTCAATGAGGCTGGGAAATTAGTTGGGATCAGGTTACAAAGAGCTCAAAAAGCTAAATGTTGGAATTTCTCTTTTATCCAGGAGGCAACAGAGAATCACGTTCAGACCTAGGTCTAATATAGGGGACAGAAGTTGGAAATAGTGCCAATACTTTAGTCCTTTCAAAGTACCAGAGATGCTGAAGGAGGAGGCAGTGACTTAGAGTCCTCACACATCAAATTTCTCCTTTTATGACCTATTAACCCTCCCCTGCTCTCCCCCATCCCACCCACAAACTGAACCTCACAGTCTCTCTATGCCTCCTCCTTGCTTGAGTGTGGGCAGCATGCATACTGAGAAGCCTGCACTGCCTTCAGAACCATTCTAATGGTTCTTTTATCATCTCCTTCTCATAGCAATGATTTCACCCGTTTATGCAGTATTACATCTTGCTGCACCTGGCCACAGGTCTAGCTTGAATTATTACATTCTCATTCTTATTCATTCTCTCCCTCTCATCATTTATATTTGCTACCATCTCTTAAATGTTCATGAAGGTTGAACTGGTTATATCTATAATTCTGCATTCTTTGATTAGACAGTACCTTCCATCTTTTGGGACTGACTGAGACCTGGATAAATCTTGAGACACTGTTTCTCTCTTCCCTGGTGACACTTTTCTTTCATATGCTGTACTCACTGGCCACAGGAAGGGAACCCTAACATTCCTTGTTCCTTCTAAACTAACCTTCTATGTTTCTCCAAAACACTTCCACGTCTCCCTCATTCTCAAAAGCCCTGACTGGGTCCCACCCTACTACTAACTAACATCCTCTATCTTTGTTCCTTTTCATCTAAACCATCTAAGATCAGTGCCTGTTTCCCTTCCTCTCCCTCTTCTGAAAACAATGCAATCTGGCTTCCAACCTCATCTTTCAAATGAAACTGCTCTCTCCAGTTACCAATGATTTCTTTAATCACTCAATCTAATGGCCTCCTCAGTCCTGATCCTTGCTGACCTCCTGGCAGTACTACTTTGGATTCCCTTCCCCTCCTAGGTAGTGTCTCCTCTCTAGGTTTTTATGACACTACTCTTTCCTGGTCCTCTTGCCATGTATTTGATTGCTTCCTGCTTTTCAAACTCCCTGGCTAGATCTTTATCCAAACCCATTGAGAATGGGTTTCATCCAAGGCTCTTTTCCAGGCCCTCTTATCTTTTCACTATATATGATGTCAGTTCCTGATGATGCCAAGATCTATATACACAGTCCTAGCCTCTCTCTTGAGCTATAGGCAGTCCTATGACATCAACCTGCCTTTTGATAAAGACATCATTGAGATATCAAACTGGATGTCTCACAGGTATCTCAAATTCAATACACCCAAAACAGAATTCATGATCTTTCCTCTAACACCTTCCCCTCTTCCAAAGCTTCCTATTACTACTGAGTGTACCACCATCTTCCCAATCACCAGGTTTGTTAACTGAGGTATCATCTTGAACTCCTGATTCTAGCTCACTCCAAAAATCCCAAACTTGGTTTGCCAAATCCTGTTGTTGAAACATTTCCCCTTCTTTCTTCTGATGCACCTGACACAGGCCTTCATGACTTCAGACCTGAACTAATACAACACCAGTTGATCTTCCCTCAAAAGGTTCTCCTTGTTCTAATTCGTCCTTGACTTTACTGATTCCTATCCTTTTGTTATACTGGCATCAAAGCTTTACCAAATAACCTTCCCAAATGACTATATTCACTTGATGTTTATACTGAACATATCAATATGTGTGCTTGCTATCTAGTACAACATGCAAGCCTTTCCAGTCGAGATTGTTTTATTCTTTGTATTAGTATGCCCAGAGCCTATCACACAGTAGGCATTAATAAATGAATGAATGAACCTAATTAAATCAGGTCTTCCCTCTTACTCTAGGTTTGACCTTTCCAAAGACCACTCCTACAAACACTGACACCACTGCTGTTCTTTAGATTGTTTAGGAAATGAAGGGTCATTCAGCATTATGAACTCACTAGACACATTGACATCCTTCACTTTTACATCACTATGATTTCTCCTGTATCCATCCCCTCCAAAAGAGGATGACAAAGAATTTTTTTTTACAGAGGAAGAGAAAAAAAATCCATCCAAACTGGATGAATCTCCAAACTGATTGATACATCAAAAAAAAAAAAAAAGACATTAAATCCAATGCTTCCCACCTGCCCCCCCAACCCACCTCTGCAAATTTTTAAACAAGTATTTCTAACATCACTCACTGCCTAAAGAAAGAGAGATGCTCTGCTTCTCTTCAATTACCTTTTCAATGTTAAATGTTAAACACACACACACACACATACATAGAGGCACTGATGTTAAGGGGAAAAGCATTAGCATAAATATTGGTTTGGCATAACTTATATTTTTCTTACACTTACAGAACTGAAGAGCTTGCAATCCTCCCTTGCTTCACACACTTTGTAAACATCAGCACAAAACTAGTTCTACCATCAGCAAACTGCTCAAGCCTAGCTTTGAAATTTGGCCACTATCACCTATCACATCATGAGCTTTCTGATTAGGAATAACTAACTAGTTTTGACTTAAAAAAAATCACTTAATAAAAGTCAAACAATCCAAGCATAGAACGGGCTTAACCTTAGGCTGCCCTGCTGGCCAACATACCTGACAGATATCTGAATATCTTATTTCAACAACTGGAAAAGACAATTCACTCAGAAACAGCCCTGAAAAATCCATTAGTTCAACATATTTTCCCAGGCCTTTTCAACACACCCACATACACCCACACACACAGTGTCATAACAAAGATGTGCCTATGGGCACCGAGTAGCAGCAACTTTCTGGAAGGCAATAACTAGTGAGGATCTCATTTTAAATTTTTATTAAAATTCTTCCCTGTGCCTCCGATCTGGTATCTTTTTTGGCTCAGCTTAATTTCTTCTGGGTTGGTGGTCCCATGGCAAACTACATGGTGATTGTTAATCGAGGCATCCTATCACATACCCCATTTGCTTTCCCACCTAGAACAACTAATGGTTAGGGAGAACACTCAGCAATGTTAATCCACTTTCCACCCCAGCAGGGCAGAACCTCGGCCTGCCAACTTGCCAGATACAATAGAGTAAACATTTTGCATTTACCTTCCCTGATAAACTCCTTTAAGAGGGTAACACATGAAAAAAAACTGTTTCATTTTGCTGCTGCCCCACCTCATGTGTTAAAGTTTAATTTTTTGTGCCCTGAGAAATTAACTACAAAAGGTTCACTCCTCAATACTTGCCACAAATGAAGAAAGGGACGCTGTTGTCCCTCTGCTTACGGGAGAATTCTGATGCTTAGGGAAACAACAAAAGAACAATTGTAAGGAAAGTCCAGACATTGATCTACAGTTTCCATTAATCAATCTAGCTCTGCATGAAACACACTCATCTGGAAAGAAGAGGGATAATGAAGAATCAGAGAATTGGAAGTGATTTTTAAAAGGTCATTTAGCCAACTCTGGAATCAGCAAGACCTGAGTTCAAATCTGACCTCAGACACCTACTAGCTGTGTGACTCTGGGCAAGTCACTTAATCCTGTTTGCCTCAGTTTCCTTATCTGTAAAATGAGCTGGAGAACGAAAAATGAAATAAGGATTCCAGAGTGAAACAAAGAATAAAAAGGATCTGAGGAAACTAAGGCATAAAGTTGTGCTGGAAGACTAGAAGGTAGAAAAATAGACTACAGAGGAGAAGGAGGACCACTGAATACTTGACCCAAGAGGAGATGGATAGAAGAAGTGGTTCCTAATACCCCAAGATGAAGAGTTAAAGGAATAAGACAGGAATGGTGGGGGTTGGTGGCCCCAAGAGAGATGGGGGTACTGAGGCTGCCACTTGTCAATATGATATTAATAACAATGAGGTTAGTCTGCTGTTTCCTGTCTAGAAGGCAACCAAGAGATTCCCAAATCTGACTGACCATCACTTACCTCTGCTTCTTCATGAGGTGACAACTTACATTGCCAGAAGTTGAGAATTAAAAACCTTGAGGAAGACACTGGGCACTCTGTGGTCTTCACAACTGCTTCTAATGAAAGTCAAGGACTTCAAAAAAGAAAGCAGAATTTGTGAAGCAAATAGCTGATGAAAGAAAGTGATAAGTGGCCTAGAATGAGATTTGGATTTCTGAATCATGGGGCCTAAAAAATAGGGATGATATCTCAGTGCCAGGGATGAAATATGACTGACCGGGGTTGGTTAAAAAATGCTTTTTGTCTGGAGTCTTGCAAATCAAAAGGCTTTAGACAAAGAGAAAAAGGAAATGAATGGAGTCTACATATAGCCACCAGGCTAGATACCTAAAGAGTTGTTACAGTATGTAAAGAATAGTAGTAGACATGACCAGATGAAGGTATCCAAGAAAGGCTTATAGACTTTGAGCCAGAAGGAACTCTAGAAGTCATCAAATGTAACCTCATTCTACAGATAAGGAAACTGAGGCAAACAGAGGTTTTAAGTGCCTTACCCAGGGTCACAGTGTTAGTAAGTGCCAGAGGTGACACTGGAACTCAGTTCTTCTGATACCAAGTCAATTGCTTTTTTCTACAACACCACATTACTTCAGACCTCCAATCCTATGCCTTAAGGACATAGCCTCAGTTATCCAACACAAATGTATAACGTATAGGAAACAGACAAGGTTAATTAGGAATTTTAATGCAAGTAGGCACATTTGAACTCAAAGATATCACTGAGACCCAGTAGAAAGAGGCCTATGACTGAAATAAGTCTCAGGGGATATCTTCTTTGAAAGGAAGGAACAAGGCTGGGTAAGGGACGGGTGGATAGGGAGAAGTGAGTATCATTTTATTTTAAGATAGGGTTCATCTGAGAATATCTAAGGATCACAGGGAGAAAGAGTTGTAGGAAATACCTCATTCTGCAGGAAATACCTTATTCTTCTGAAGGAGAAACAGAAAAAATGTACTACAGAACAACAGAAGAGAAGGAAGCAATAGAGGAGTTCAGAAAACCTATCAAAACTGACATGAAAACATGACAGAGTAAAGGCACACTTCAGTACTCTGGCCATCTGTAATGGGCATTCTGCTAAGAGCAGAGCAACCGTTCACTGCTTGGTTTGACAATGATAGTTACATCCTTCCAGAAAGGTAACGAAACTGATTAGGGGATCTGCGATTGTGGACCTGAGTCTGACCCAAGTCAACACCAGCATAATCAAGATGAATTATTTATCAGGGATGTCATCTTCTAATAGAAAGGAATACAATGGAATAAGATGTTTTCCTATTGATAGTGTATGTGATATAGTATGATGGATATAAAAACTAAAGTGTTTATCAATAGTATGTTCCCTGTGTCCCAAGTGATGCATAGCTATGGAGCCTTGATGGGGAAAGGTGGAAAACAGCTGTGGAATGACCAATCTGATGTGCCTAGATCAGGAATGGAACAGTTTCTCTGGGACTAAAATCATCAGAGTACCCAAGAGAGTGGGGTGGGTGGGAGGAGACTGTCTAAGAAACAGAGGCAGCAAAAGCAACAGGTCTCGTAAATAACCACTGCATCTTCAAACCAAAGGAGTCTTTACATGTGCATATTTTTACAAGAACATGAACTGCTCATAAGTCTTTGCAGCTGCATTTGTAAATACTGAAGATAAATGACAGAATTTTAATTTTCAAAAATGAAAGACAACACTGTGTGTGTGTGTGTGTGTGTGTGCGCGCATCAGTAAGTGGGACTATTACCCTATTCCCCCAGGGTTTTGTTCTCAAGTTCCATCAATGGCATCAGAATGATTTTATCGACATACTAAAATAAACAACTCATAATCGTGAAAACATGATACCTCTTTAAGAACCAGCACGCATTTGCCAGGTCCAACAGATTGAGGTAGCTCTGCGATTCTTCCTTTGTTCAGGTAGGGGCCTGAGAAACACCGGTGGTTGATGAAAAGCTGAGGGCAGCAGTATTTCCCATTGACAGTACCTGAATGAAAAAATCAACATGGCTTCTGCTTGAGGATCACAATTTTTGTGCATCGGGGAACAACCAGAAATCCATGTGAATTCATTGGGCTGGCAAAGCTGCCTGAAGAAGTCATCAGACACCCTGACTGATAGGGAATTCAGAATGAAAAAGGGAACAGGTCTCAAAAAGGAATGTTTACTCCTAGAGTTTTAAAATAGAGCAAAAATCAAGCGGCATGAATTCAGGTCAAAATCTTGGGAAGCAACTTGAAAAATATCCAGGTATAGAGTTGTAAGTTTTAGAGAAAATGTCTTCCTATAAGAGCAGTTATGATTCTTACAGTGCAGAGAGAGATGAACTTGAAATCAGTAGCACCTGAGCTAAAACTCTGGCTCAGACATTTACTATTCATGTAACCCTGGTCACTTAACCTCTCTCAGCCTCAGTTTACTCATCTGAAAAATGGGGATAATAATGAAATGTATCTCACAGTGTTATTCTGAAGATCAAATAAAATATATGTAAAGCACTTTGTAAACCCTTAATGTATTATATAAATATTAATTACTATTTTTATTGTTATCATTAAAAAAATGGACAAGTCACTTAATCTTTCTGCACTGTAAGCTGTAATTTAAAATAAAAACAAATTCTAAATCTAAAAGCTCTAAGTCCCTGGAAGAAGGCCAAGGAGTAAAATTTATTTTCTGGGTAATTATAAAGGACAGTAGTTTTTGATGTGTGTGTAGGGCAGGAAAAAGTAACAGTTCATTAGGTAAGTTTACTGCTTGTTTCCAGCAAGCTCTTATGATTCACAGATAAAATTAAGTTATTAGCTAAAGCCTGGATGTAGAGATTCAAATCAACTCTAAATTCTAAATAACACTGGTGTTTCAGTTCAAATGATTTCCAGTTGGATTGGGAAGTGTTAACAGATTTCCAGAAGGCTTGTTCTCATGAAGAATTCAACAAAGGACACAAAAGGTAGAGGGTATAAATGTTGTTTTCCTGCGTCTAGGAAAAAGGGAGTAAAAGAACAATTATAGACTATAAAAAAGTAGCTGACATGGTTGTTTGAACCATTCTTTAGACTGAATTCTACACAACTGGTAAGATTATTAAGCTGGCTTTTGCATTTACATGAAAATTCTTCAGTAGGATTAACCCTGCCAAGACCTTCATAGAAAAATAATTTTAGTAAGTCTACCCATAAAATTATGCTTTTTAATGCAAAGATAGCTTCAGATAAAGGCATCCTTTCAATGTCTTGCAGCTTTTAAACTTAGGATCTTATATTTTAAAATTCTAAGTTTCTGAAGCTCAGAGAATTCAAAGCTGATATTTGGACAGGAAATAGTGTTCCTTAACCAAATATTACCCAACACACAACCACCACTATTACTTTTGTAAATTAACAAAAGGTAACATACAGTAGCATTTTCAGGAAATAAAATATAAGATTAAAAAAAACCCCTCATATTAATTTTTTCCAAGGAAAAAACACCTCCCCCACCCCCCACACCCATGAAACCTATTTCCAATTCTCAAACACAGTCAAGTTGGAGGAATAATAAAAATAAATACATCCAATAATCAAAGACTATCATACTCTAGTAAAAATGTATAAATATACAAAAATTAATAGAGAAGGAATAAGGTGAAAAAATATCCAAATAATCTCCAAAGAAAAAGAACCAGTTGTAAATATGAGTGAGATGTTAGGATCTACCTAAAAACTCTACCTGTTACCCAGGGCATCAAGGAACAGGAAAGCAGCTAGGCCCAGTCCAGCTCAACTCACCTGTTGTGTCTGGCTGAGGAAATGAACAAAGGTCATGAGGTATTTTCTCAACAGGCACTGTGGATGGCAATCTGTTAATAAAGAACAGAACACAACAAAAGCAAACAAATCTTGCCAGGGACCTCATGCTTAATTAGGAGAACCATGCTTCCCTATTACCTGCTTACACTGTTTTGAGGAAGTCTAATGGAAAGAATACTGGCCTTGGAGTCAGAAGAGACCCAACTTCAAATCTTGCCATCAACCCTTACCAGTGGCATCCCCATGAGGTAGTCACTTAACCTGAATCTTAGTTTCCTCTTCTGTAAAATGGGAATAATACCTGTAAGACCCACCTAAAGATCATATGAGGTAATATATATTTTGTAAATCATAAAGTGCCATATAATTGTCAACTATGATTATTAATCTACCGCATGAGAGTAAGAGAGAAACCTTAAGAAGGAAAACCCGTATCCACCCTAGTGATAGCAAGAAGGGATGTTTGCATCTCAGAGCAGTGTAAGTAATAATTTCTGAAAAGTTAAATTTAGAGGAGTTGTTCACCGTCAATGTTAATCCACAAACCATCCCGCAGTAATAAAGAAGGACTGTCATCCACATACTCTCATTTGCTATTGTAAGATTTACCACAATAAATTGGAAATGCAGCGTTGCTTCTGGTAAGACACTAATTATGTCAAGTCTATTTTATATTAAGTAAAACACTGATTGATTCAAGTTTTAATATAAGCCATGGATATTGTCATTAATGTCAGTATTATAAGAGCCATTGTGGAGGGTAAGATGGTGTAGTCATGTGGTGGATAGAATCTGCCCCAGAATCAGGAAGAGGTAGGTTCAGGCAATCAGTAAGCATTTATTAAGCACTTACAGATTGCCAGGCACAGAGCTAAGTGTTGGGAATACCAAAAATAAAAACAAAAGACAGTCCCCTGCCTTCAGGGTGCTTTTAATCTAATGAGGGAGTCATCATGCAAACAAATATATACAAAGCCAACCATATACAGGAGAAATAGGAAGTAAAATAAAAGGAAAAGCATTTGAGTTGAGAGGGGTTAGGGAAGGCTTCAGGTAGAAGGCAGGATTTTGGTTGGGATTTAAAGAAGTCAGGGAGGTATTCCAGGCATGGGGGACAACCAAAGAGAATGCTCTCAGCTAGGTGAATTGTTTGTATAATAGCCAGGCCAGAGTGACTGAATTGAAGAGTACAGGTGGGGGAATAAGGAGCAAGATGACTGGAAAGGTAGGAGGGGGCTAGGTTACAAAGGGCTTTGAGTGCCAAGCAGAGTATTTAGTATTTGTTCCTGGAAGTGTTAGGGAACCCCTGGAGTTATTGAGTTGGGGGTGGGATGGGGTGTGTGTGTATGTGACATGGTTGGACCTGGGCTTCAGGAAAATCCCTTTAGTGGCTGAACAAAAGATGTACTAGAGTGAGGAGAGATGTGAGGAAGACCCACCATGAGGTTATTGCAATACCTCAGGATTCAGGCCTAGTTTCTCAAAGACACAAACAGGCTGTGTGACTTCTGAGAACTCAAGAGGCAACTCTAAGACTACCAACTGAAGAACAGTAGTTGCTGATCTGTGATGACAGAGGGAGCTTCCTAGTTGGGAATTTCCCATACCAATAAATCAAAGGTCAAGTTTAAAAAAAAAAAGCCACCCTTGCAGAACCCTTGGAAGAACCTTGTGGGTTGGTCAAGAGTCATTCCTTAAGAACCACTTCCCTATAGGAAAGATGAAGACTTAGGGAATATGTTTTGGTGGTGGTGTTTTTTTGGTTAAAGGCTATTCATTTCTCTTAAGTAAAATAAATGGCAGGATATAATTACATAAAACTGAGGACTTTCAAATCTCACTAGGTAAATTTTTTTTTTTGCCACTTTTGCAGGAACATTGAGTCCTAAATGTGGGAAAACTATTTAACATCTCTTCACATCAATTCCCTCCAAAGCAGAATGGGGACAGCAAAACTAACCTGTTTTACTGGCCTTAGTAAAAAATAACTCATCAATGATACTGTAAAATCTATTATGAAACATAATGTTATAAAACTGCTTTAAAACTGGGGCATAAAGACAGATTGGATACATGACCATGTTTCACATACGGTACTTCAATTACAGTTGTTCAAAGGCTTATTAGAAACTCCTACAGGTAATTTTGCCAACACAGGAATAGTCACTTTACCCTTTGATCCTGAACATCTCAATAACTATCGAGAAAAAAGGGCCATCAAGGCCAGGATTCTCATTCCTTCAGAATACTTTGTCTATACAGGGTGTTCCAAAAATCCTACGGCAGTTTTAAACTTTAGTAGCTTAAAATGGAAGCAAACAAATATTCCCACCATTAAATTGTAAGCTTTTGGAGGCCAGGGGCTATCTTCCACCTAGTTTTGCATTCCTAGAACTTCTTACAGTGCCTGGTACAAAGCAGGTACTAAATAAATGCTGACTGATTGGCTGAAATATTCTTTAAATCACGTGTATAAATTGCCTCCCCCGGCTCCCTTTTTTGGGACCCTAATATGTCATTTCATCAGTGTGGGAGTCCTGGCAGATGTCGAAGGGCCCTCCATAGACAAACACTGGCAGTGCACCTGGAACTTATAGCCTTAGAGTTGCCCAGGGCTCTAGGAGGAACCATCTCCTGCCCAACGTCACACGGCTAGAATGTTTCAGAGGCAATCCTTGAAACCAGATCCTCTCCACTCAGAGGCCAGTCCTGTGCCTTCCATGTTATACTGCTTGGCATGCCGCCCCATAAATAAAAAGAATTCTGACACCAGAGGCCAAATTTACTCTATTTGAACCAATTGTTACAAATCATCTCTACTATGTTTTTTCTTTCAGAACTGCTATGTAGCACCAAACTGTTTTAAAAATACATGACATTTTACTTGGAAAAATAAATGAAACAAAGAGAGGAAAAGAAACTTTGAAGCCTGATTTGAAACGTGACCTGGTAAGTGAATAAATGTACTTATGGCCTCTTTCAATAAGCCCATAATGGAAAGCATCTTGTTTCCATTGTTTTGACCTTTTCCCCCTCAGATCTCATAAAATGCTTTGTTCCAGATCTCTAATGCATTTATTACATATTACTTTGTGCCACAGCTGCATCTCATAGGCCTCTGTTGAACTGTAAGACCCATGAGGACAGGAGCCATGTCTTACCTAAACTTTGTACCTCTCTCTGCACCTATATTATTATACACACATGATATTCCCTTAATTTCATATCCCTTAATTGAGTTCTAGGAAAAGAAAACCTTAAATTATAAGAGGAACACGGCAGGGCTTGCTTTCAACTGTCTATTTTAAGAAATTCAACTCAACAGGTGTTCAACAACTACTCCGTGGAAGGCATCATGCTAGGGACTGGGAGTGTGGAGCTCAGAAATCACAGTCCTTGAAATTATATTATTAAAAAAAAATATCCAGTATTATTTATTCAGTATTCAGAGAGTCATTTAGCAAGTAAAAAATATAGTTTGGGGGCTCCACCAGTCATTCAGCCTTGCTCTGGGGGCCTACTTTAAAAGTTAGCAGACTGTAAGCTTTCTGAACAAAACAAAGAAAAGACAGAGAAGTTCGATTATAGGAGGTACAAAAAGCAAGGATGATACCGTATTGACACTGAGACTGTGAGATAGATGTTGGTCTTTCTGTCATGGTCAAGTAACTATTAGCTATTGAAGGCCTGTCTCTCTTCTATAATGGAAATTGAAAAAGGCTTAAGGGATGCTCCTTTGTGCTGCAGGTTATCAGAGAGAATGAAGTGATCCTATAAGGGAGGATGAAAAGGAGCTTCAAGTCTGGAAACAGAAAAAAAACAAAACTCAAAAGGCAAAATGAGATTCTGAACTCTTTCAGGAGGTAAGAGGGAGAAAGAGAAGGGAGAAGAACACCAAGTATCTGGAGCTAAATAAGACAGGAGTTTTCTCTGAAAGGGCAGGGAGCTAGATATTCTAAGGGGAATCTGGCTGCTTTTCTTCCAAAGAGTGATGACATGGAAGATGTCCAAGTCCACATCATGCAGTAAAGGTCAGAAGAAGAAGAGAAGGGTTATGCATGGAGAGAACTCTGCTGAACTGCTGCAAAGGGAAGGAGCTCCACTATCTTCTCAGGGCATGGATTCAGGAAGGGACCAGGAACATTCGAAGCATCATCAAACTTACTGACAACAACCCACTCGGAATGATTCATGATAATGCCAGACCCTAGGAAAATTCTAAAGATTATAAAGCCTTAGGCAAGAAACCAAAGACCTTAGGAACAAGGATCGGGTCTCCCTCCAGTCACTGTTGGCAAAGACATTATGAAAAAATGGTGGATTTGGATTTCTGGACCATGGCTAAAAATAGAATTACAGCATCTTGAACAGGGAAGAAGGATAATCTAACAAGGTCTTTTTTTTTTTTTTAAAGAAAATGTATCTGCCTAGAGTTTCATAAGTCTAATTAAGACATAGGGATAGGAATTGAATTCGTGATTTCACTGACATATGGAAGAACTCCCAGGTGAGAGAATTCCTTCTACCACTGAAGGCTGTCCTCTTCTCTACAATTTACAGTTTTATAGAATTATCTAGGGCATGGAGAGTTTAGAGGACTGGCTCAGGGTCATACAGCCATAAACTGGCAAGATTTGACTTCCTCATCTTCTTGGTTCTGAGGCTGGTTCTCAACCACAAGTCTCTCCTATAAAAAGGGCTTTAAACCCCAAAATGATGAACTGAATGAACGAGCCTTACCATCGATTCTGCCATTAATCCCTGAGATCCAACAGCTCTCCCTATCTGTCATGCTGTTACATCCTCCAGACTACAGGTTACTGACATCTGACCTGCCACTGTAAGCCTAATGACTCTTCAGATTTGTCATTTGTTTTATTGCTGCAATTTAAATAATAATATCTACCATGTAAATAGCACTTATTATGGGCCATCATTAAAGATCTCATTTAATCTTCACAACAACCCTAAGGGGTAAGTGCTATTATCACCCCTAGTTTGCAGATGTTTCAGGAAACTCAGGCAGACAGAAGTTAAGTGACTTGACCAGGGTCATACACTATTAAATGTCTGAGGCTGGATTTGAACTCAGGTCTTCCTGTACTATACCACCTGGTTGTCCTTCTGGGCATCTGTACCCTCCTAGAAGCATGTACTTTTTCCCATAATTTGAATGTGAGCCCCTGCATACTGTCAAATTTGTCCATTTCCTCCCAAAACTTCACAGAGGGTCCACCCAAAGGCTAAGGGCCTTCCTCAATTGCTCATGCTATCTCAGACACCCATGGAGCACTGTGACTGTCCACCTGCCATCCTGTGGTCTTGCCACAAGACCAGCTCATCTCCTTTCCTAACACACACCTCTTCAGAGTTCCTTGCTGGCTCCACATTGGGTGCAGGCAGCCTGTGTATATGTATCACAGGCCTCTTACTACCTTGTGACCCTCATTCTTAGTTCTTCTAAGGCAGGAGGATTTCATGTGCTGCTGCCACAGAGCAACACTGGTAAAAGGCTGGTATTTCAAATATGGTCCTCTGCCTTTGTGGGAAGCCTGGGGTAGGATCAATAAAAGAAGTCTACGGTTTCCCCAAAGCAATGCAGTCTACTCTTCTTGTTCAATTCTGGGGCTCGACTGACAGCATGTTTATCAGAATTAGAGATACCACAAAGCTAGGAAGGCTAGCTAACACACGGCTAACGGAGTTAGGAACCACAAAAGATCACAGCAGGTGAACAAGACAAAATGTAATGGGGTAAAATGGAAATCTTAACACTTGGGTCCAAAAGAAAATCTACTTCACACATACACGAGAGGAGTGCAGCATGGCTAGACTATTCAATGTGATAAGAACTGGGAGGCTCAAAGGTGGGATTCAGAAGGTATCCAATGAGGTCCCTAACAACTCTGGGATCCTTCATTCCACATGCACAGGGCCTGGTTTTTTATTTAAAATATTCTCTATCCTGAAGAGCCTAGCAGAATGGCTTTCACTAGCAGGTCAATTAACAGTACTGAATACTGAATGAATGAAGGAAAAGTTCTAGTCCCAGACCGGTTATTTTACTACTTCTCTATGGACCTCAGTTCGCCTCACCTTACACCATCCCTCATAGGAAGAAATATCAATAGTGTGGTTTAGGGGGAAACTTACTGTTTTTCTGGTTGCACGACCGCAATCTTTCTCTTCTTTTGTACTAGAAAGCAAGGAAAAAGAAAAAAAACAGAACTCCCGTTATTCTGACATTTGGGCAACTGTATCATAAGAAAGTGTCTATTATAAAAATATAATGTCCTTAAGGTAGCATTTTCAAGAGAAATGACTGCAATCATATATTAATTTTTTCTCATATAAAATAAGTTATTAACCCATCAGAAACATGTTCTATATAGGACAGAATACATTTAATGTTATCACTGCATGGCGTGCTATATTTTAAATGTTCTTTTAAGAAAAGGCAGTGGAAAAACTCAGATATCGTACCATAGAGAAACACACTGTTGCAAGCATGATTACCCAGCATGAGTTTTTTTCCACTATAAGAACAGTAAAGTTTGAATACTATTGCTACAATACTATAATCTCAATTAAGTGTGATTTTTAACTAAAATATATTTTACTCTTTCAAAGGGACTGGCTGATGCACTGTAAATCTGGCTGTCAAATATTAACATAAATGGACGGATTTTTCTCTCATTTGAGGATATTTTCCTGCAAACAACCCATTTCATTTAGATTTATTACTGTCTATTCTTCACCTTAATAAAATTAGACCATCACTTCCTGACACCTATTAATTTTGGCATAAACTAACTACATCTCCCCCTAAATAAGCAGCAACTAATTCCAACACATCAAAAGCTGTGAAAATTGGAGAAAAGTATAATACACTTTAGATGATTAATTATAAGCTTTTTTTGCAGTCTGGACTTTAGATGTCAGCGATATAGGGAGTTCTTGGTGTATCACCTCCCCCTCTCAATATGGCCATACACCTTCTTTGCAACTGGAAACTCTCTACTTTTAGAGAGGTTAAGTGATTTATATGTGTTGGAGGCTGGAAGCTAGCTTCCTATCTCTAGAATGCCAGCTTTCTATCCAGTATACTATATTGTGAGAGACAATATCATTCAAGTGAAAGAGGACTGGTTCTGGAATTAAAAGGCCTGGATTCAAATTCTGCCTCTGATACTTACCACTAAGGAATCTAGCCCTCAGTTTCTTCAGCATTAAAATGAGTGTTGGCCTAGATAACTTCTGAGGTCTCTTCCAGATCTGTATCTGTGATCTTATGATCTTATTATCCTAAATGTCAATTTATTTGTAAGAAATGAAATTAGTAGTAACAAGGCAGGATCTGGAGATAATTCAGACAATCAATAAAACTTCATTCATTTTGATACTTAGTGGTCAGTGTCCATTATCAAAAATTAACTTAAATTTTGTGAAACTCTAGATTCAGTGAGTGACCTGGAATAACTTAGAACAATCGATGCCTGATAGTAATATCAGGGAATGCAACACTAGACACAGAAGGTTATCATGAAGTGGGAATACTATCACATTCACCTTTCATTTATACAGCCTCGACCTTTGTCTTTTACTCTCACAGAGGAGAATCAGCTAAACACACCACATTTAGTGAGAAATTAAACTGTGGATCAAGTCAGTGACAGAGCTGGTACTGGTGAAATCTGAGATTGTCTATGAAAGCAAAGCTTCAGAACTGACGTGAGAAATCTCCATCAGTAGGCAAAAACACCAGCTGTTGGGGATGAACTGATTCTTCTCATCTTCAAACCCCAGCAAAGTGGTGGGGCTGCAAGGGAGTGGGGGGGGGGGTCCTCAGATGGGAATGGGAGGAAATTCAAAAGCCACTTCCTACTCCACACTTCTTTAGTCTCCACGCTTAACTGCTCCTGTGCCATTCACTGCAATCGCTCTGTTCCAAGCCCTCATTATCTCTCGCCCGCAGTACTAACGGACCTTCTGCAGCCAGCTTTCTTCTTTTTACACTGTGGCTCACATAATCTTCCTCTTGCACCAATGCGATCCCAGCACACCTCTAACCACCCCCATGCTTCCCCAAAGTATCAATCCCTTATCTCATTGCACAAGTGCCTCCATATTCAGGCACCATGCCCGAGCTCACACTGGTTCCCTTTCCATACTCTACATTGCAGCTACATAGACCTACCCTCTTGTAGCCCTTATTCTCATTCCTGTTATCTCCAAAGCCATACAGTTTCCCATTTGCCTCCCCCACCTCCACCCGCACATACCATCTTCTAACACTGATCCCTGGCCAGTGAAATTCCTACATTCTTTCAAGACCTAACTCAGCTGCCACATTCTCAAGGAAGAAGGATCTTCTCTGCAATTAAATTCCTCAAGCCCCTTGACCAGACATCTCATTTTCAGGAACTACATTTCCCCTTATATCATAGTTGTTTTACCCCCATGAAAGGATACCTTACTTAAATCTCAGTGAGTCAAGGGCAGTAGAACTTTCTTTAGATGCCCAGTATACACAGTAAGACAGTTCACAAACGTCCACTGAATTGAGCCTATGTCTATGTGTAAGGACCTCTAAGAACGAAGATCCCTCCATGACTTTCAGTGACATGGTTACATACCTAAGAATAACCCCTGGGAAAGACAGAGGAATTATGGCACACTTGGAGACAAGAAGCCAACTCTTAAGAAAAGGACACAGCATTCAGTCTCTGAGTGTAGCAACAGGAGGGAAGGTTTTGATAACAATGTATAGGTGACATATTCTGAACTTCCGATACAGAAAAAGAAGTACTGGCCACCATCTGACATTTCTCTCCGGCTTATAACTGTGCCCTAAAGACCACCTGAGATGTCCATTCACCTAGCGAAGCAATCCTGTCACCTGCATTAGGAAGTGAGCTGATTCCAGGCACTATCACTGCTTCTTAGTTTTCATCACAGAGTAGGCAAGTAATTTTGTTAAGGTTATAAAAACTAGTTAGTAGTATTTGAGGAAGCCAAATGGTATAGTAGATAATAACACTAAACTTGGACTCAGGAAAGATCTGAGTTCAAATCCCATCTCAGACAATTACTAGCTGTGTGATTCTGGGCAAGTCATTTCACTTTATCTTTCTCAGCCTTAGTTTTTCCTCTGTAAAATGGGAGTAACAGCATTTATCTCACTGGGTTGTCATGAGGACTAAATTATATATGTAAAGCACTTTGCAAACCTTAAAGTGCTATATAAATGCGACCACCTAGTAGTAGTAATAGAGGGAGTAAAATTGGACCTAGGATTCATGTGTGGCTAGAAAAAGGCTGAAGGGAGGACCTTAGATAAGGAGAGCCAATGCAGTAAATTCGGAACCTGGACCTCTGGAACAATGTCTTTTTTATTTCTTTTCTAGTCATGAACTTTTATCCCATCCATAGATCTAATCAGATAATTTTTCCATGTTTCTTTAATATGTTTATAATATAATGTTTATAACCTGGTCAAATGTGCCTTTGGAGCTTAGCATAATATGTGAGCTAATGGTCTAAATACAGTTTCTTCCCTATTGCCCTTTCCTAATGTTGACTACTCTTCATATCTACTATTCCCAAACTCTCTCTCACTGCCAGACTTCCACTTGGTAATTAGAAGGTCACTACAAGGGAAAAAGGAAATGCACACACACACACACCCACACACATTGATGATGGTGACAATAATACTTGGGTCACTTTACAGCAAGACTGCATGCATGTTCCTTGTATACATATTATATCTGTAATGCAATGATATTTTTGCTCATGGAAGACTTTTAAAGTGAATGTGCATGTGGCAGACACTTGTGCACACTGAATATATTTGAAAATATAGGAAATGCAGTAAATAAATGAAAACCATCTTTGCTGCCTATACAAACTGCTACTGTGCCTGTGGAGAAGGAAGGGAGGGAAAAGGAGACAAACTTTATTAAGTACCTACTATATATCTACTATATAATAAATGTTATTAAAATTATTAAGTGTCTACTATATACCTATTATATACTATAAGCAGCTATGTGGCACAGTAGATAGAGAGCCAGGTCTCATCTTCCTGAGTTCAAATCTAACCTCAGACACTTATTAGCTGTGTGACCCTGGGCAAGTCACTTAATCCTGGCTGCCTCAGTTCCTCATCTATAAAAAAAAGCTGGAGAAGGAAATGGCAAATCACTCCAGAATCTTTGCCAAGAAAACCTCAAATGGGGTCACAGAGAGTCAGACGGGACTGAAACGACTGAATGACAACTATACCAGGTTCTTGTGTTAAATGCTCACAAATACGGTCTCATTTGATTCTCACAGCAGTCCTAGGAAAGAAGTGCTATTATTATGCTCATTTTATAATTGAGGAAACTGAGGGACATCGAGGTTGTGACTTCACTCAGCTAAGATTTGTCTGAAGCTGGATTTGAACTCCAGGCCTACTGCTCCAGCCACTGCAATAGCCAGATGCCTCTCTGCACTTCTGAAATGGCCAAATGTTGAACTCTTCTTCTATTTTTTAGGAAGTTCCTGAATAACTTGTATAGACTATGAAGGTACATAGCAGAAAAGAAAGACTATTGAAGGAGGCATCAGAGGAGACCTGATTTCTAGGTCTGACTGTCATTTACTAGCTGTGTAATTTCAGCAAGCTATTCAACCTCTCTGGACCACCATTTCTTCACCGAGTCAAGGGAGGAAGTTGAACTACATCTCCAAGGTCTCCTTCCATGCTTGAATGATATAATTCTATGACCTCTGAAAGGCAAGGAAAGCATACTGGGAATGACAAAAAGTCTCTATTATTTTTCTTTTTTTTTTTTAGGCAATTCTAACATGCCAGCTCAGCCTAAATCCTTAGCTAAAATCAAGCACCTGAGAAGTGATGAAAATAATAGCTTTCAAGTATTTCAGTTTTGCAGTAAGTCTCTTTAAGATTTCTTGTAGCATTCGTTACCTTAAGAAATTAAACATGATACTCTGTGATGTATGTGCTCTTGTGGAACACACAGGCCAAAAACCAAGATTTAATTGTCTTAATTTTGACACAGCTGAATATGTTGAAACCAGCCTCACCATGACCAAGAATGGCAAATCCTACTGATGATTCAGCGTTAAGCATTTTGATTAACCAATTGTTTGCAGTAAGTCAGTAAATCATTGGAACCAATTATGAATCTTTTAGAGAAAACCTTGTGAGAAAAATTATCCCCCCTTCCCAACAGCAATAATGTAAAAAATATGAATGGCATAGATTTCACTTAGAACCAAACTGGACAGAGAAACTATGTAGGGACAATAAATATGGAGTGAAGACATCTGGTGTCTATGTAGTTTTTTAATATTTATAAAAGCATTTAGCACAATGCCTGGAACATAGTAGTTGCTAATGAATGTTTATTCTCTCTCCCCCCCCCCCATTTCCAACCTGTGAAATGGCCAATAATTACTAATTGATGTTATAGGGATGAATGAAAAAATGGGAGTTCTTCAGCTCTCTAGGAAATCAAATGATGGTAATTCACGGTATGATAATTAGTTCAAAATTGGGATAAGCTTGCATCATGTAACCAGGCATACTGACTGTACTTACAAACTGCTTTATGTGGTGGAGTTAAGGGATAAGCATTTGCTTCACACCAGCCAACTGGGAAGATGTCCATAGACTCTACATCAACAATGTACTCTGGAACAGGAGACTGCAAGCCTGCAGTGGAAAGAGGCAGTGTTATTAATTACACAAATCTAAACACTCCTCACCGGCAAGAGAAATGAAGTTGTGAAAAATAACAGTATCTAAAGAATGGGGCTCCTCAAAGGACCAGGCAATACAAATCCTTCACAGTGTCAAAAAATAGTTACTGGGTTTAATTTGGCAGATAATTTCTATTTTCATTGGGAATGATTCCACTGATCAAGTTCACCATTCATCTACCTTAGAAACACCGACATGAAAATCTTACCATGTATGATACACAGAGAGTTCAATTGTAATATAGTTGTCCTGATAACCAGGTGCTCTGAATTTCTTCTAGACAAAGCCATGGGAAATAATTTACTTGCTTGGCATGCTGCATGGATACTTCTTTAAATGGAGCCTCATATTTTAAAAAAATTTCTGGCATTTATCTATATTGAATAATGTCATCATTCTAATGGGGTAGGCGAAGAAATTATGAGGCCATAATCTCTTCCTCTTTTTCCTTTTGGGAAATCCTATGGAAAATCAATAAGATCATTTAACAACTTTCAATCTCAGTTTATATAGTCACAGCTGCTATTTCATTTGTTATTTGTGGCATAGTTGTAGCATCCTTTCATTTTTATATTGGCAAAATATGCCATGGGAAATATCACTGAACAGCAGGACCTCCGAGTTAGAAGGGCTATCAGACATCACAAGATTATGGGTTAGAGTCTAACTGATCAGGATTAAAACATCCCAAATAAATCGTCAACTAATCACTATCTGAAGACTTCCAGTGATGGCGAATTCATTACCTTCCATTGCAGTCCAATCCACTTTTTAATTGTTCAGAAGCTGTTTCCTCATGTCAAGGAATAATGCCTTCTTTAATTTCCACCAATTGCTACTATTTCTTTTTCCTGTGATCCTTATTCAGTCCTTCAAATAACTAAAAGACAAGTATTGTGTACACATCCCTCTCCCCTCTGCACCCCGAAATCTTCTCTTCTCCAGGCTAAAGTCTTTCCTCTAACGATCTGGTGCCCCTATGACATCTATTTAACAGAATTATCTATATAAAGAAACTCTCAATTTCAGATTCTGCTCTGTAGGAACCTTGCTGCAAAAATGCACATGAGAGGCATGTAAGGTAAAGTAGTTGGTTTAGGTATTTTAAAACAATACTCAGAGAAATGACCAACCAACAACATATCATATGAACTCCATAACTCACTCCTGGAACCTAACTGAAAACTATTTACCTTAATTAAAAAATGAGATTAGTGGGGTTTAATGGTGTGGCCAAAAAGAGGAAAAGAAAAAAAGAATTAGATCTCCTTGTCTCTTCAATGCAAACAAAGGACATAATTCCAGACGCTCAGTATTCTTTCCCAGTTAATCTAGGAAAGACACTGTAATTAAAAAATCCTGACAAATCTGACTCAAACCTATTCATTTCTCTCCCTGAGGTCCTCCAATAGAAGCTGCAGGTATGTGTATAGAGTGGCAACAAAGTGGGAAATTTTATTATTATACCCAGGTGACTATCTACTATTATTCTTTTCTATTCCAACCAAGAATGTTAAGATTTAAAGTTGAAATTAAATAATAAAAATTAATAAAGCCATCCTAATACAGAAAAGACAATTTCTCAAGGGAATTGCTAACTTATCACACTGACAGAAGTCACTTAATAAATTCTTGATTTGTGATCTGCAGTTTCACTGATCTACAAAAGTAGATTTGTATAGCAATGACTTCTTGCAGTATTCTTAACGACATCATCCTGTTTCACAATGGGAATTTTGCTTAGTTATGAAATGAGGGTTAACAGTTGGGAAAGTTCAGTAATTAAGGGGAAATCTATTCCAAGCAGATTACTAGTAAAACAAAGTTGAGTATTTAGTAGATTTTTTTTCATGAATCAATAATCATCATGCCTGTACAGAACAGTTGGAGGCAATCCCAGCTATTCTTAGACCACAAATCTGAAGATAAGAATTCTATAAATAGCTTAGGCAATTGAGTCACTAACGCAAATCACTTAATCATTTTGTGTTTCAGTTTCTCCAATGAAATGAAAATGATATAGTTAAAATCCATTACAACATGCTTACGATTATACTGACTCTACTATATCATGAATTAAATGATAGCCCCTCCCCCAAACCAGGTAACTATATGAAGGAAACGCTCTAACATAATATTAATAACTTGACAATCTATTTAAAGAAGTGCTATTCTTAATCTCAAATATTTATAGGGAGGTTTCCATCCACGTGTTTCCTACCTTTGATGCATTACAAAATGGATGGTTTAAGAATTGAATACATCAATCAATTAACAAGCATTTATTAAGCACACAAGAACTAACTTTGCTCTGTAGGAAGAGGGGCATCTAGAACATTTTCATAGACATGTATAGGACTTAGGCAAAATAAAATCATGGTGTTTGGAGATGGGAGGAAAGGAGTAAAACCACCTCCTCCTCTTGAAGGAGGTAGCACTAGCCCTGATCCACTCAGGGAGCCAGGGGTTCCCATAAACAGAGGTAAGGAAAAAAAGAATTCCATGTGTGGGGAGGGGGCTTAGGACCTATTAGAAAGTACAAAGGTAAGAGATGGGTAAAGCATGTGTGGAACATCAAGTATGCCAGTGAAGCTGGAGTGCAGAGTACATGAGGGGGAGTAATGTATAATCAGTCTGGAAATATAGGCTCGAGACAGATTGTGAAAGGCTTTAAATACATCACTTAGCAGTGTGTGCTCTTAACCTAGAGTTAAATAAAGCTACTGACATAGATAAAATCACTCTGAAATATGAGTCAGGTCCTCAAATGTACATATATACATTACCATTATTATCAGTTACCTTGAACTTCCAATTTGTTCTCAAAGGCACAAAATTATTATAATTATCATTCAACCCTGACTTTCTTTGCTCAAGTCTGCCATAATTTGATGGGCGTGTAAGTTTAAGCAAAAGAACACGTTTTCTAGAGCATATTTTTCAACAAAGGGTACTGATTAAAAATCGTTCCAGTCCAATATCTAACTCAGTTGGCAAAAAGCAGTATCAAGTAATGAATCAAAAAGTGTCTGCAAGTGAAGCAACTGCCCAAATAACAGCTCTAAATTAATGAAATCCAAATGGAGAAGTGACTCTTGGTAGGTACACTGGAAATCTCAAAGATTCCCAAAGGTGGTCAATAAGGGAAACTCTTCAATGTCTTTTCCCCTTACAGAAACTGTATGTCTTATTATCCTCAGGAAGACACAGCTAAAGGAATTTGAAAAGATAACATAAACACTGCTTGCTTTGCAACTGTTCAATGTATTCATTAATCACTGAGATTCGGGAATTGGATTGATCTATACATCCAAATTTGTACTTTGCTACAAGTAAGATGTACTATGATCAAAGGATTTTACATTAAAGGCAACCTTTCTGGGCAACCAAAAATATACTTACATCCTCCTCTACACTCTAATTTTTCTCCTAATCTTATCACTGAATCAACCATTTAGAGCTTTATTATCTCTATCTGTCACACTGAATCTTCACACTAAAAATTATCTCATTATGATCATTTTATATACGTTAAGGCCACCTTCCTTTAGCCCTAAACACAAGCCCTTTAAGCTACATAACCATGAGTCACTCAATAAATAATAATTGAGGAAAAGGTCTATTTCTTATATGTAAATGCTCATTTAAAGGTCAGATTAATGAAGGTCAAATTACCTTCAGGAAGTGAAGAAAACCATTTCCTGAAGTGGTAGGACACTTCCCTCTTAATGGGATAAAAATAATAAAAGATCTAAGAATATTTTCTGATGCATGAGCTATATAAATAATCCTGCTAACTGCCATGGTACATTTTTAGACCTTAAAATAGTTCTATTCTTCGACAAGGGGGGAGGTGGTGGTGGAGTAATGTCCTCAGATCAGCTCATATTTTAAACTTCCAAAAAAGCTCTAATTGCCCTTCCGACTGCAATCACTGCATCATGGTATCATTCAACTGCTGACACACAGACAGCTCAGGATGAGAATAGAATTCAGAGTCTAGTTCTATTCAAGAAGTAATTCAAGTCATACTAGAGCAAAAAAAAAAAAAAGACAGCTTCTATATCCTATTCAGGCATCTGTTAAGCCGCAATTATGTGCCAGGCCCTTTGCTAGGTATTGGGGATACGAAGATACAAATAAAAGAGGGCTCCCTGCCTTCGAAGAGTTTATACTTTTTCTCTGTTCTATGTTCCCCGGAGGGGCAGTTCAAATGACAGAAATCTGTTTTCTGAGGGTGTATGACACTATAATATTCAAGAAAGTCACCAGAGTGAGAGCAGAAACATGTGAGAAGCAGAGATGATTAAGAAGGAACTTCAAGGGAAAAACAGACAAGGATTATTACATCCATTTGGTGTCATGAAATTTACAGCTGAAAGGGACCTTTGATATCATCTAGTCCAATCCCCTCCTACTTATTGATGAGAGAAGAGAAGGTCAGATAGGTGAAAGGGCTTGCCCTTGATCTCCCAGCAAGTTAGTGATAGCATTGGGACAAGAAGCTAGAGTTCCTGATTCCTTGGTTCAATGCTTTTTAAATTATTCTGCAACCTTCTCCTTTTTGTAACTCAGTTCAACATTAATCTGGGAAGAATAAAAGCTGCTAATTTGAGTGACAGCTTTGAGCCTTATTCTTCACTTTCTTGGAAACTAAAGGGAGCTCCAAATTTGGATATACTCAGTAGAAGCAGAAGCAGAGGAATGAGAAAATAAAATAATGAAAAGTTGGCTTGATCCTCTGAAGAACCGAAAAATGGAATTATTTCGGCCTTTTGCCTTGCTCTAGCACTCCTCAAGAGTTATAAGTACAAGCATATATTTTGTTGTTTCTTGTTCTAAAGAACGTGCTTTCCTCTATAAAATATATTGGAATCTATAGTCAACAGAAAGGATGAAAAAATATAGGAGAATCAAAGGAACCTTTCACCAAAAGAAAATGCTTTAGGTAGAGAAATGATAAAAAGGGAACAACCATACTAACCCTCTTAGCAGAGGTGATGGCAGAATCTATAAGGGGTGAAAAAAGAGCGAAGTGAGAAAGGTAATTACTACTAATAAAAATGGGCATAATACATATCATACAAAGGTATATAATTAGTTATACTGAATGCATTAACTTCATCAACTAGTTGCCTGTCCAAACAGGTTGAACAGACATGTGATGTCTTGCATTATTAGTTTATTAAAAGAAAAAAAAATCTTCATTTTTGTTTTCGGTACCTCTAGAAAATGTGACATAACTGGCTGACTTACTCACATTTCAAGATCCTGTGCCCTCTATTCACCAAACACATTAGTTCACTTTTATGGCGATAAAAATAAGGGAGGAAGGATACAATACTGACTTTTGGCTGCACAGATTCTGGATTCTCTGAATGTCATCAATGTATGAATTCTGCCTTGCAGTTATACATGTGCTCACTCCCTTAAAATTGTTGCTAAAAACTCAGTTTCTGTATCTTAACATATGCTAAAAATTGACAATTTGACATTAAACCAACTCTGGGAGTGAACAACATCTTACTTCTCTAACCCCATAAGGCTAGTTAGGCTCAGATCAAGACAAGTGTAACAGTATATCTGACCAGTTCACATTACAGTGCCTTGGACACTCACTCTTCATCCTAACAATTCTTAGTTCAAATCGATTTCAGGGGTTCTTCAGAGGCATGGGAACCATTCTAAGGCAGCATTGAGCTACTCAGATTCTGCAAGAATTATTGTCTCTCCCTGCAGTACATCTAATCATCCCATCTTAAGATCTGAAAGACTTAACTTGGTTGACCAGGTGCCAGCTGGTACCAAATTGGACCTTCAGGTCCTGCTTAAGCCAGAAGAGAACTCCAGAGGCTCTGATGGAATCAATTTTTCCTTTAGAGGTTCAGAAGTAAAGTATAATTTGTTGTACTGATCAGCAAAATATTACCTTACTGCTAAAATGTACCAATGTCCTTTATGGACTATATGCCAGTCTATCACATGGCTCAAATGAACCAAACATTCTGTATCCGTGGGTCACCATTTCCTTAATGGCACCTCTAAACTCAATGACTGCTTGAATTTCCTGACATAAAACATAAAGGCAAAGTAGATAGTTCAATATAAACACAAATAATGTCAAAACTGCACAGTAACTAAAAAACCTTTTTCTATACTCTTACAAAACCTATTCTTGTTATACAGTAAATTCAAATTCACTTGGCAAGTATGTCTTCCTTCTTTTTAATGGGCCTAATCTGATTCAATCATTTTTATGTCCTGGCAGCATTAATGATTTAGATAACATGAGTTACTATTTGTTTTTCCTTTCATTTCTGTTTTTTCTTACAAACTAAGGGAACTGCTGCAAGAATACTTCAGAAAATACATGTGTATTTCAATTTTATGCTTTTATTTCTACAAATAAAAACATAATAAAAATGAAATTAGTTTGTTGAAGTCTAGGATTATAATTAAAGTTAATGTACACCTGAGGGAATTTTCTTACTACCCATTGACCTGCCTTTCAAAATCCTGCCTTTTATCTCATTTGGTCCAGGGTTCCCTTTATGTATGTCTACAAATCTGAAGAAAGCAGAAGAATAAGGTAAGAATGATAATACTATAATTATCAAAGTTAGTCATTTTTTTTAGTGTTTTAAGGTCTGAGGAAGAGTTTGCTTTTTCTATTTATGTATAAAGTTAAAGGTACCTAAAAGCATTTATTACCAATTCAACTGCAAAAAGAAGTTAATAATGAGACTTGGAAAGACGCAATATGGGGTAATGGATAGAGGGTTGGCTGTGAAGTAAAGAAGGCCTGGGTTCAAGGTCTGCCATTGATACATATAGTCCAGGTGACCTTGGACAAGTCACAATTTCTCCATGTTCTAGGCAACTAACTCTCTGGGCCTCTACATTGCAGAGAAAATGCCACTCTGAATAGGGAGTTTCCCCATCAGGAATTCCCTACAGAAATCACAGGCCCAGTCCTTATCCTGATGCCTCTATTGTTTAGAAAGTGCTTTCCCTTAGCTGTGCAGGTGGTACAAGTACAGTCATCTCCATTTTAGAACTTGCTAAAAGAAAAATAATCGGTGTTGTCTTCATTAACTTCAGAAAAACATATAAACTGCATCACTTATTCATCATCTAAGGTACTTTCCACTCTATTATCTCAGAAGCCTTATTTACTTTTAATGATAACAGCATGGGAAGGGAAAAACTGTATTGACTTTTGGCACCTTCTTTGAATTTCTCATAAATGGTTATGTGACTTGCCTTGGGTATGACATTTAGTAAAAAGAGCTGAGAATTATGGCTTATCCAGATCTTTCTGAATCTGAACTCTGTGATCCAATGTATTAGCTATAAGTATTGGGTTTTATGTCACCTTCATATTGGAAAGACCCGTTGGTCATTAACAAATATATGAAATAGCATCAGATCATAGATTTAGAGCTGAGTCGAGGAGAGCTGAGTCAAATACCTGAGGCTCTTCCCTACAGACTTCCTTCCAAGCTGTCACTGAATCGTGAACCTAAAGTACCATCAATGATTTCTAGTTTTTATTGTTCATTCATTCAGTCATCTGACTCTCTGTTACCCCATGGACCATAGCACGCCAGATCCTTCTATCTTCCACAATCTATTTCCCCAAATCTGTCCAAATCTTCAAACTTTCCCAACATCAAGGTCTTTTTCAATGAGTCTGTCTTCTCATTATTTGGCCAAAGTATTTAAGCTGGTTTCCAGTTATAATGCCCAAATGAATTATATTCCCAGGTACTGAAAGATGGGAAGATGTGAATGCTAAGTTGATATACATGATTTTTGAAAAATTAGAGATAAGAATGGTAGTGTTACAGGAAAAAAGAAGCAGATGTTATGCTGATTTTCAGAAGAAAAGAGAAAATGAAGTCTATAAACAATAAACCAAGGAGCTTAACTTTGCTTCCTGGAAAAATTCTAGAATATATTATTATAGAGATGGTTTGTTAACATACAGCAAAGAAAAGCTGTGATCACTACAAGTCAACATAATTTCCTCAACAATACTAAACTAATTCACTCAGTTTTGTAAGAGAATAACTATCACTAGTAACTCGGAGAAATACTACACTTACTTTACTTTTAACATAGTGAAGCATTTGGCAAAGTGTCTCATGCTATCCTTGTGGAAAAGATAGAAAAATAGGAACAAGATGGTAACATAGTAATGTTAATTTAGAGTGGTTTCAATGGCCAAACACAAGTAGTTATTGATAGACTAGTGTCAACTTGGGAAAAAGTCTCTTAAAGGAGCATCCAAGGGAACTCTCCTTTAACCCTTTTTTTGAATACTTCTATCAATCATTTCTATAAAGACATGGAAAATATTCTTGTCAAATCATCAGAGGACACAAAGCTAGGAGAGTCAACAATCAGGATCCAAAATTATCTCAACATTGAGATGAAGTTTACAAGATGAAATGCAATAGAAATAAGAAGATATAAATTTATATAGATATAAAACTTTATAGACAAATAGCTGTAAATGTATACTACATTTAGGTTAAGAAAATTAATTTCCTAAGTACAAGAACGGTAGCACTGAAGTTGGATGATCCAGGTTTGGTCACTTATGATGCCTATTTACTACCTATGTGACCTTAAGCAAATCACTTAATCTCTGCCAGGCTTCTGTTTCCTCATCTGCAAAATGAGGGAATTAGCCTCAAGGGCCACTGAAGTCTCTGCCAACTCTAAGAGCCATAATTCTACAATCCGTTTTGTTCATTCTCTCAAACTCTGAATGATCCAAAGTGTCTATAACCACGTGGTATAAGATACATATAAGATCAGTGCTAGAAGTGTTCATTTTTTATGAAATTTAGATCAATAATAACAGGCAATGATTATGTAGCACTTCTGGTTAACAAAGCATTTCACATCTGTTATCCCATGAAGTCATGAATATACATTTTCATTTATTCATGCAGAGTTCCTCTTCCCTCTTCTACTCAAAAAGGATGTCACTGAGACCCTGATTGTTCACGGATGTTTGTAGTGACTGACTAGCAAACACTTATAAATATAAGTGGCATAGAGCGATTCCTAACATTTGCCCACATCTATGTAGAACATCAATATGGTCTTTCTCCCTAAAATGGTAATGCTACAAAATGTTCCCTCTTTTTAGTTAACTCCAACCTCCCAAACAATGTTCATGCCTCACTCAAGGAAGACTTCAGCCTGGCTCCCACCAAAGCTATTCACTATAGAAACACAGACTTCCAACTATTGCTGTAGTGACTCAGTACCAACAGTACCTATTCTACTCATGAGTCTAAAAATGAGTGAAACAAAATCCTGGCCTCTAATGACATTGGACCATTTCGGGACAACCAAGCAACTCAAGTTATAAAAACAAACAAACAAACAAAAAAACTGGAACTCTATCATGCCCAATAGACACTCCCAGCTCCACCTCCCAACCCACATAAGCACATAATTAATTATACACACAATTAAACTTACTTCTATGATGACCTGCTCTCCCAAAATGGCAGGGTAAAATGCTTTGTCCTGCATAGTAGAGAAGGATACTCCTGAGGACTCAAAATCTATAAACCTGCTGATACCTGATAATTTTTGAAGTTTTCTTTATGTAAACCCAACAGGACCAATGCAGTGGATTTGAGCTCTCCAGAGCTGGAAAAGTCTGCCTCTTGCCAAACTTACCGGAGGCTGCTGTTACATCAAGGAAGAATGTGTGTTAGTTCCCTGGCTTACAGATAACCATAGTCTCACAAAAGAACACCCAGATACTACCGTTAGACTACTAGGTCACCATTTGGTCCTCCAGATACCAGAACATGCTGAAATGTCGCACATCCTGCAACAGTCTGTTGCTAAAACACCTGCAGATATGGCTGCAGTCACTGGTAACTTCTCTGAATTCTATCACTGACCTTCTACTTTGGGGGCACAGTATTGTTACTGGCATGATCTTCAACTTGTTTAACAAAATATCCTACTTCATTCCTGCATGGATAAATGGGTTCATGCCCTACATACCTACTCCCAGGTCTTTACAGCTTCTGTAAGAGCATGCCTTCCTTAAATTTTATTGGTTGGGGCACCCAATTTATTTTTCAATTGCAAAAAGCTTTTCTGAACTTGCTAGGCAATGTTATAATATGATATAAATATCAATATATCTATGGCTTAAGACTGGGAGCAAATTTGAAAAAGAAACCATACATTTAATTCATACTTTAAGAACTTCCCAGGACACCAATAAAATGTCCTCTGCACCTTCATAGATTTCACACAAAATTGCAACCTTCATGCCTTTCATTGTAATTATGATTTTCATCTTCACACACATTCCCATTCTTCCTATCTTCTCACTGGTGTTTACTGTTACTTCTGGAGGAAGAAACCTCCAATTCAAACCAACCTTACTGCTCAATAAGGCCAAGGAGAACACCATTAATGTGCAAGAATACCCCTTCCACAGGGGATGAAGTGCAGTTATGGATTTAGCATGAGTTGATCACAAAACTTACCCACCAACATCATTTGTTTTGTCTAGTAAAGTCTCTCTCACTGACCTGAGGTCAATATTTTCTGACATGCTCTAGGTTGAGCCAATTAGGTCAATGTGTCTGTTCTCAATTTTTAGCAAAATAACTCCTTGCCCAACCAAATCTCCTTCTAGGACCCAGAAAATCTAATCCTTAATTCCAGAGAGTACTAAGGAAAATAAATAAATGAATGAATAAGCATTTATTTAGCATCTAGTATTTGTCAAACACTACGCCAAGTGCTGAGGGTACAAATAACAATAAAAGCAAAACAGTTCCAAACCCACAAAGAACATATATTCTAACTGGGGAGGCAATAAAAAATGGGAGTGGGGACTAGAAAGAGGCAATTAGGTCTGCACAGAGAGGGTGAGTGGATCGTAGAAAACTACACTGACACACCCCATCAAGGAATAAAGACAAAGTGGATTTGATTGTGGTTCATGGTTCAAGAACCAAGGGATTAGAGGGCGTGAGTTGTGGGGAGAAAAGAAGTACTGCAAGTGGTACTAGAAATGACAGCCAGGTATCATACAAAGGCAGCCAGATCTCTGAGTGCCAGAAGATGAAAGGTATGTTAGAGGAAGACTCAGTCTCTGACCTTAAAAAATGCAAGCACTATTTAAAAATGCAAGCATTATTAAAAAATGCAAACATTATTTTCTTCATCTGTAAAATGGAGAGATACTTTACAGGATGTCTATCCATCTAGATAGGTATGTATAAGTATTTGTATGTGTATCTCCCTCTTTCTCTCTATTTGGTGTGTGTGTATGCATATGAGTATGTATATATGTATATCCTATATTGATAGATAGATAGATAGAGATATAGATATATAGTTGTATGGGGAAAACAGCACTGGGCTCCCACTTATACCCTGCACAAAGTGCCTTGTCCTTCAGCCTCCTTGGGCTTCATTAGAGCCCCATACCACTTTCTTAATTTGCTGCTGCTTAGGGGAATATTCTATCAAATCCCTCATTCTCTGCACAATTGTGCCTTCTGTAATGCTGAGTTCTCTCTCCCTTCCCCCTCCTGCCCTCCCTGCCACTTCTGATCTACTCTGTCACCTAGCCAGAGTCCAAGGAGGAAAAGTGAATTAGATAAAAGGGAGCTGGAAGTGGAGGGTTCTCAAAAGCACCGTGGTCTGTGACTTACATAACTTGCCAACTTGAATTATCTTACCAGTGCAATAATTATTTCTGATGTCAAAATATGTATGTATATATGTGCATGTGTATACATACATGTATATGTACACACACACACACACACACACACACACACCTGTGACCCACTGGCTTTCTTGCTGTTCCTTGAAGAAAGACTTCCATTTGTTCCACTGGATTCACTGCCCTTCCATCACACAATCCTGGTCATTTCCACCAGCTGTCCACCATACATGGAATGCTCACCCTCCTCATCTTTCTCTTCTAGCTTCTTTCAAATCCCAGCTAAAAATCTCACCTTCTACAGGAAGCTTTTTCCAATCTCTCTTAATTCTGGTGCCTCCCCTCTACTGATTATTTCCAATTTATCCTATGCATAGTTATTTGCATGTTGTCTCCCGTATTAGACTGTGAGCTCTCTGAAGACAGCGGCTGACTTTATTACCTTTCTCTGTATTCTCAGTGCTCAGCACATTGCCTGGAACCCTGTTATTCAGTAGTGTCTGACTCTTCATGACCCCATGAATCACAGTACACAAACAGTGTCCATGGGATTTTCTTGGCAAAAATATTGGAGTGGTTTGCCATTTTCCCTCTTCAGTGGATTAAGGCAAATAGAGGTTAAGTGACTTGCCCAAGGTCACATATCTAGTAAGAGTCTGAGGTTAGATTTAAACTCGGGTCTTCCTAACTCCAAGCCCAACTCTCTATGCCCTAAGCCACCTCCCTCAAACACAGCAGGTGCTTAAAATAAGTGTTTATTGACTGAGGGGTCAGGTGGAAATGTATGTGAAAGCTCCCATGTTATTCAAATGTAGAATTCTCTTTCCTCACATAGGGCTTTGAAAAAAAAAAAAACCAAGAACAAATGAAAAACTGTTCAAAAAGAAGGGGTATGTCCTCAACATCAGCCACTGGGAACAAGGTATGGCATTCTGATTAGACCCTGGCTCAAAATGAAAAATGAAGTTTTTAAAAAGACTAGGAGCATTTGTTCTCGGAGACATGACCTCCAAGAGCAGCAGATACAGAGACTTCTAACTCCAAAGTACTTCACAGCTAAGGAAGACAAGGAACCATGAAGGCAAGTCGGTCTACTGAGTGACTTCAGAAATCCTTCTGATGCACACTTACCCGAAAAAGAAATCTGACATGTGTATATAAGGCTACTTGGAAATTTTTTTTCCCGTGCCTGGTTTAATGTGGCTACTATGCTGTTGGCACTGACAGAGTAAATATTAGTTATGATTATAATGGCAATGATGACAATAATAGAAGTGATTATCTAAAGCAGAATGTTTATATAAAAGAAAACCCATTCCCAAACACCAAATCCCATCATCACAAATCGTTCTTGATGACCGTCAGAAGCTTTTCTGAAAGAGCCTGGAATCATTTCCAAACACGCACCTAAATAAAAATACCCCACTCACAGATCTGTTATTCATTCCTCACCCTCCAACATCTGCTCCTTTACGAGCCCTTGAAAGGATATGCAACTTCAGAGGAGTCAACCATTATACCAAAATGATCATTTTAATTATCTAAAAGTGGTCCATCAACGACTCGGTAAAAATACTTCAAATCAATTTAATGCATAAAAATAACTAATATAATTAGTGACAAGCACTTTGCAATTTTAAAGTGTGATTTCAATGCTCCATAATCAGAAAAACCACCATCATAAAAATAATTTAACAGTTATAAAGTGACCAGAATGAACCTTCATTGGCTCCCCCCTCTCCCCACCCTGGACTTAAGAAAAGAAAACGTAATAAATGTAAAACTATGATTAATGAGAAGTATGATTAATCTGTCACTTCAAACATTAAAAGCTAAACAAGGGCAAACAATCAAGGAAAGACCAGCAGGAATTTTTGTTTTCTAAGTGATGGGTGAGAGGCCTGATTTTCTGTAAGCTTTTCAGCTGCTTTAAACCGTTCAGAAAGAATTAGATTTAGCCTATATTGAATGAATCTGGGATCTCATCTGACATGTTTTCCCTTCCATCAGGGCAGATCAATCTTATCTGAGGTTTGTCAACATTCTCCAACAGACACTCCAACAAAATTTTTTTCAGCATGTTATGGAATACAGCCTCTACACCCTTTTACATACAGAAGGATAGTAACAGTGTGGCACCAATGTTGTCAGTCACGTTGTTCTTCCCTCTCACCACAGGGCTGACCCATCTCCTTTTCTGATAACATATAGTCCTTATTCTATATGCACAGGACATTATGGGAAATATGCTAAAACTACCATACATCCCCCTATTGCCTTTAGAGTCGCCCACGACTTAGATTCTTTGGAGGTTGTGATATTTCAAGATTCACAGACATAATGTCATCATGGAGGGAAGAACGATGTTGAATATATGCAGTTTTGCACTAAAATTGTTAAAAATCTGTTACATTTTTCCCCAAATTCAGTCCACTCTCTTTCTACTCAATTCTAGAACAACCATCTAGTGTCTGGTCTAAACAAATGAATTTACCTAGATAATTATTTGCTATTGTTCAGTCATTTCAGTTGTGTCTCAGACTTCAATTTCTTGACAAAGATACTGGAGTGGTTTGCCATTCCCTTCTCCACCTCATTTTACAGATGTGAGGTAAGTGTGGTGAGGAAAGTGAGGTAAACAGGGTTAACTGACTTGCCCAGGGTCACACAGTGTCTGAGGCCGGATGTGAACTTGGGAAGATGAGTCTTTCAGACTTCAAGCCCTGCATTCTATCCACTGTACCATGTTGTTCAAGCCCAGGATAATTAGTAGCTACATTTTTTTAACTCATTTAATTGTATCTGTTTGGACTATTAGAAAGCTCTCTTTTGAGTAATCATGGATCTCAATAAAAGAGGCCCTAGGAGGGTTTGATTCCAATGAGCACAATACCATATACCAACAGCAACATCTGGAATACCTCTCCATCGATATGGAATCTCTTTTCCATTTGGATCTTGTTGAAGGCATCCTCCATGACTGGTGCAAACAACTTTGGTGATTATACATCTCCCTGGTCTTAGACACTGACTGACATTAATCATCAGAGTCACTGAACAAAGATATCTTTGTGGCTATATTTCTCAAAGAATACTGTATGATTTTAACATATGCATGACAGACCCCTTCTTATAAAAGCCTTTAAAGATGAGCTTTGTTCTATCAAATCAAATGCTTTTCTGTAATGAACAAACACACAATAGAATCTTGTATTTGCTGCATATTTTAGTCAGTTATGCAACTTGCACACACAGAAAATGCTGTAGAGAATTATTTATAACAGCTTGCCTTTCCCCTTTTCTTATTTTCATCAAAGGTACTCTTCGATGTACCTTCTCTATCATTTTTTGAAATTTTTCCTATTTTTACAGTGGTTTTTAAAAAGTGTGAGAAAAAAAAAGCATTTTGGGGACATAGTTATTGATTTATTCTCAATCCCCTAGTAGAAGTAATTATGTCATCTGTGATTTTTTTGCTATTCTTTTGGGATCTTTCCTTTGAAGGATCTTGTAAAATGATCCCTTGATATTTCAATATAATAATGATCTATATCACTGTTCTACAAACTTTTCTAATTACATCCTCTTATCTGTAAACATTTTTGAGCACATACCCCCAACAATATATATTTATTTTTAAATGATACGTAAAAATGTGTGCAAAAATAGACATTTTAAAACATGACATAAAGATGAAATAATAAAAATATTATTAAATTATATAAACGTTTTTACTCTCTAAGAATACTTTTTATACACTTTTTTCAATGAGAGCAAAGTGATTGAATACTTTATTTTCAAAAAACTTTGTGCATGTCCTATAGATTTGTAAATAATAAATGATAGTGAATATTCAGTTAATCTAACCAATGTAGCTAACCTAGCATGTTAATTTCTTTTTTATATTTAGAATTATTTTTACTGAATATTACACAATATAACAATCAAATAACAGATCCTAAAAGTCAGAAAACATAACAGCTTCTCAGCAGGAGTCATGTCTTTCTGTATATATTCACATGCACAATGCAGAAACAAAAGTGAATGGACTGATTTCAACTCCTCACAAAGTCTTTAATATGAATTCATTCTATTTCTTTATGAGCTTCTACTGACATACATTAATTTCCTACTGATGTTTGATTATTTTGGTTGTGTTTCTCTAAGAGTCTGAGAAAGTAGAGAGATCAGCGGGAATTCCTGAGTGCAGGATGGGGGTAATTCATAATCAGGCTAGGAAGGTAGGTTAAGGGCAGGCTATGAAGGGCTTTAAATGCCAAAGAAAGGAGTTTACATTTGATAGTGGAGCCAAGAGGAAGTCACTGGAGAGAACATGGTCAGACCTGTGTTTTAGGGAAGTCACTTTGGTAGGTATGTAAAAGATGGATGGAGTGGGGAGACCAACTAGAAGACTATTCAATAGACCGGGAAAGGTGATTAAGGTTTTAATGAGGGTGCTGACTATGTGGGTGAAAAAGGACAGATATGAGAAAAAGGACAACACAGAAAAGACATGATGTACAACTGAGTTGAGGATGGCACTGAGGTTGGGGCACTGGAAGTGACGGGAGAGCCCTCAACAGAAACAGGGGACCATTTGGGGGAAAAGATAACATAATGAGATCTGCAGCACAGAGTATAAGCCATCCATGCTTGGTCATCTCATTCTGTCTCATGTAAAACAAAAAAGAGGAGGGGGTGTAGAAGGGGCTCTCACTCACCAGTCACTCCTCTGAGAAGCTAACTTCCTTGTTACAATGAATGAATCTAGGGCAAAGTAAAGGTGTGCTGTGGGATGGAAAGCTTCCCAATGGCACAAGAATAGCTACTGACATGGGTGTTCCAGACCGTTTGATTATAACTGCCCCGAGAAGCCAAAATCTGATAGGAATAAGTAGGAGGGTGGGAGCTTGCACAGTGGCAAGAGAAGGCAGAATGGAGGGAGTGCTTATCCAATAACTGGTGAATGGCTGTGCTGGAGAGAAGACTTGTGATTGTCAACATCTCACTCTCTGTTTGGCAGACCACAGCAGAGATCATACCTTGGGGTCATGCTGTGGCTCCCATTTTGGAGACTAAGAGTCTACAGACTTCTTCAGTGTACACTTGGTCTGATCCAACTACTTTTGCTATCTTCACAGTCATTTCTACTTCCTAAAGGAGAAGTTCCTCCAGTATTAACAACAATAGTATGCAAAACATTTGTTCCATTTCTTTTAAGTTTATCTATCATCCTCCTAACAGGAGGACATCTACCAATATTCTATGATGCTGTGGTATACAGTTGGGTTTTATACCATGTATTTTGAAGAGTTATCCTTGCCTCAACTATTTTATAAGTGAATGGCTCTGAATACTCCCCTGCAGAGTTCTGCAGATATATTGGTATTCTAAATCAGTGTTGGCCTCGTCTGCTATGGTTTTTTCTTTGGTATTTTCATCACTAATAATGGTTTGGGGGCTCTTAGTACTTCCTTGTTACAATGAATGATTTACTATTGTTTGTTTTTGCTGAAATTGTTGGTAGTTAAGATCAATATTTTTACTTCTTACATTTTCTGGCAATGACGGCTTATTTTAATATGTCAGGCTGAAACCATTATAACTGTCCTGGTCAAAGGAGCTGAACGTCTGCTGCATGCATTGTATGCTTCTATGCTTAATTCTGATAGAACTTCCCACATCAATTAGCCAGACATTTCTTTTCAGTTAGCCTAGAATGAACTTTACTTTTTGTGATGTTATTTCACAATAACATCACATTATCATGTCTTCACCACCTTCATTGTCTCTCATGCAAAAAACTGTGCATGACACAAAAGCATGAGACTTCCAAATAGCCTTTGGACTTCTTTTTTTTCCTTTACCTGAGACATTTTTCAACATAATTTTTGTCATCTTTTCCTGTACCCAAATTTGCATTGAAATAATTATATTAAAGGTTTAAAAACACAGGTTAGAATATATCAGATTGCTTGCCATCTTGGGGAGGGAGAAAAATTTGGAACTGAAAATTTTATAAAAAATGAATGTTGAAAACTATCTGCATATAATTAGGAAAAAGAAAATACAATTTACTAAAAAAAAAAAACCAAAAACAAAACAAATATAGGTTAGAATACTAGATTCAAAAGTACTCTTTTTAAAATACTTGTATATGGTCTAGGAAGTTGGACATTCTACATTCCAAATCTAGTATAAGTATTCTATGTTAATAAGACTTCAAATTACAGGTCAGTGACCATACTTCAAAAGTGTGAGGAATAAACAAACGCTAAATGAAATATTCCAAAGTACAACAGCATCCAAAGAAGATGACTGAACAAGATGATTATTGCTTGAAAAATTAAATGTTGGATGTTTCTCATAAAAGCTTGAGATCCAGAAGGCTATAGAATCTAGGCATTAGATACAGTGTCAAAAGGCTTGAAACTGAATCCCAGGAACATCTTAATGGCTCTGTTAGCTTCCCACCTATAAAATTCAGGACACTATTACTGCTGTGTTTGTTAACTAATTAACAGCTGTAAAGCACTCTGAAAATATAAGCTGCTAAATAAATAATGACTGCAGAGGAATTTTAAACATAATGTGTTAAATAATAATGAAACATGGGCTTCCAACTTTACCATTTTTGTTTTCAAAGAAAGAATGTAAACAAACCTTAAGCCTTGGAATACATGTTTCATCCCAGTGCAAATTAAATTCAGTGTTTTGGAAATACAAGAAAAATCTTATTTCTCCAAGGATAGCCAACTCAGTCCTAAATGTGGTAATGAAAACAAAATGCAATCTCTCTCTTCTGTTTAACCCTAACAGACCATGCCATTTTGAGATGTACTAACTTGAGAAATTGGATCTTTTAGAGGATTATTCTATTATTCAACTGGACCTCAAAGTGCAGTATATTGACTGCGTGAGTATAAAAGTCAATATTACAATCCCAATGACAACTATCATTAAAAGTAAGTGTTAATGAATTTTAAAGTATTTCTTGGGGACTAACGGTGCCAACACAAACAGAATCCTTTTAAAAGTTAATGCCCAGAACAGTTACTCTTCACCTTTCCCAAACCAACATTAGAATGTAAAATGCCATAGAGCTGGGAATGAGTCTCAGAAGACTACAGACCTACCAAGGAACCTTTGATTTTGTTGGACTTATTTTCCAGGGACTCCAAAGGGGATGGGAGAAAAGCCAAAGACACCTCTAAGAGCTTCCAAACTTTATGCTTAGATGTCAATGTTAAGGCCTTCTAAGATAAAAACCACAGGTCCGGAGAGCCAAGATCATTCCAATATACCGACACAAGCTAATTTTTTGCATTTTCTTTTCAGTAAGACATACTTATCTTATTAAGCGTCTGAAATAACAATATTAGGTGTTACAGAAAAACAAAGTGTTGGTGAGATTTTTTTTTAAGCTCAAATCCATTCTAATTACTTCTTCCTGAAAAAGTGGCAACAGAAAACTATAGATTTATCTCTAAGGTATCCAAAATCTCATTAGTGTTTCACTCTTTGGAGAATACGATTCTTCACCTTCCCAACTCTACTGATCGTGTTTCTTTCCCTACACAGAGCATACATAAGGAGTGATCTATGCAGCAATGGAAGAATCCAGCTAAAATCCCATTCATTATACATCCGAGACAAAAGCTGATCCATTCTATTCTTTTAGAAAATATAAAACAAAGCATCTACTAAAGATAATGAAGCAAAAATAATGCAAACAAATAAATAATGCAAACATGCAAATATTTTATCTAGATAATAAGGCCCCACCATTCCAGTTTTAGTGACTCATGTTAATCTGATTGTAGCATTAGCTTTTATGATCATACAAGCAAAAAGACCACTGTGTTCCAAACATAATTATCTCACCAACATCTCATTTCATGAAATTATTAGTTAAGAAGAGAGGCTCAGAATGAATTTATATTTGATTAGTTTCACTTACTTAAGAATATTGAATAACTTAAGAATAATTTGCATAAAAGAAGAGCAAAGGCAGGGTTGCTGGGGGAGAGACTACTAGAGGAGCTGAATTCACATGCACACAGGACGATGCTCTGAGTGTCTAAAAGGCTCTTGTCACACGTACATACCTTCCAAGTGAAGCCACATCAACCTTCCCTTCACACTGACGATAGAGGCCACACAGAGTTCCCCTGGGTTCCTGGGGTTTACAACTTCAAGCTTCATGTTCTTTGTAAAACCACGGCTGAATGATGTCTGAAAGGAAGCAAGCATGCATGTTGAGTCAATATGCACTAAGCCATGGTGAGATGAAGTAATTAGACTGTGCAGAGAGAAAATGTAAGTTTTCATTCCACCATCAGCATGCCAGAGCAATTAAGAGAACTGGAGATTATCTAATCCCCTTCTTTTATAAACGAGAAAACTCGGGACCAGAGGTGACTCGTCCAAGAATTAAGCGGCAGAATTGGGATTCACACTCACATCTTCTGACTCATAGTTTCTTCATTATGTTAGTTCATCCAATCCAGCTCCATTTCACTCACCAATAAAATAGTGGAAGAATGGAATCATTCCTCCACCTTCTTTCCAATATCCATTAGGACTGATCGGATGTCCTGTCAGGGGGGAAAACTCACAGCTGGAAGCTAATTTATAAAGGATCAATAGCAAAGCAGTTACCTATGAGTTTGCTTTACTAAGCATTTAACATGTGTCAAGGCCCATAGGTCTTTGTAGCTCTTAGGTCATTATAGAGTTTAAGTGGTTTCCAGAGATTCCTGGGAAGGCATTTTAAAAAGGCACACATGAGCGGGACCTGCCACGTATCTGCAAATCCCCAGAAAGCTTTTTTTTTAAGAGGGGGGAAGGCAAGGAAATGGGGGTTAAGTGACCTGCCCAAGGTCATACAACTAGGTAAGTGTCAAGTGTCTGAGGCTGCATTTGAACTCAGGTCCTCCTGACTCCAGAGCCGGTGCTCTTTTCACTGCGCCACTTAGTTGCCCTCCCCAGAAAGCTTTTATAGCTTCTTGTAGGTCTAGCCTTCTTGGCAGCAGCTACATGGCACAGTGGATAGAGTGCTGGCCTTGGAGTCAGGAGGCCCAGAGTTCAAATTTGGCCTTTGACACTGACTAGCTGTGTGACTCTGAACAAGTCACTTAACCCTGCTTGCCTCAGTTTCCTCATTTATAAAATGAATTGGAGAAGGAAATGGCAAACCATTCCAGTATCTTTGCCAAGAAAATCCCAAAGGGGGTCATAAAGAGTTGGACACTACTGAACAACAAATTTCTTGGCTTAATATTTGAGGATAGGAATAAGGACAGGGCCTGGACCTAGATAACTTCTCCAGCATCTGGAGGCATCTCCCTCTATGAACAGAGTTTGGCACCTTCTTAACTTGTGGTCTTAAAAACCGTCTAGGACACTGAGACATTTAAGTGACTCATCCATGGTATGTCAGGGGTAGGATATGAACCCAGTTTTTCTTGACTTAGAAATCACTTACTTACTTCATCACATCACACTGCTCATTATCATCTCATGATATCTCATTATCATCTGATGATAACATGTAATATTCTGAATGGCATTTCATTCATAAACAAGGATGATGACCCTTCACCAACTAATCTGTCATTTTCACATCACCCTTTGTCAGATAAGAACCATGAGAAATGGTACTGAAACCCAAATGTCTAACTTGATTTTCCAGAATCAAGGTTCAAAAAGATTGTAGACAGATCTTACAGGTGATACTGGAAGTATTGGCTAGATACAAATGATATTTTTCTTTTTCTAGTCTGTGAGCACGGTCATCTCTCAATTCTGTGTGCTAATGGGAGATACTGAGGGCATCTGTGGATAAAATCTCCACCTAATTCCCAAAGTTCATTCCCCTTGTAGATCCACTCCTGACTCTATGGACATCTTTCTCCATCATACTCAGCAGCCTTCTCACCCTGGAAGATCCTTCTGCTCTTGTGATCTCCTTTCTGAACAATGAATTTCTCCCTAATTCCTAAAACAGAAGCTCTTCCAGAACCTCCAATCCCCCTGGTCTTCAGCTCCCTTTAATACATTATCTTCCCTCATAGAATATAAGATCTTTGAAGGCAAGAACCACCTTTCTCTTTAACTATATTTGTATTCTTAGCACTTAGCACAGTGATATGTATTTAAAAAGCACTCACCATTAATTAACAATTTCATTGTCACTCCTGGACTAACCTTTAAAAACAATACCGGATAATGAGAAACATAACTTCCTTTCTGAAATCTATTCTACTTGAAGACAATTAAGTGAGATTTCATAAAGATGACTAACCTCACTGTAAGTGAACTTTTAAATTTGCTTTTGCTTTTATATTCAGAATAATGTCACTGATCCTTCTATACTCTTTTGGCTAGTATCATTTGTGGACAACAAACACAGTGTTTCTGGAGACTTTAGGTGACAGTTTAAAAATCTATATAAATCAGAAACAATCCATAATGAATTTATCCATAGGGATTCGAACCCAAGACCCTAGCCTTTTTAATCTAGCTATGTACTAAAAAAAAAACCCAAAAACTTGAGCTATCTGGCCACATGCAAATACAGCATCTAGTATCCCCAAGCAATTTTCTACCCAAGTACTAATTAGCTCTGACTATATTTACTTTCTTAGCTTAAACAGGATTGGGACTCTTTAGAGGAAGGGCTACTAATAAGTAAGGCAGTAATCAAAAAGCAAGCAAACAAAATAAGAAAAAGGAAGAACTACATAATTCACAAAATAAAATTAGTATCTGGAAACAGGGTTGCTGTCTTCATCTCATGCCATTCTATTTTTCTTTTGCTCCACTTAGATTGATATTAACAACTCCTATCACCACTTCAGCATGTACAAGTTTACCCAAAGAATATTTAGCCCAATAAATTATATAAATATTAGGATATTTGAGAAAAATATGCCCTATCTTCCATTGTATGCACACAATATCATTATGAGTAATGATATGGAATTGTTATGTGAAATCAGTCTCATCACTTTGTGACACACCTCTGTGTGTCATTCAATTAAAGTCAAATATAGTCTTTAAGCTGAAAAAAATCAAATCTATTTCTATCTAAGTGGAATGGCAAGTTATTTGCATCTATTTCCACCCAAATCAATTGGTTTCCTACTATTATTATTCTTTGTGAAGTCTGACTGACCCACACACAGGGCACTGAGCTTCTTTCAAAATACCTCCCTCACCAGCTGCCTCCTAACCCTCTTAGTAACCGAGTTACACTGCTTTCTACTGTAGTTAACAGGGAGAAACTAAAACTGCACAACCTACTTTTGGTTCAACACAACTCACTGCTTGAGGCTAATTTGTAAAGGATCAATAACAGAACAGTTACCTGTGAGTTTATTTTACTAAGCATTTGGCTGTGTCGATCCATTTCATAACTGCCTATGATTGTTAAACATCCCCAGGGAAATGGCGGCAATGCCTGCACTTCCACATGAGATCTGCTGTGCCACACTGGAGATGTGTGATTAAAAAATGAATTTATAATAAGCATTCTATCAAAAGGCACTTGTAGTGAGCTGACAAATTCAACAACTTGCCAGTTAATGCAAGGCATATGCCAACAGGCAGATTATAATCCTGCCTATTAAATAAATCAAGAGCCAGAAAACAAAGGCGAGCATTTTTGTAATAAGCCTTCTGCTAATGAATACACAGCAACAACAAAATAATTAAAACTGATTTCATCTTCGGAGAATATCCGTCAAGGTTCAAGAGCTGGCAGGTGATGGGGGCCGTGTGTGAGCCCCTCTATTTTAAAGCTTTACAAACAGTAGGAGGAGCAGAGGCCGATACAGAAACACAGAGACACAAAGGATTCCAAAAATGAGAGAACTAAGAAAATATTTAAATTCAGGGATAATACTTGGCTCCTCAAAACAGAAATTAGGCAGAGATGTTGAGAATTTTCTCTTTAAGCCCAAAAAAGGCTGATAAAGAAACATCTCCCTTAGCAGGAAAAATATTACAGGAAGAAACATATCAGGGAATTCTCTATGGTTCCTCGGGTACAATGGAAGAAACTAGAAGCCGATTACTTCTAAAATAAAATACAAACTCCTGTTTGCTTTTTCAATGTCTTTACAACTTAGCCCCTTCCTATTTTTCCAGTCTTTAAGAGAGTATTCCTTTTGGGCTCATTCTACAGCATGGTCATCCTGACCTACTGACAGTCCAGTGCCCATCTCTGTGTCTTTGTCCTGGCTGCCCCCCAGGCCTGTTATCTTCTTCCTCCTCCTCCTCACTTCTGCCTCTAAGCCAACTTCCTTCAAGACTCACTTCAACACCTCCCTCCCAGGAGGTCTTCTCTCCCCTCTCCTCCATCTGCTAATGCCTCCCCTCTGAGCCAGGGGTTTTTGACCAAGAGTCCATGGACTTTTAAAAAACATTTTGATATATTTCGACATAATTGGTTTGTTTTCTTTGTAATCCCACGTGTTTTATTTCAGACATTTAGAAACATTATTCTGAGAAGGGGTCCAAAGGGGTCTATGACACAAAAAGAACCCTGCTCCCCTAGTTTATCTTCCATGGACTAATTTATATATGTTGTCTCCCCCATTAGAATGCAAGCCAAGCCCTTTGATGGAGGGAACTGTTTTTGCTTGCTCTTTGTAGCCCAAGGGCTTAGTAGGGGTACCTGGAACACTGTAAGCACTCAATGAATGCTTCTCTGATTGACTGCCCTCAAGGGCCTAGCAGAGGAAATTCAATCCCATTATCACCCACCATCTCTTCAACTACTTGAAGGCAAATGTTATATCACTTGGAGTCTTTCCTTCCATCAGCTCCAGTTCCTTCAGTCGATCCTCATATGCTATGATGACTGTCCACCATATTTGTTGGGCACGTTTAGGCTGTAAGCTCCCTGAGGGCAGTGACTATCTTTTGCCTCTTTGTGTCCCCAATGCCTACCACACCTCCTGGCACAAAGTAGGAGCTTAACCAATATTTGTTAACTCCTTGGGACACATCAGGTTTATCAATATTCTTCCTAAAACGCTACCTGACTAAATATTGATATATTGATAAATATCGATATGGTCTGACCTGTGTAGAATATGCTGGATTTGTCACCTACCTCTCACATTCATATTAGCTTTTTTGGCTGCCAACTCATAACGTTGACTCATTCCACATCTGAAATACACTAAAACTTCAATTCAACAGCTGAGGAAACTAGGGTCCAATGAGGTAAAGATATTAAATTCGATTTAACAAATATTTATTAAGAAGCTACTATAATAAGGTATTATCGACTAATAACGGTTTATTTTTTTAATATTAACAGACATGAAGTTTCCTTTATTTCTGATAAGTTTTCTGATCTATAAAAAGAAAGGTGATTGTCAAGGTCCCTCTGAATAAATGCTAGGATCTGATAATGTTTTACAACAACCTCAAGGATGTGAACCACGCAGTTGATATTGATGTCTGAGGACACAGATCCCTGAGATGAACTCAGTGGACAGAGAGACAGAGAGCACTACTCTTAGCCCCAGAAGGGTAAATCCTCAGATACTCCTCAATTATGTAATGTCGCTTAATTTCACAGAATCTAATTTTCTTCACCTATAAAAAAGGGGAGAATATGTACAGCAGGCTCCTTACAAAGGTGCTGTAGGGAAACCCAATCTCTGAAGCGCTCTGTGTGAGACATGGCTGATAGTCTTTTTGAACAGTGAGCAGTGGGGGGAAAAATGACCACAAGCCCCCACAAGGGAGATGAAAGAAGTCAGGGAATAAATAGGGTCAGTATCAGCTTAGTTAAGTGAGAAGCTCACTGACAGCAAGGGAGCACAGGGGAGTCCTGAACTTGAATTAAAATGCAGCCCTGGACATTAGCTGTGTATCCATGGGTGAGTCACTTACTGTCTATTTGCCTTGGTTTCCTCAACTGTAAAATGGGGATAATAACAGCACCTACCTCTCAAAGTTGGTGTAAGGATCAAATAAGGATAAAATACAATAATAAACTCGCCATAGTGCCTGGCATATAAGAAGTGTTATAGAAACGTTTACTCCCCTTCTTGGAATCGGGGGACCTGGATTTCAATTTTGGCCCTGCTATTTACTTTTTGTGACCTCAGGCAAGTCACTCAGATTTGGGAGAAGGGGTGGACCTTGTTTTGCTATTTGCAAAAGAAGGAGATTGGCTGAACCAGAGGACTCCCAAGTCCCTTTCTAGCTCTCACTGAAAGATCTAGATTCTTCCCCATTAATACTATGAAGTCAAAAGAAATAACTGCTACAAACTGCTGAAGGCAGGCAATCACTGTGTGTAAAATAAGGTGTTCTCATATGTAATTATGGTTACTTTATGTGTCATAAAACCCCAATGACTAGACCAATAAGATCCACTTGAAAAAGGTGGCCGCTCTGAATAAGCTAGTTAAGGACAGAACATAAAGGAATAAGCCAATTAAAGGTCTTTGAATACCCTCAGACTAAAGCACATACACATGTTGAAGGAGATCTTAAGGACATGTTTTAAGAATGTACTTTGGGGGTGACAGACTTCAGTTATTTTTAATACTCCAAGGACAGCATTTAAGGATCACAGGCAACTAGGTCAGGAACTTGATTCAAAAACTCCAAAGTTTCTATGATATGACAACATAACGATCTATCATGTCCTTGTACATTATTGTGGCTCTATAGCAAGACTCATAAACAGACCTACAGATTCACAAGGCCTTAACGGGAGCACTGACATTCAGGATATTTATACACAAAAGATAATCCTTCAAATTTTAATACATGCAGTGAGAGAGGAAAAAGAAAATAATATGTCAACCAGGGAAAAGAGCGCTAACACTGGACAACGGTCTTCTTTAATTCACAGTTAACAAATAACACACTTACGTTTCTGAAACAGAAATGAGGTGCGGCCTCGGCACCATGTTGTTTCTGATAATCTGCCCAGTCAAAGTCCTGGCCAGCATAACCTGTATGGCACAAGAGAGATTAAAAAAAAAAATAGTACCTATTAGACCTAAGTAGAGACAGTCAGGTGGTTTGGTGGCACTTTCATTGCCAAAAGGCCAAGAGACACAAAACTAGCCCTGATAGGGAGATTAATTCCAATCAAATAATAAACATTTATTAAGCACCTACTATGTGTCAGGTAAAAAGAGGTAAAAGAAAATCCTCACCCTCAAGGAGTTTACAATCTAATGGAGGAGACAGCATGCAAACAAATATATATAAAGCAAGCTCTATGAAGGATAAATATGAAATAATTAAAAGAGGAAAGGCAATGTTGTTAAGAGGAGTTAGGGAAGGCTTTAAGTGAGGGAGGTCTTTTCTAGGCCAGAGCTGAGAGACAGAAGGTCTTGTTCAAGAGGCTGGTGTCCCTGAATCAGAGAGTAAGTGTTGGGGAGAAAGTTGTAAGAAGACTATAAATATAGAAAGAGGGTACGTTGACTGCCCTCGAGATCACATAATAATCCCTATATTTGCGGTAGCATTGGTTCAATGGACAGCCTTATTTAAGAATGAATAGCTGAGAGAAACTGCTATCTGGTGCATAGTCCATTAACTTAAAATTTTTCTTAAAAGAAAAAAATTAAGAAGTTAGAACACATCACCGTCTTTTTCCTTTAAAAGCAGTAATTCCCTGGTTAAAATAAAGGTCAAAATTCAAACCCCAAAGTGTATTTGTAACCATTTAACTGCTAAACCCTCCAAACTATCCCAAGTTAATAGAGAAAAGGTTAACTCCTTTAACCTCTCTTATTACCCTGTTTTTCCTCTTGATCCAGGTGGTACATAGACTGATACCTTTACAGGTATCTCTGGCCTTCCCAAAGGAAAATCTAGCCCTTCCATTTACAGCTGGGTCTCAGCTGCCTCACTTGGGGCTTCTCTCTCTCTGTCTCTGTCTCTCTCTCGTTGATTGGTTCTTCCATTTTACAATCTGGCTTCTTAAAAAGACCAAACCCTTCTTCCTTCCACCAATATAAGTTTTCTTGGTTGTTGTTGTTTTTTAAAGGTTGTATTGATTTCTTTGTGAGCTTCTATAATCATCTGGCTTTGGAGATAGCCTTCTCAAGTCAAAACACTTATGTTTACCAAAACAGAGGAAAGGGCAGTTAGGTGGCGTAGTGAATAGAGCACTGGCCCTGGAGTCAGGAGGACCTGAGTTCAAATCCGGCCTCAGACACTTGACACAAATACTAGCCGTGTGACCTTGGGCAAGTCACAACCCCAATTGTCCTCCAAAGAAAAAGCACAAAAAACAGAGGAAGTGGCTCAAGTTGAGGTGGTAGCATTGTGGGATAGAAAAAAAACACTGTTCTGGAAGTGAGAAGATCTAGGTCTAAGTCTTAGATCTGCCACTAACTAGCTGTATGATCTTGGACAATTAAACTTTCTTAGCTTTAATTTCCTCATCTATAAAACAGGAAGTTCAGATAACCAATGCTCTGAAGGATCCTTGTGGGCCTAATGTTCTATCATTCTAAAATGATAAATGGATTTCCTTTGCCTGACTTAGCAGAACATTTGCTTTTTCCTTTGTGTAGGGTTCATTCCCTTCTCTCTTCATGAGAAAAAAAGAAAGATGGATAAAAGGCCATTCCAGCCTAGCATACTTCCACACTATAATCCTCTAAGGTCAGTGTGTAATGTACAGAAATGTGAGTTACTATTATAGTTCCCTGGGATCTTCTGGTTAAGAAATCATTTATTTCTTTGGCTTCAAGGATGATGACAGTTATGAATTCTTAAAACATATATAACAGAGAGAATCCATCTTTATTTTTAAAGTCAAATTGGTGGCTTTTGTTCTTACACCACAGATATCTACCAATATCTCCCAACCCCCATACCAACATCACACACATTCCCAGCAAAAGAAAAAATTTTTTTCTAAATTATATATATATACATATATGTATATGATAAAGCAAAACCAACACACATAACAATCATTATTAGCCAGTACATACAAGATGCCAACATAAACAACATTCTACAGCCACAGTGTCCATCTTCCTTGTTTCAAGAGGAGGAAAAAGTATTTCATCTGGAGAAGCCATTTTCTAGAGATGAAAGAGTCTATAAATTTGATGGCGACAAAAAAAATAAACTAAAACAAAACAAACACCAACAAATAATTACAGTATTTGTTAACATCCCTAAAAGGCAAAGTATGAGAAATGCCTTAAACACAAAAGATCTTTAAAACTGACAGGCTTAGTGTCTTAACAGACCAATTATAGCTAACTTTAGATAAGAAGCATTTTAATTCAGGTTCAGTGGCTGCTGGGAAGGATTGTGAAGCCCCCAGGAAATAAGTGCTGTTTGTGCAGAGAATAAATGGCCTATAGAAAAATGAAAATCTGAGCATATAAATTGTCTAGAAAAATTAAGAGAGTCCCCATCTTGAATCCAGCTAGGTCACCTTTCTTTCTTTTTTCTATTTTTTGGAAGTCAATTGGGGTTAAGTGATTTGCCCAAGGTCACACAGCTAGTGTCTGAGGCTGGATTTGAACTCAGGTCCTCCTGACTATTTTCTTAACCCCAGTTTTCTTATTCTCTGAATCGCCTTTGTTTTTGGACATTGACTCCTTGCTTTATTTCTGCCATGACTGTCCTATCCATATCTGGAGTTATTTGGATCTGGTTACTGTTATCCTCCCTGGTTCTCTCTTACGGACCTTTAACTTCCACACCTCTTTGCCTGGGCTTCCAGAAAAGTATGGGAGTTAAGTACCTATTCTCCCACCCCCAACACATTTGGACACAACATGATTCACAATAATAACTCAGTTCTTAAAATAATAATCTTCCCATGGGCCTTCAAGCAATCCAACCTAGTTTTACCTATTTTTCCTTGGGTGCATTTATTCCCAAAATTAGATGTAATCTGAAATCTCTGAAAACAACTACCTTTTCTAAGAACCAATTTCTCTTCCCTTCCATCAATGAACATGTTGTATCTCCCTTGTACACTCACTGAAAAAAGGAACTTTCTAATTTTAACCCAGAACCATGGTGCTTAATAAGTGTCTTGTTTTTTTTTTTTATTACTACTGAACTGAACTGTAAAAAGCTAGGTTTCTCTTCTATCCCTTTTGCCTAGAATCCTATGATGCCTCCTTCATCGGGAAGTCTCAGTAATGGAATTATTCAAGTTGGAAGGAACCTCTAGTGATTATTTGGTCCAGTCCCTCACTCCCAGCACTGGCGGCTCATTACCATGCCCCAGGAACAATGTCGTTTCCTTGTGCTGCTACACCACCTGCTTAGACTTCTCCTTTCTCCCCAAGGGACCCCAAGTCACTTCATCTCTTTAAATTCCTCTTCCTCTAGGCTTGATAATGAGCTCTTTTTGTAAAGCAGTTTTGTGACAGCTCCTGGAGAACTGCTATATAAAAACAAATTGCTTTGGATTGTATTATAAAGAGACAGGGGTCAATTACCCTCATTAATCAACAAAGACAGAACAAGAAGTAACAAGGCTTAACTGAAGTCAGAAAATGTGTTTAAAACCCTGTAGAATTAAAAAAAAAAGCATGGGAGGAAAACTTCAGAACTATTAAGATTTGCAATAAGCAGTCAGGGGAGCCTGTTAAACCACAGTGGCTGCAGCTAAGACTGATTGATCAGGATGCAGCTCTGATTGGCACAGGTCCAAAGGGGAGAAAACAGATCATCCATTTCCTCACTACCAAAATAAAGTGACATCAGACAGCTCCATAATTTTGTTACCTATATCTTGGAGAGCACTCAAATTATTCCAAAGATAAAATATTGATTCAGTATGTACTATGCATTCAGCACTGCAGTAAACACTATGGCGGGCACAAAAACAGCACTAACAATAACAAAAACACACCAGGGAGAGAGTTACAGAACCTGGGTTCACATTCTAGTCACCATTTGCTACCCATCTTTTAACCTCCCATGAGAATGAGTTGACAATTCCTTGAAGTTTTTAAGTGGGAGACATGTTACTGCAAGATTTTTTTCAGTCATGCTTTACTCCAAATTAAGTGATTTAAATATATTTATATATGCATATATGCATGCATACACACAAACTCACTCTCTCTCTCTCTTTCCCCTGTCTATTAAGAGACAGCTATTAAGTATCTAAGGCTGAATTTGAACTCAGATTCTCTTGACTCTAGGGCCAGTGCTTTATCTATTACCACCTAGCTATCCCTTTTGATATTCTTTCAATAGTCTTTTAAAAAAAAGTAACAATAAGGTCCAAGACTTTTTTTTTTTACAGCTTTGGTCTCCACCTTTCTTTTTTGTGAATCAATCCCTAAATCACAATTTAGGAATCAATCCTTCAGTTCCTTACATCTGTGTCATCACACCCTGTACAGATCTCCTCTACAAACATTTATATTCCAGCTGTTTCCTTGTTTTTGTTCTCTTCAAGTCATTTGAAAACAGAGTCAAAGCATGAGACTACTGTCCTTGATGGTGAAAAAAGTTTGGTATAAAAATTTTTGTGAATCTTTATAGACCATCAAAATCTGCAATATCCTTAGCATCTACTATCTATCTACTTTCTATCTACTCTGCTGCCATCAACTATAGATCCCCAGAGGGGCTCATGAACTGTAGTAATTACACAGGACTGAAAGCTAGTTTAAATTTTTTGTTTCATGGGGCCAAAGAATTCATCACCAAGTGGCATGCTTGGTGATACAAGCATCTCTATTCTTAACTAAATTGGTCATAAGAAAAAGGGACTTATCTATTGCAGGAATATATTCAAAGCCTTTCTTCCACATGCCCTCTGACCCAGGGACACTCACATCCTTACTGTTCCCCCCACAAGACATCCACCTCCTGACTATGCATTTTCACTGTGCCTACAATGCTCGCCACATCTGCAATCTGGTTTTCTTCAAAAAATCAGCTAAAATCCCACCTTCTACAGGAAGCCTTTCCCAGTTGCCTTTAATTTTTGTGCCTTCCCTCTGAGATTAGCTCCAATTTTTCCTACCAATTCTTTGTCCATCATTGTTTGTACCTGTCACCCCAACCAGACCATGAGCTCTTTGAAAGCAAGGACTATCTTTTGTCTTTCTTTGTACCCCCAGCATTTAGTACAGAGCCTGGCACATAATAAGCATGCTATTAATGCTTGCTGATTTGACTTTTCAGCACAGCAGAATCTACCTAAGCTTGTCTTCAAGAACCCAGGGTTACATTCACATTACATATGGTACTACAGTGCCATAAGAAAGGAGAGAGAGGGATAAAAAATGTGATAACAGGAGAAACAGTCCAGCAGTGATCTGCAAGATGAATGGTAGGAGGAAAGGCCTGGAGTCATGAAGGTGAACCAGAGACATTCAAAATTCCAAGTGTTTTAATAAGAGAACCTAGTCTAAGGTAACAGCAGGAGGAATGGAAAATCAGGAAGGATCTATTGCCAACAATCATGGATTCACTTTGAAATTAATGCCCAAATCCAATGAATTCCCAAAGCTAAACCATTACCATTGTGATGGAGAGGGACAGAAGAAAAAGTGGCCATTCCGGCCATATACCTTCCAGGTCTAGAAGCCTCAGAAATCATATGCCTATCCTGAGCAAAATGACCATAGATTTTCTTCTCCCCTGATCTAATTAACAGAATATTTGACAAAATGAGATTCTACCTCTTCTATGCCTAGCTAACTTCCTCTGGTTATTTTTAGGCAAGAGAAACATTTAGGTGGGATATGAGAGCTGTCTTCAAATGTGCAAAGGAAAGACTGAATTAACTGTTTTGATCTACTTCCAAAAGCAACTGAGAATTTATTTAACCAAGAAAGAGAAATGCAAAATAGAGACACAAAAAAAGTAACATTTTCTTGCAATAAAAGTGATTCAAAACAGTTCATTTAATCCTTCCTTCCCTCTTTTCTCTCCACTCCCTCTGTCCACATAGGGAAACCCTCAGCTGTGGTTACTCTGCCCAAGGGAAGATAAATTTTGATACCACAAGATATCTGGGGGTTAACAGTCATTCTGATCTATATCATGCCACTGGGCCCAAATGGTTCTATAGGCCAGAGTGACACTGGTGACTTTCTCACTTAAATCCAATTCACCTGGAAGTCATGACATGTCCTTCCTGCTGTCATTGGCCCCCTCAAGAAAGAAGGACAAATAACACCTCTCTTAAGGCTTCCCTGAATTTAATTCTACAAGACTTCTACAAAATTCTGCAAAAACAGTTCCTGTTCAGTCATTATTCACATAAACAAAGGCATTATTTCAATGTGGATTAGACAAAACAAAAATCAAACCACCCACCACACCCCAAATCAAAGCAGGATCTCAATGAATACAAACCCTTGGGTGGTGTGAGGTTGACTCCATTTTTAAGGCACCACTGTACAGGTAAAATCCCTAAGGAATCAGCATGGCACAGCATTGAGATTTTTTTAGCTTCTGGTCTCAAGTCATCAATAGTCACTTGCAAATAATGATTGTTAAAAACCTAAAGGTAAACAAAGGAAGCCGAATGTTAGTCTTATGTTACTGATTCCCTTAGACACTAAATACTGGCACATTTCTATGCACAGGCAGACAATGAATGTCTTTGATGAGATAGTTTAATCAGAAATTATCTTCCATGGAGGTCAATGAATCAGTCTAGTTATCAAAAAAGTAGAGATGGTCATTATGACTTTTTTTCAAAGAAAAGCTTTAAAAGCACCTGATAATCTTTATAAAGGTATATAAAGAAAAAGAAATTAAATGGACAATCATATATGTATGTGTATGTGTACACACACATACACACACATATCAGAACTGGGGGAAGGCAGGGGGAGAATAGGGAAAATTAAGAAAAACATAGAAGCAGCTCACTTAGAAGCGACCTGAAGGAAAACCAAGATTGACATAGAAAGATTTGTCACTTGGTCAGCCAATAAGCATTACTATGTATGTGCCAAACACCATGCTAAATTCCAAGGACAGAAAGAACTGAAACCCCCAGCCACATGCCACATGGAGCTCCCACTGTCGAGAGGCAGACAAAAGCACAACTACACTTATGTATATAACATAGGGCAAAGTGGAATTAATCTCAGAGGAAGACACCATCAGTGGAGGAACTGGGAAAGGCATCTAGTAGAAGGTGGAAGTTAAGCTAAGTCTTGGAGGTAGCCAAGGTAGCCGGGAGGCAAAGGCAAGGATTCCAGCCATGGGGGCCAGCCATCGGGAAAGACCAATAGAAAAAGGGTAAGGGGGAAAAAAGGAATAGTGAAATGAAAAGAAAGAGACAAGGGCAATGCATAGAAGCAGGACAAAAGGGTCACACAGCCGAGCTATCCCAATGCTGGAAAGAATGAAAGATTAAGAGAAAAGAAGGCCAAAAGGTTAGCAGTAAACTTTCCCCAGCTTGTCAGAAGGGCAGTGAGCAAAGACCTCTGATTCTGAACTGCAAAAGTCACCTTGCTGACGAGGGCATGCTTCTTAGAACCTTCCTTTACACAATACCTTTGCGGATCAACTGACTAGTCCGTCACTTCTGTGGTAGTCTTCAGGTAGTATCAGTAAAAATAAATGTAACAAAAACAATTCGATTGCCTAAGCAATGCCACTAGAATTTTACAGTTACTGAGAGTTCGTTCTCAAAAGGTCAACTAGCCCATTTCCTTTCTTCCAGTGCATGTTACAACTTATTTTCCAGATAAGAAAACTGAGGCCTAGAGAGAATAAGTGCCTAGTCCAAGGTCACATAGACTGTTGGTAGTAGAGTCAGGATGACAAGCCAGGATTCCAGTGTTATTTCTACTATACCACGATGATGTTATTTAGACCACAAGGATATGCTCCCTTTAATGCTCTGGCTGGGTGCTTTATGACGAGTTTCAGTTCATGCCTGTCTGCATTTGCCTCTATTCATTACACTGTTATTTTTTTTCCTTTTAAACAATTTTCCTAAAAATAATAGCCTTGGACAAAAAAAAAGGAATTGAAATTACAGTAGTCATAAAAACATGGTTTATGCAATATTAGAGGGCAATATTCTAAAACATTTCCTAAAGCTAAGGGGAAATGTATACTTGTAATACTCCTGATATATAAGAAAATTCTGGCAATTTATAGTACTTCTGTACTGAAAGATGAATCTTGAATAAACACATGATAATTACTCATAATAATTCTGTGCACTGCAAGATGTTTTAGAAGTATGATTATGAGAGGGGCAAAATGTTAAGTAGGATGACTTTTTTTATCTTTGATACAAAGGAATGGAATGATAAAGAAAACAATTAAAATATTAGGGGAAACTAGTTCCAAAAAGAACTGATTAATAAAGAAAAATATTCCCACAAGTAAAACCCCCCCAAAGAAATATTTCCAACTAGATTGGGAATAAAAAAGGATTCAGAAACATGTACTGACACAATGTTATACCAATTAAAATTAGAATGTCACTTCCATTTTTACTCTCCATACTTGATACATAATAATGAACTCTAAGCCTAAAAAAGTGGGGCAGAGGTAGAAATCTTTGATGCTACCAAGCTAACCCTAAAAGCTGTACTCCCATTTTGTTATTCTTTAAACTTCAGGTGAAGGTGACATTGCAAAAATAGTCATCTTTTAAGACAACTTGATAAATAATACAAATAAACCTACAGCTGGCAATACTGTGTCAACTGTTGCTGGAAAGAAGAGAGACTGGCCAGGCTCCAACAAACTATCATTCTTCAGTATTTGGAAAGAAATATGCTAACCCTAAAAGCAACACAGTATGAAGGCCTCCAGATGGTGAAGTGGTCTAGGATATGAAGGAGGGAAGTCTGGGTGTTGTTGTTTTTTTTAATCTATATACCTTGGCTCTTGGATTAGCATTCCTTAATACTATTTAATTTCTAAATTTTGAATCATGTCTCTCCTTCCTTCCCCTCCCCCCCACCAAAAAAAAAAGGTCTATCCTTTACAATATTTGTAGGATCTGGGAACTTAAAAACTGAAAGGAGACAGATGGAAAGGATTAGTGGCTCCTAAAAAGCTACTATTGCTATTAGAAAGCAAAAAACTCCTGGAGAAGAAAAGGTTAATATATGAACTTTAGAGCCAGGGGCCTAGTTAAAATGACCAGAGGGCAATTATCTGAAATATTTCTTGCTTCGATACCTCAAGGTTCAATAACTTTGTCTCAGTGGGTACTGACTACATTAACACACATCCCAACCCCCATATGCCTTAGCAGACAGGTCTTTGAGATTTGTTGTGGCTGAAAAATTCATCACCCTGCAGCCAATATGTTGATGAGTCTATCCAAATTTAGCTAGGCTGTTCCTCAGGCGACAGACTGACAGTCAGTTGCTAGGCCCCTACTTGAAGCCCTTCCAAACTGGTAGGCTCTGCCAGGACTTGCTGGCAATAGCCTCTAAGAACACATGGTCAACTCCACACCATGATCAAGAATCAAGGCAGCAGTTTGGTGGGGGTACCCAAATCACATAAAATAAAGGAAACCATCCAAGCCATTATCAGGTAACAAACAAGTTAATACAGGTGATAATATGTGACCCTTATCTACAAGCATAAAGACTCTGAATGCCATGGGATTTTTTATATTTGATCCTAGAGGTGATAGGAATCCATGATGCAATATTGGGTTTTGATCCTTTCTCCAAGCTCAAAGACATGATTACCTTCAACACCTCTGCCTCATCCCAGTAAGATGGGAAGGAGCTGTCTCACCCTCCCCACTTTCTACATAAGCCGTCTGATGGGATTTACCCTAGACTCCTCAAAGAATCTCTAGCCAAACTAGAAATAGTACCAGACTGTGAAGTAGTAAATCTATGTTTGTGTCTGCTAGATGGGCCCTTCTGCCTCTCCATGCGCAAAAAAACATTGCAGAGGCCTGACTTTGAGGTTGAACCACTTGTTTAATCCCCTTTTCAGGGGGGCTCACCTTAGTCACTGATGCAGGACAGATATTAAAGGGCTCGCTCATATCCACTGCCTCCAGCTTCATACCAACTGTGAAGAAATGGCTTCGTAAATCCGCATGATCCTGTTGAGGGTGGAGAAAAAGAGTGAATGCAACTACAGTGCTGAAAATTAACTCAGAGACTGTCAGGATAAGATTCTCAAACATTTTATTTGGCAACAACTAAAATCTGCCTGAAATAATTAACTCTCCTGGCTTCAAATTTCTAATTATTGCAACGTACAGCAACTTTGATTATTTTCTGCAGGCTAATAGCTTTTTTCCCAGGAATTCAGAAGAGAAGGAGGAAGGGGGTTTGTCCAAAGCAATCTTTGGATTTAGAAAGAATAAAGAACAAATTCACATAATACTGCTTTCCTCCTAATAAGTGGGAAAAATGCTGTTAGTTAAAATACAGTCCAGTTATGTTGATAATAGTAATAATAAGAATAACAGAAACTCCTTACATTATATAGCCCTTAAGGTTTATAAAACATTCACTTTCCTTACCACACTATGAGGTAGGTAAAAGCAATCATTCTTTTTAAAGGCAGAAGCAGCAACATGGTTGAATTATATGATCTTTTCTAATGCAGATCACAATTACCCTAGAGCATGGGTTCTTAACCAAACTTCTTATTTGTAGGGGGGAAGGCAAGACACTTGGGGGTGACTTGCCCAAGGTCACTCAACTAGTTAAATGTCAAGTTTCTGAGGCTGGATTTGAACTCAGGTCCCCCTGACTTCACAGTTGGTGCTCTATTCACTGCACCACCTAGTTGCCCCGTTAACCAAACTTAAAAAAAAAAAAAACAATCTGATAACTGAATTTTCTATGTAACAGTTTTCCTTTGTATATTGTGTGTTTTATTTTATGCATTTAAGAACGTTATTCTAAGAAGGGTTCCACAGGATATACCAGACTTACAAGGGATCCAAGATAAAAGTTAAGAATGTCTGCTCTAATTTTATGGATGGCACAGTTTTATTCCCATCTTATGTCACTACATGTACCTTATTTCCCAACCAATCAATAAACACTTATCAAACACCTACATTGTGCAGATGTGTACATATAAAGATTGCTAATAACTGCATGAACAATCAAGACCTCACCTCTACTAAATACGTTTACACAATTTCTCTTGTTTACTACTAGGATGCCAGATTTATAGCCCCCTCAGAGTTTTGCTGCCTTCTCAAGGAAACAAATTCCAACATTCACTTTAGTCACACGGCTATAGATACAGCTGGCTAGAAGCTTGAAACTAGGATTTATCTTTCTGAGATGAAGGCCACCTCATCACTCATAGGCTATATAAATAGAGGTGGATAAATAGATGTATTTACAGCCTAACCCATAGGAAATAATGGCCAGAGATAAATTCAGGCATTTCAAAATACTTACTTTAGTTGGGCATGAAGCACACGTGCCTATATGGGGATCTGTTTCATTTTTCCTCAAATTAAAAGCTAGTCAAATTCATTTAGCTTTGCTAATATGTCTGACTACAACCTACAGGGTCCACCAAATGCAGGACAGTAACGCAGACAGCCACTATGGATCACAGCTGATTTCTACAGATGATGCCCAACGGGAGGCTAGTGGGTCCTGAAATCACCAAACTTAGTAACTAATGACAGGTACCACCTCTAGCAGTTATTACCACCCAAAATCTGCCCCTTCTCTCACAGGAGCCACAGATTATAAACACCCTAATGGCAACAGAAATCATTTTTTTCCTCAGTCTTCTTGCCCCGTGTATCCCCCAGGAGTATCTGCAAAAGGAAATTACTCCACAACATGTTGCTTAACTGGACAAGTCAACAAGCATTAACTAAGGGCTTTCTATGTACCAGGGGCTACCCTAAGAACTGGGAAATACAAAAGTGAGACAAACAGCCATGGCCCCCAAGGAGTTTATGTTCCCACACCAACAAAACCACACAAAGGAAAATGATCACACACACATACACATCACAATTAACAAAAATTTAAATTAATTTAAATTTAATGACAGTTTACACTTCACTGGCATGGCGAAGTGATACTATCTAATAGTAAGAACCAGTCTACTTTCCAAAAATCATTAGAAAAAGGTGGCTCAAGAAAGCAAGACAGAAGAATGGAGAAATAATAATAGACATTAATATGGCATTTACTGTGTGTCAGGTATTGTGCTAAATGCTTTACAAATATTTCATATGATCCTCACAACCCTGTAAGGTAGGTGCTATTATTACCCTCCCTTCACAGTTGAGAAAACTGAGGCAAGGAGAGGTTAAGTGACTTGCCCAGGATCACACAAGTGATCACACAAGCTAGCAAATGTCTGAAGCTGGGTCTGAACTTGGGTCATCCTAACCATTCCACCACCTAGCTAGAAGCAGGGATGACTCAGGGATATTAACATATAAGTTAAAATGAAGGTTACTGGCTGGTAGACAAGTAATGCCTCATTAACTCAGCACATATGCAATTGAATCAGAAAGAACTTAAGTGCTGACTATCTACTAGGCACTAGAGACACAAAGAAAAAGTGAAATAGTTTCTGGCCTCAAAGAGATTGCATTCTATTGGGGGAGGGGGGAGAACATGTACATACTTAAGATATACATTGTATACATATTTATACAAAGAGAAGGAAGTAGTGTGTTTCAGGCATGGGGGATAGCCAAGGGAGAAAGGAGATCAAACTTCATGTCTAGGGAAGAGCACCCCCCACTCCCCACTCCCCCACCAAAAGGCAATTTGGCTGGAACATGAAGGGGAATGAAAAGTACAGCTTTCCCTTCCACATCATGACTTTCCCCACTGTGGTTTTGATATATCACTGGTTTAAGAAATTAAATGGGAATCTGGAGTTTTGTGGAAGATGCAGGTGGCATGTGAAGGCCAGCCAATGACACAGAAAAAGTTTAGAAACTTAGAAAGGCATAAATTATATGTATAGTATTGTATAATAATATCAACACATTTTTGTCTTTTATTATCATAATTCAGTCTCCTCTGGTATGAAGGCAGGGCCAAAACACTATGCAGATTTTCAAGATCATGGGGGGCACCCTAACCCTCATGATGTGGAAGGGATTAACTGTAATAAGGATAGAACAGTAGCCAATAGTCAGATTGTAAAGGACTTTAAATGTCTGACAGAGAAATTTGTATTTTACCCTAGAGGTACTAAGGGACCACTGGAATTTACTGAGCAGAGAACTGGCATGATCAGCCCTCTGTTTTAGGAACATCATTTGGAAGCAGTGTAGAGGATAGATTGGAAAGAGGACGGACCTGAGGCAAAGTCATGCAATTCAGGGGTTCCTGAGACAGTTCGGGTGAGAAGTGATGAGGCCCTGGACGAGGCCTTGGTCACCACAGATGCTGGGAGCTTGCCCTAGCAGAATAAACGGAATAGGCATCAGACCTGTACTGACATTTCAAAAACCCTTGGGGTCTTGAGGGCCAAGCCAGTGGTCCATAAGCTCTGGTAGTTCTTCCCAAACTGGAAAGACTTTTAAGTACAGGCCTGACGACTGACTATTACATGCCTGCTCTCTGTGGACCAATCTGGTTCTGTTCAGAGAAGCTTTTCCCCAGCCTGGGTGTAGGGTGATGAATTTTCTCTCCAGGGCAGCTCTTCATCTATTAATCATGGGAGGTTTGCAATCTACGTCAATGGAAGGAGCAGGGATAAAATTACAGATTGTGAATGAGGCATTCTAGTCTGTCAACAGGCAGTCAACAGCATTGAAGTGCTTACTTATTATACATAAGTGGATCTTCCAAATTACAGAGATTTATGGATTTTTAAGCACTAAAACCTTGATTTTAAATATTTTTGATGGAGATTTTCTGAAATTGCATTACACATATCCTCACTTTCTAGAGACAGCCTATGTGATGCTAAAAAGAATTTAAACTTAAAGACCAAGGATTATTATTACGAACCTCAATTGGGATAGGGATAGATGGAAGAATCAGACTTGTGATGTCGTTAAAGTACATGTTTCTTCCCCCCATTAGAATGTTTCTGCCTTTATGTGCATCTCCCACCATTTAAAATTGTGCCTTACACACAGCAAGTGGAAGAAGGACAGGACCTAGGATTTAATTGGTTGTAATGGCAAGCAAAAAAGTACTTAGCGCCTTGTTTCAGCTACTTAAGTATTTAGCACCTTGTTTGAGTTCGTGTCTTTGAGGCTTGCCCTGATTATATCAAGTCTTTGTTAAGAAACAGAACTTGAAAACCCCACAATGGGAGGAACTTCCTGATGCAATAAGGAGGAGCTAATGACCATATATGAGGAGAAGCCCAAGCTAGGAAAGCGCAGAATTGAGAAGGGGAACTCTGTGGTGGCCAGGCACTCTGTTTGTCTGTTCTGTTGGCATTGATTTTTGTTTGTGACACTTTGTACAGAAGCCCTGGGATTTTCCTGGAAGCCCTGAACGAGGATTCTCTTGTTGTCTGCAGACAGAAGTCCTGGAGGAGGGATTCAGAGGTCCTCAGACCGTACTGATGATTTGTATTGAGTTCTCAGACCTTGGATGTGGGTCTGTGTGAATTTCACAGGCAGATGGTGAATTGATGATGGTGCAGGCAATATGCATGAATGTTGTTTTGGCTCTGTTAAGCTTTGTCTTCCCAGAAACAGAAACTGTGAAGGACTTGGGGTGGACTGGACACTGTGAGCTTCAATATGGAACAGGAAGTGGACAAGGAACTGGATGAAGAACTAGACAAGGCGCTGAAAGCTGCCTACCTTTGAATCCAGGTGACAGTTGGGTAGATTCAGGCAGGAGCTGGGACCATGGAAGAGGAACCATGGAATCTGACAGCCTCCAGTCAAGATGAAGATCTCTCCATGGGTACTTAGTGCTGACAGAGAAGATCATGATTTACTGTGGCCTATGGGTGAGAGAACTTTGTACTCTATACCTTGTACCTCTTAAGGATGATTGGAAACTAATCTCCAATTAAGGAGAAAGAAGACTTTTTGACTGAGAGATCAAGACAATGTGACCTAGGGGTGGAGAACTTTGACCTTTGTACTATGTGTGCTTGCTTCTTAAGAATGACTGAGTTAAGGGCTCAATGAATGATTGTACTTTATGTCCCTTAAAGAGGCTTGCTCCTTAAAGATGACTGAGTTAAGAACTTACTGAACAATATCTTTTGCTTAAAACTATGTGGTCACTTTAGTGATAAGTTATGTTGCAACATTGTGAATGCTTTACTTTGGTTTCTGTGAATGCTTTGCTTTAATTTACTGCTGAATAAATAGAGAGTTCACTATACTAGGCGATCAGAACCTTAGTTGTTCACAGCAACACTCCTCTGGAAAGCTGCTCGTGCTTGGCTTTACACTGGTATAGGGAATTCCCACCTGAGAAAATTACCTCTCTAGCTATAGTTCTAGAGCATAGACTATTGAAGGGACTTGCCGAGGGATCAAACTGTTAGGATGTGTCAGAGGTGGGATCTGAACTCAGCTCTTCCTGTCTCTGGGTCCAGTTTTCTATACATTACTGATTACTCTACTATAATACTAATGGGCAGCTAGGAGGCATAGTGGATAGAGCACCAGGTCTAGAGGCAGGAAGACCTGAGTTTAGGTCCTACGTTAGATGCTTCCTAGCTGTGTGACCCTCAACGAATTACATAGCACTGTGTGCCTCAGTTTCTTCATCTATAAAATGAGATGGAGAAGGACTGGCAAACCATTCCATTATCTTTGCCAAGAAAACCCTAAATGGGGTCATGGAAAGTCGGACACAACTGAAATAACTGAAAGATAACAAAGATAATACTAATACAATATTTTAATAGTGCAATATTTTCTACTATACACTTATTCACTCTCCTAACAGAATGATGCAATGGATTTAAATTACATTATTCATCACCTACTTGTTTATTTCTTCCCTCAAGGTTTCCATCAGTGCTGACATTTTATAACTGTTTATGTTCTAGCTTAATCTTGTCTGCCTCATTCTGGCCCAGGATGCTAGGACCTTTGAAACTAGACCAGTCCAACTACAACTACTCATCTAATTTAGATTTCAGATCTACTTTATCACAGGATCATGGATTTTGAGCTGAAAGGGAGCTTAGAAGTCATCCTGTCCACTACCCCACCAACCCCATTTTAGAGATGAGGAAACTGAGGCCCAAAAATATTAAGTGACTTCCCTGGGATCCCAAATGTAGCAAGTGGAACAGTCATGATTAGGACTCAGGTACTCTTACATGAAATCCATGCCTGTTTGCAAGATGCTATGCAAGGCCTACCCCAGGTTTCCCCCACTCCTTGTAGGTCTATTTTTCATCCTGCATTCCCAATCTCATCTTGATCTCCCAGACATGGATCTACATCCTGTAACAACATGTTAGGAATACTTAGCTGTGCTGTCTTATTTTAACACCCATTTGTCTGGTGAAGGGCTTCTCTTTTGGAATAAATTACATCATTTAAGGACAAATACTTCCTTAGAGGCCTTTCTGACTTCTGTGTTTATTCCATACCATTAAGGCCATGGCTATATGCCACATGGCAGATGCTACTAGATGCAGACTTCAAGGTAAATATGCTGTTAGCAGTGTTTTTTATTCATCTTCAGCTTAGTGGTTCATGAAAGGCTTCTGGGTTAAGAAAAGTCTATATTCATGTATAAGTCACAGAATCTCTCATGGTACCCTTAATTCAGTCATTTAACTTCTTTGTCTCTCTTTTAATCTATGAAAATGACCATATAACTCGCTCACCATACAGGCCCAGAATGTGAAATGCTAATTAAAATAAAACTGTACATTTAAAAACAGTAAGGTATTCAATTCAATAGTAATACTGGGTACTATCCCATATACACAGGGTTTTTTTCAAGTAAATGTTATATTAATTTCTTATGTTTTTACATAAGCATCATTTTCTTTTTTTTCCAGGTAATTTAATCATTTTATTAATAAGGCCAGAAGGTTACCAATGAAAGGATGGCCATTTGGCCATCTCTCTTAGACCAAAGACCCCTAATGGCAGTGGGGTTGCAGTTTATATGCCCTTCATAGAGGTCATATTTCTGAAGGATGCCCAATCACCTCTGATTGGTTAACCAAATGGAAGGTAGTCTATCTTGGGATATGTGGCTTAGGTCACTCAAATCTTGATTAAAGAGATTTCAATTACCATATCACTTGCCTTGATAATAGGGAGAATCAACATTTTCCCAGACCTATCTGAACAAACACAATGAGAAGGAATACATCCATTAGCCTAAACTTACAATTTCTTTTACTGTCTGATTAAATGTTGGCCTGGATAAATCTCAAAGAGATATTTCCCCTACAGGTTGATTTCTGGATGATGAAATAGAAAATGGTAAAAAACAAAACAAAACCAAAAAAACCCCAACCCCTAATACAATAATTAGCTATTAAATATAAGGGAGAAATATTCATTTCTCACATTTCTCCATTTTATTCTAATTGAGAGATGAAGTCTCCTCAATGAATCATTGATCAAGTGTTCTTAACTATGGGGTTTATAATGGGTAACACTGTGGGGAGGAAAGGGGAAGAAATTGATTGATACATTGACAAAACCAGATAAAAGATGCAAAGGGAAAAAGTAAACTGAAAAAACAAATTGTTCATTTAAGTCTCAGAAGTCTCATCTCACATGTCCTGATTCTCAGGACACCATCTGATGTAGCTCCCTGGTCTGGGGGTGGTCTCAGAGCAGTTTCCAGCTGACTGTCTTCTTAGACTCACATAACCTACATTTTCTAATACATCCCTCATACCTCTCTGGGAGACATCCCATTTTTTAAAAATTACATAAAAGGAATAAAGAAGGAAGGGATATGGGAAATAATTCAGCAAAACTAATAGATATTTTGAAAAAAGTCTTTCATATGCAATATTCCAAGCTGACATTCTTCCTCCCCCCACCTTTCCAACTATGCTGGTGATGAGAGAAGGATAAGTAACAGAAAACAACAAAATACCCTGAGAGTCATACTATTAATTCTGGAATGCAATCAGAGAGATGACTCACTCTGGACAGATCTAGTTTGAACCCCGTTCTACTATCACTATTGGAAGATTAAGGGGAAAAAAAAGATGTTCTAAGATCTTGAAGATAACCCACCAAATAGATAACTTGCTTATCAATAACCAAGAGCTCACTATTGTATGAAAGATTCATTATGACTTTGCCAAATTCTGAGGTGCAATGCATACACCAGCATCATTGGATCAAGAATGACATTATAGGGGTAGCTAGGGGGCGCAGTGAATAGAGCACCCGCCCAGGAGTAAAGAGAACCTGAGTTCAAATAAGAACTTAGACACTTAACAGTTACTAGCATGTGACCTCGGGCAAGTCACTTAACTCCAATTATCCTGCTGTCCCCCCCTCCAAAATGAAAAAAAAAAACAAAAAACAAACAAACCATTATACCTAAAATCATTTGGTACTTGCTAAAACCTCAGAACATTTACAAATATGTAAGATATATTTTAAAAAGTGGTGGTGTTTTGTTTTGTTTTTTAGCACCATAGAGCCTAGTCAAATGAGATATAAAAAACCTACTTCTCCTTAATAGATGCTGGTAATGCCGTTCCCATCTACATTCATTCGCTACACATTTTATTCTTGCCCTAAAGTTGTTTCATATTGATCAAAACTAAAATGCCATTCATTTTATTTGAGGAATGTCTTTTCAAGTAGCTGTAACAATTTCTCTTCAAGAGAGCTTATTTTTAGTCAAGTATAGTACTAGTGACATTGAAAAAAGAGATCTTATAAGCCCCAACTTGCTTTCTACACTCCTATTTCAATCAATTTTATTCTTCCAGTGTCTAGGTGGGAGCTGGATTGTATTGGATGACCTCTGTAGTTTGTTCTAACTCTGAGTTTCACTAATCTTCTAGGTCATTCATAAGTGGTTGTTGTGTGGTTTATCCTTTGTTCTTGAAGAGGACCATGACATTAGGGAGATGATGACATGACTTGCAATTGACCTTGATTTGAGTGAGGGAGGGCTATGCAAGGTCCCAGCCTCACTTTCTCCTCCAGTCATCTGGGTCTGGTGGCCAGATATCTATCAGGAAGACTGGAGATGGCCCAGAATGCAATGGGAGACCCTGGCCCTTTTAGGCTAAGGCTTTTTCAGGTTCTCACTTTGAGCCAGGCAACACCCATTCAATGAATAGGCCTCTTTAAGAAGTGACTCGAGGGATGGCCCCTTTAATGGAAAAAAAAAATCAAACTGGGAGGGTAAGATGCTCAGTTGCTGGCCAAAAGAGAGTCACTATTTACTTTCACTCTGAGCCAGGAGGGCCCAAAAATAACCATTAAGTGTGGTAACCAGAAACAATGGCTTAAAGGAGTCACATTCACCCTTCTAGGACACAAAGGGGCCACTGTAATGGAATGCTACATTGTCTTCCTTTGATGGGGTGACTTGGGCACTAGAAAAATGTTGTTCCACATATTTTATTTTGTTTTTCTATTAGACAGGGAGTGATTAAAGATGTTTAAAAGAAGGAATGGTTGATGGGGCAAGCTCTGGGAAGAGACCAATGAGGATGAGATGGAGGGCAAGTGTAGAAGGGCTAGCTATAGAAGAAAACAGGGCACCTCTTTCTCAGAGGCAGAAGTATACAAAGAGAAGACAGCATGTCATAGGAGGTATCACAGGATCATAGGACTGTTAGGGGTCACTGAGACCTCTTAATTTTACAGATAAGGAAACTAAGGCTAAGAAAGTAAGTATCTGAGACCAAATTTGAACTCGGGTCTCCCAGACTCCAGGTGTGCCAGTCTATCTAAGGTACCACTTAGCTGTCTACAAGACCCACACTGGTATGTGAAAAGAAGGCCTCAAGTAAACTTCATGGATTCTCATGTTTTTCATGAGAATCTTCATGGATTTCTCAGTGTTTATGAGAAAATGTGGACAAGGCTTACACAGGATAAGGAAGCATGAATGGGCTGTAATATGTGGCAATAGAGGGAATTAGCCTCATTCCTAAGATCAAAGATCCATTGACATATTGTGCCCAGAATGGAGGTGACAGTTCCACAGTCCTCTGTACTGATAAAGCACATTTAGAGTATTATGGCCAGTTCTATATACCTAATTTTAGGAAGGACGTTACTAACATGGAGCATATTCAGGGGAAGATGACCAGGATGCTGAAAAGACTTCAAATCATGACAAATCAAGGTCAGCTGAAGGAACTGGGCATCTGTGATAAAGCTTGACAAAAGCATCAGACTAACCAGGATGCATTTCACTGTCTGAGGGTCAGGGACCCAGCTAATGCGCCTCTGTTTTCTCATCTATAAAATAAGAAAAAGGGGAATGACCAAGCTCACTTAACTCCTGGGAGAAGTGCTGAACAGTACCTGATTTCTCACAATCATTCGAATACTAAATGATGAATCATGTTGGTGAAATTACTTAACTGTAGTTCATTTGTTTTTCCTTCTGGAAAAATAAAATAAAACCTCGATCTTGGCAGTGCCTGCTCTTTATTTGGATGAAAGGCAAGATACATAAATACATCTATTAATGAAATACTACTGCCAAAAGAGATGGCTTGATATCAGTCAACAATGACGGGGGCATCAACAAAGTTTGGGGGGTATTTTTGGAGCATGACAACAAGCTATATTATTGCTAACTGAAGCTTTTGATAGATTATAGACATTACTTTGAGCTCCAGTCCAAGCTTGTGTGGTAAGGAGCAGGGTATTTCATTTATTTCATTTACAAAGGGGTAAAGGAACAGAACACAACATGGGGTCATTTTAAATTCAACTCTTCCCTCACTTTGTCATTTTAGAGTTGAATGTTCTTATTTTCACCCCAGATAACTAAGGAATTTGAAGCTATGCTCTTTTTAATTTGGGATATGGATATTGGCTAACACTTCTTTCTTTTTTTTACTCCCTTAGAGGATTATATTCCATCTGACAAACCAACCTACAAATATAGCTATTAAAGCTTAAAACTGCAGTAAGACTTTTGGGACGTCATGTATATGTATGTACATGTAGATGTACATACTAATATACATACTAATACAGATAAATATGCATATATACACATGTGTATATATTGTATGTATACACACACACAGGCAGAATGTGGCATATAGCAGAATAACTTCCAAGAAGACATAACAAACATTTTTTAAAGTAGTTGTTGAAGATTTTAATTTAAAGAAAAAAACATATATACTAGGCAGAAATCAACACTTAAATTCAGGGCTCTACTATTGACTATTATAAGATTGATGTTTTAGCTCAGTCAAACTGAGCATTATTCTTTCCATAATACCTTCTTTGCTATTGGTCATGATGTGACATAAAGAAAAATAATATCAATGCAAAAAAATCTTGAAAAGAGTAACAAAATATTTTCGGTCTATCATCTTTTCATCAAAAGAAGTATCACATGAGATTTTTTTTTTCAGTTCTGATGCTCTGATTGCTTTAATCTATAGGGAATTAGAACATTGCATAGGCTTCTCTTCAAGACCCCAATTAATTTACATAATTTCCAAGAATAGGTTTCAGTGAAATGAAAGGAAGGCTGTTAAATTAGTATTATACTCAAACTGATACATAATGAACTGCTTTTTCCATTATTTATTCAAATAGGCATGGTAGTATGCTACACTTACAAATCTCCAATGCAATTATTGTATTGTTGCTGTTCTCTTTCCTATCAATGACCTAGTGCTCATGTTTGGTAACTCTGAAACAAAACGTTACACAATAAAAAAATTACTCCCTTAAATATTGGTTTTACCCCAAAATGGCCATAAGGATGCCAGCATTTATTACATCAATAAGATCACAAGATTTCCATTTTTTTTGCAACAAATTAAATTTAATTTATCATCTATTTATAACAAAAACATAAGACTCTATAAGCCAAACTTGTAAAATGCACTTCCATTTTCTGCTTACAGTGGCAAGATAGAGGGTTTTTTTTTTAGCAAGTCAAAAACTAAAGAAAAATGCTAAAAAAAAAAAAAGTATCATGAGAACCATGCTCTGCAACTTGAATCAAAATGTTTCTAACTGGAAATTGCTATTTTCACAATATTCTGAACAAGTAGCTCTCCAAACCTTGTAAATAAATGGATAAAATAAATATGGGTCAGTATTTATTAAATAATAAAATTTAGCACCTTGAGTGTGTTTTTAAAGGAGTAAATTATCCATTCTTACTTATATTAACATCATAAGAAAGGTAGACACAACTCTAAGTAAGGATTATTCTGCCTTCTATCTACTTAATTCTCTCCCAATAAACCAAGGGCTCTCATGTTACCGCAGCAACACTCTGTACAGTCTGAGTACTCTGGACTGCAAGAGAGCATGGCAATATCACTGCTGGACAATTTCCCCCCTAGCTTCATACCCCAACCATGAGAAAATAGCTGGTGGAATTAGTGATGTGTGCCCCTTCTGCTTAGGGCATTGAGACAACTAGATGTTACCATGGTAACATCACTGAATGTTCTTAACTATACTGCCCCCATCACCAAGTTCTTATTCAGCCCTTTCCTTCCCTTCAAAGAAGGAAGTATGTAATGAATAACATTTCTAAGGGGAAAAGTGTAGGGGGGAAGTCCCCACAAAATACACACTCTTGCTTCTCCTTGTCTCTAGGCTATTGAGAAATTGCCCTCAAGAGTAATAATCTTGTGAATAAAAAAAATGCGACCCTCCATAACATTCCCTCAATGGGAAGGCACGCAAACACCCAAGCAGAGAATCAATACTGCATACATCCCATTCATCTCCTTTTTTCATTCCTGCTGCCCTCGGCTTCAACTTGTTACCCCTCTACTTCCAGCAGAGGGGACAAAGTAGACTTTTGTTATTTCCAAGCCTCTGTGAGAGGATTCCTGAAAGAAGTGCTCCATCCTCTCCCTTTCTTTGTTTTCCTGTCTCCACAGGTGAGCCACCCTGGGCTACCTTTTTCCCTTCTGGGATCAATCACCATGGACTGAACCTCTTTCAGTTAGGACTCGGCTTCTTATCCTAGGGGGATAAGCCCTGATATGGGGGAACCTGACTTATGCAATGACCACTATGTGGCTTTCTCTTAATGCCATTAAGGACGGCTACCCATATGTCACTAAAACATGTTGTAAAGAGTTAAAGAAAGAAAAAAATAATAATACTGGCAACCCCCCAAGGTATCTCATACCATTTAATCTATGTTTATAGAAATAGAGAGGCTGTTTAATAGCAAAAATTTTCTTTATCCCATGATAGACCAACATCCTGTAAATAACTGAGTCTCTGTTTATGAAAAGCGGGGTTCATTCTGACCTTGGGCACAGGATTATAGAGGTCATTACTCAGAACTACTGGAAATGTGATTTAAGTTACTAAACATTTATAAACATACGGTGCCTACTGCGTGCAAAACACTATTCTGAAGGCTGTAGCAAATACAAATTTAAATGAGGCACAGTCCCTGCCCTAACAGAGCTGACAATCTAGAACAAGATATGGTACAAATCAGTCACATTTAATAAGGGCTCACCATGTCCAGGAACTGTGCTAAGCTCTGAGAGGTCACAACAGTACTCAAGGAGCTCACATACTAATAATGAATATAATATGAACTTATCAAATAAATAATTAAGGAAAAGTTAAACTGCAAGTCCTTTACAGACGGATAATTTTCATACTCAAAATTCTGTTATTATTCATTACTCTCTGCTTCTTTGGCATATTAATTGCCAATATTCCAATCTGAATGCATGGAATACAAAATTATCACTGTTTGGTAAACTCTTTGGGGTTTTTTGGGGGAGGGTAGATTATTCATGACCTCCTTCTCTTTATGTCTATGCCTCAGTATGCTGTGCTGTCTAATACCCAGTGATCTGAAGGAGTCTATACATGGCATGCAAAAGCCTAACATACCAGAATCACATTCTCCATGACTAGATAAACCTCAACTGGCAATCATTGATTCCTTGTGGGAATAAGATTAACCACCAATTAACTGCCAAGGGAAAATTCTGATGAAAAACAAAGAGATCACAGAAATCACAAAATTTTAGATTTCAAATATCATCCAATTCTAGCTCTTTCATTCTGTAAGTGAGGAAGCTGAAGCTCAGAAAAATTAAACAACTCGTCCAGGGTCATAATGAACATTTGTTAAAACTGTCTTCTTTCATTGAATATGTAATTCACTGACATATATAATTAGTTCAATGAATTATATTTGATAAAAGGTGATTTTTAAATTTTATTAGGGCCATCTACATTAAATTATATAATTTTATAATAGCTAGTATATATTATATATTTAGCTATATAAATATATATGTATATATGTACACATATATGCATACAAGTATACACACAAATGCCAGATGTGTGTATCACGTGTGAATATATGATCTCACTTCAAGATCTGTCAAGAAGTTTTACAAATATGATCTTTTATCCTCACAAAAATTCTGGGACGTAGGCATTATTATCATCTCCATTTTTATATAAGAGAAAAATGTTAAGAGTTTTTGCCCTCATGAGACTTACATTATCCTTGGAGAATTATACACAAATAAATACAAAGTTCACATAAAGTAAATGGGGGTGACAAGATATTTCCTGTCAATAACGCAACAGATCTGTGATCTCCCTAATGTACATAGTACCTCCACAAATCACAACCCAGCCATACTTTCTCATCCTATCTAATTCTGATCCACATCCTCAGTCATCATCCAAAGGGTCTATGTGACTCAGAGCACTGGAGTTTCAGCCAATGCAGCATTTAAGACATTCCGCTGTTTTCTCTTATTCTTCCTGGACCAGTTTTACACTTCTACTTGGTGTTTTTGATGCCATTGCTTGTGCTCAAATCCTCACTCTTGGTCATTGTATTAATTATTAATATTATTCTAATTCTAAATCCTCTCACCTAGAGATTCACAGAATCATAGCTCAAAGTTGGAAGGGACTTCTAGTTAAATCCATGACTGAATAAGCACCTCATCAATGTGCTCCCCAGCAAGACTGACTGCCCAGCCTTTGTTTGAAGGCATTCAGTAAGGGTGAACCCACTATCAACCACCACTGCCCATTCTAGGGTGAGTAGCTCTCTTAGGTTACAATGTTTTCCTACCCTAAGCCTAAATGAGCTGCAGCAGCCTATACCCACTAATTCTGTCCTTGGACCCATCCAAACAGCTCTAAGCCCTCACCCAGAGGGCAAACTTCATGCAGACAGAGCCATTTTGCCCTAAGTGTTCTCTTCTTGAGGTGAGATAACTTCCACCAATCCTCATGTCATGTACTTAAGGTCCTTCACCATTTATGTTACCCTACTCTAAAAGTTTATCAATATTCTCCCTAAAACGTGATTCCCCAGAACTGAATGACAAATGTGGTTTGACCAGGGCAGGACATGACAGAACTGTCCTCTCCCTAGTCTTCTCACTGCATTCTAAGATTATACTAGCTTTAGTTTACTACTACATCACACTATAGACTTGTAACTGAGCTTACAGTCAACTGACATCTCTCATTCTTTTTCTTTTTTAAATAAATTTTTATTAATTGATATTGATCTTTCTCCCAATCCTTTTCAAGTAAAATGTTGGACGGCTATACCTTCCCTATCTTATACTTGATGAAACTGATTTGGCAGGGAAAAAAAATTTCAAGTGTAAGCCTTTACATTTATCACTAAATTTAATCTTATTAGATTTGGCTTAATGTTTTCACCCTGGCAAGAACTTTCTGAGTCCTATCATCCAGGATTTTAGTTATCAACTTCTCCCACATAAAGCCTTTCCTAAACTCCCTAACTGCTACTGGTTTCCCTCTCAAACTACTTTGAATTTAACTACTTTATGTAAACAGACACACATACATATATGCTTTATATTTATGCTGTATGCATTTATATATGCATTTGTTTCCCATTAAAATATAAGTTCCTGATGATGACTGTTTCATTCTTTGTACTTGTATCTCTTGTGCATAGCATGGTATCTGACAAACAGTAGGTACTTAATAAATGCTTGCTGTTGAGTTACTCTTCTAGCTTTGATAAACATGCCAACTATGTTTTTCTTATTCAAACCATTGATAAAAATGTTAAACAATACAAGGTCAAGCACAGATGGTCTTCCAAGTTGACATGAAACAAATCCTAAGGTCAAGGAATGAAGTAGATCAAAATGAACCCCATTATACTCTCTGGCCCACGTCTCTCCATCACACATACAAGAAAAGGCTGTGGGGTCTATTAAACTATAAATTAAATTATAGTACCTACTTAGTTTCAGTGACTTTTCTGATGATGTTCTCTTCTTAGAAGTTTGTAACTGTATATTGCTTCTCAATTTCTTTTGCTTTTACCCCTAAAATCAAATTTCCCCATTTCTCCAACTTTTAGTTCATATGTATCTACTTGGTCCCAGTCAGTCCACAACACCTGGCTAGATACAATTCTCTATATCACCCTATTAAGCCAGTCATCGATACTGGAGACATTGCAATCCCACATTTTCATACCTCTTCAACCAATTATTACACGCAAAAATGTAAAACATTGAGCTGAAAGTGGATGTAATAAATAGCTCCCTGTTCCCCCCACCAACCGTCCTTCTAGAACCCTTGAAAAGACAGGAATGATCACTGGAACTTTTCCTGTTCAAAAAGAGAAACCAGGAAACCACCACTACCTCAAAATGGACACAGATCAGGAAAATTATACTACCTTCTTCCCATCACCACTCCTCCCCTGAGGTCTTACAGAGAATCTCCTTTAATATATCTCACCTGAACATAAAAGTCTTGCACAAGTTTTCTCCTTTTCCCTTCAGTAATGCGGAATTACCTGAACAATCACATAATCAATCACTCATTAAGATAGGCCTTTACTGCCAAATGTAGGAATTGGAGTGGAGAGGAGAATGAGATCAAGAATTCTCATTTTAAAATTCCTTAAACTGACAGAGGAATCTCATTCAGACTGATGCAGTGAGTAGTCCTAATTAAAAAGAGCATGAGACTTTGTCGAGTACTCTGCTAAAATGTATTGATAGCATGTTCTACCACCTACCAGAGTCAGGAAAGACCCGAGTTCAAATTTGGACTCCGACACTTACAAGCTATGTGACCCTGGGCAAGTCACTTAACCCTGCTTGCCTTATTCCACTGGAGAAAGAAATGGCAAACCGCTCCATTATCTTTACCAAGAAAACCCACTGCCAGACTGGTCCACGTGGTCATGAAGAGTCAGAAACAAATCAACAACAAAACCACCTACAAGATCTTGGACAAGTCCCTTAACCTCTTAAAAACTCAGTTTCCTCATCTGCAAAATCAGGGGCTTGGATTCTAAGATCCCTTCCAGCTCTAAATCTATGACCCTATAATATAATAGACGCAGTTACATGATTCAGCTTGTATTACAGTGAACTACACACATACCGAGGATCCAACTAGTTTTATTTATTGTTAGATCACGGCTTCATAAAAGTCAGTGCTCCCTAATGCCCATTTGTAGTGATGACATTCATGTGCTTCAAATTCAAGATCCAATTCACAAAAAAAAGACAAAAATATCCCTTCCTCCATACCGCTCCCCCAAAACAACATCTCTCAACTTTGAGAAACATCTCTCAACTATGAGAAACAGACATTTTTCCTGATGTCTTGAGGAAAGTGATTTCTACATGAGATTCATTTGTTTGCAGTTCACCAACCTGGAAACTCTACCAAAGCAGACTATTACCTACACCACAGAAGGAAAATAAACGATAGTCATAACTACCACCCTAAAGGCACTTGTACACAAGAACCCTCCCCCTCTTCAGGGTTGGGGTAGGAATGGGGTGGGGCTGGTTTGGGAGACAATGGAAGGACCCTTCGCAAAATTCTGTCTGAGGGCCTGGAATTGAAATTTATACACTGACAAATGCAGAGAGCAATAAGCTGCCAGAGAAATGCAGGAAAGCCAACCTTCAAATATATCCAATTCCCAAATGCCATTTGCATTTTTTCTCGATAAGAGAAATTATCAGGGAAGGGAAATTCTGTCCTTAGACATGGCCACAGGTTTTTTCCTAGCTAACATATTAAGCTGCTGAACAACAAAATATTAATCACCATAGAAACTGCAAAATCACAATCCATCCGTGCTAAAATTCTAATGGTGTACATCCTTTCTTACCCCTTTGGCTATACCAGATGGAGTGAGAAAGAAAGTCTTTTCTCTCTTTGTGGAACTTAATCTTCTCTCCACAGACCCAAACCCTGGACTCATATGGGAAAATGGAAAAGAGATGTTTTTGCAAAAGGTTAAGTCTACATGTATGCTTACATATATATACATTTATATCTAAGAATTGAATAATAGGGTTAAGAATTCTCAGCATGTCCTGTGATCAAACTGTCTGAATATTCTTAATCAGATGGGAATATGTACATGGAAAGCATTTTTCAATGTCTCTAAAAAAAAAAATCAATATTCCACACAATATTTTTCCATCATTTATTATTAAATGGGAATCTACAGGAAAGGAGAAATACACTAAAGAAAAGATTAACAATACAGGTCTTTGAGACCAGACTCAAAAATTAGCTTTAACTAATTGTTTTCACACTACAGTATACCATCATAAATGCCCTTCCGAAATAGATTTCTGCATTCCATACAGAATTTGAGTTTATCTCGGGAATGACCTATTCCAGGGCTGTGGAGTCTTCAGCCTTCAGAATGTGTGGAAACCTCAATTCATCCCTTTTTCATGGTCTTCTGGCTAAAACTTCCTCTCATTCCATCTTTCCTTGTGTTTCACCCTTCCTAGACCTATCATTATTATCCTTCCCTCAAGACACTCCCCTCCTCTACCAAAGGCATCATCATCTTTCCAGTCTTCCAGGCTCATTCCTTTGGCATTATCCTTAACTACCCACTCTCCCTCAATGTTCAAATTCAAGTGCCAAACCCTGCCATCGTCAACCTCTACAATGTCTCCAACATCCACAACCTCAGGACAGGCAGACCCTCATCACCTCTTGCCTGGATTATTATGACAGCCCCCAATAGGTCTCCTTGCTTCAAGCATTCCAGTCTGTCCTTCACAATGATGCCAAAATGATTTTCCTTCAACACAGACCTGATTATGTGACTACTCTAATCAACTCCCAATGATTTCCCATTGGCTCTAGGTAAAATGTGTTCTCCTTGGTTTAATTTTTAAAGCCATTTACAAGCTGGTCCCAGTCTATCTTCTGAGCCTCAATGGACATCAGTCCTACTCCAACATTCTGTGATCCAGGTAGAGTAGACTTGCCTCTGTTCCTCACACATGAAATTCCATCTCCCATCTCTGCATCTTTGCACTGATCATCTCCCATACCAGTAAATGGACTCCTCACCTCTGCCTCATAATGCCTCCCTCTTCCTTCCAAGACATAGCTCAAGCACCATCTTCTGCTTGAAGCCTTCCCTGATACCCTCAAATGCTACTCTCCTCTTTTCCAAACTATTTTGCATTTAACTACTTTGTACTGGGTTGCATTTTTCTCTTCAGAATTATTTTTATATAGTTATACATGTATTTATTGCCTATCCCATCAGAACATAAGCTCCTTCTGAATAGGGATTGTTTCATCCTCAGTACTTGGTCTCTTGGATCCTAGCACAGTTTCTAACACATGATAAGTACCTAATAATTGCTTGTTGATTGATTAATTTACATAATCATCTAATAAGTATAAATTTGGATGACTTTGATCACAGTGAATGTAGGATGGATTTTTCCCTCCTCAGGTTTTATGTAACTGGATTTCCCCCCTTCTTTATTTTTACCATGGTGGTAGAGTCATAACATAGCATTTATGTGCAAGTGTTTAGATGACAGTGAAAATACCAGCTTTAGTTATGGCACAAGGAAGGAAGGAAGGAAGGAAGGAAGGAAGGAAGGAAGGAAGGAAGGAAGGAAGGAAGGAAGGAAGGAAGGAAGGAAGGAAGGAAGGAAAGAAGGAGGGAGGGAGGGAGAGAGGGAGGGAGGAAGGAAGGAAGGAAGGAAGGGAAGGGAGAAAGGAAAATACAAATAAAGATATATGCACATAAGGAACTCTTTAATAAGGAAATTCCCTCTAAAGATGCAGGTCAGAACCTTCTTTACAATTTATAGTCTCATGGGACTGGGGGACTGAGAGATTAAATAGCCTGTCCTGGGTTATGCCAATGTGTCTCTGGGTCAGGAGTCTTTCTGACTTTAAGGCCAGCTCTCTATTCACTTTGCTGCACTCCCTCTTCTTTCTACTATGCATTTTCTCCATACAAGTATACACACACATACACCCACACAGATATAACAGTTAACAGATTTCCCTGAAACTAAGATGATTTCTGTTCTTGAAATTCATTTTCCCAGGTTGAGCTACCAACACCTTTCTTTCTAACTCAAAATGAATCACGAGCTCATTCAATGTTTCCATCACTTATTGTTCATTTCAAACACTTTCACAGAGGATGAAAAAAAGGCAAGGATCAAGCAATGTCATTTCTTAAAGACATAAAGAGGGATAATGGATGGTTGGTGGCATTTCAGTGTTTTTCTTTCCTTACACTTACACATTAATGAAGGTGGTTTGACAAATCCTCCCTCTCCCCACCCCACCAACTTCAGAAATTTGCATTTCCTTGGAAGACAATAAATGGCAAATTGGGAATACTTTTCTTCATTTGCAGAACATCTGTTTGATAGATACATTAGCTGCTAGTGAAGTTGCTATAATTTAAAATTTATAAGCAAGTAGGGTGGAGAGTGGATTACAAGTTATAAAAATTACAAAGAATAAAAAGTAATATAAATTATAATAAACAGCATGGATCTGTGAAGATCTCAGAAAAGATATTCCATTAATTCTCAATATATGAATTTTTGTCCCCCACCATGCACATATTGTTCCCTCTTAAAACCTTTCTAAAAATACAAAAATTGTCAGACCCATTTAAGTTGTATATACCCCAAGTGAATTAGACAACTAAAATCATCATCCTGATAATTCTCACCACGCCCCACCCCCAATGACTAGCCAGCTAAGAGCCTTATTTTACAAAGGCAAAGGCATAATAAACAGACACCTAGCTAGTTTCCATGTATGTCTGGTTCTACATGCATGTTTAAACATGCCTGAGCTTACACTGACATTGAGGTACTTCATGTTAGTTGATGGTGGAGCACACATTACTAATGAGAACCCAGGCCTAGTACATAAAGACTGGATATTTAAGGGATGCTTATGTGACTGTTAATCAAATGATGGCTTTGGTGGCTCCACAGTGGGGCACAGTGTGAAATTAATTTGGTCATCTTGGCTGCCAGGTATTTTCTTTCATATCATTCGCAATCAATGGTCTGCCTTTTCTGAGCTCTGATGATTACAAAGCTGGCTCAGTCTCAGATAAACCTACCCTACTCTAGACAATTTATTCAAGATTCAGTGAAATGTCAACCTGACTTTTAAAGCAGCCACCTGCTAGTAGGCCAGTATTAGCCTACCCATAGACTGTCTGAGCTAGAAGAGGCCTTAGTAATAACCTAATCCAATTCCCTCATTTTGCAGATGAGGAAACTAAGGTCTATTAGTGAGAAGTTCAAAGCCAATTAAAGCACGGATTGTTCATTAAAGACATACTTTACCAAAAGTTTCAGTGAAAGAAAGGCAACACATTCTCCCTGCAAAAACACAAGCTGCTTTGATAGTTTTAGATACAGACAGAGACAGCCTTCTCATTCCCATCTGCCCCTACCTCTATCTAGGAGGTAGGGAATAAAAGTAACCGAATGTTTAGCCTTTTTCTTTTTACCACAATGGTGTTCATAACATAGTTATGCAAATAGGTGGTACTATCTATGTGGTAGTGAAAATGCCAATTTTAGTTATGGTATTTAGTCTTTTTAGGAAGGGAAGGAGGGAGGAAAGAAGGGAGGGAGGAAAGAAGGGAAGGAGGGAGGGAAGGAGGAAGGGAGGGAGGGAGGAAGGAAGGAAGGAAGGAAGGAAGGAAGGAAGGAAGGAAGGAAGGAAGGAAGGAAGGAAGGAAGGAAGGAAGGAAGGTCCTTCATTAAAAGAGGCAATAGTAGTGTTGGTAGGAATGAGAGGTGGGCTCTACCTTTCCTAATTGACTTTATAACCTCACTGGTAACACACATTAGTTAAAGGTGAGCCTGAACCTGGCAGCCTTATATATAAGAACACATATATGCTATATGCTGAAAACTTTTGTTGGCTAATGTGATTCATCCCATCAAAACACCCATTTATCTGAAGTGTAAAAACAATGGCTTTGAAATATTGTTCATCTCAGCCCATTAAATGTGCTTAGCTTTGACTTGTGTCTCATAACAGCTGAACATTATGACAATTTCCCACCACAACATGCATCTAGGATGATTCATTGCTGAATCCAAATATATATTCCTTGCACCACAATGAAAATAACTAGAAATAAGTTAGCCTGCTGGGAAACAGTGATGATCAAACAGTGATAAGAGGGAAAATACAGAGTCTATTTTGGGACTCTGCAGGAACATATTTGCATGCTGAAACTTCCAAAACTTAAAAAAATAAGACAGATTTTTTTCATTCCTTATATTTTTTTTAATTGTGACCATTAGTGTGATACCACACCCATATTTTTTTTTAGGCTTAATTACCTCCACATACATGCAACTACCTACAACAATATTTGGCAACCTGTTTAAAATTTTTTCATATTCTCCTATGATATAAGATGATTTTCAATACCTTAAAGTTTTAAAATTCTATCAATCAACAAGCTGCTTCCCACATTCCAAGGGCTGTGCTGGAGATACAAAAACGTAACAGACCTTACTTTCAGGAATCTTACATCCCCATCTATATTTAAGTTTAAATGATGGGCATGTAATTTTTTTTGGGGGGTGGAGGGAAGGACAATCAGGGTTAGGTTACTTGTCCAGGATCACACAACTACTAAGTGTCTGAGGCTGGATTTGAACTCAGGTCCTCTTGACTCCAGGGCTGGTGCCTCATCTACTGTATCACCTATGGGCATGTAATTTTTATCCAATGACCAGCAAAAAGATGAACCCACAAATAGCCTGAATCTATTAATCCAATGTATGAGAAACTGAAGACCTTTAGGATTTTTCCTACTCACTAATTTGATATGATTCCATATTATGAGGTGGTAACTTCATAAAGTAGGGCAAATAGAAGTTGATTTTTTTCAAAAGGTACATTCTAATAATTATGAACCAAATTAGGTTTTAAGATTTGAAATTATAGCATTCATTAAAATATAAGATTAAGAGAGTTTGTGTCAATATTTCTTTTCCATTTTATTCAATGGAGCAATAAACTTATCCACAAATGGGAATGTATGAAAATATGTATTTGGTGGTGCTCAATACTGAGTTAGACACACACTGTAAGAGGTACAGAAGTGGCGTATTATGTGGTCTTTGCCCTCAAAGAGATTTTGATCAAGGGAAGGAAGACTAGGTAGAAGAAAACTTATCAGTGACAAATTCTTAGGCACAACATGAAAATGACTTCCTAAGTCTAAGAAGAAGTCAAAAGAAAGCAGAGATTATATTTTAGAAAATGCAGGTGAGCTACTAAAATATGAATCATGTCTGACTTTTCTTTTTAATTAAAACAAGCAAACAACAATAACAAAAAAAGAAACTACTAGTAGGTTTATTTTTTTTTTAAATATACTTAGGAGCTTTTTCAAATGTACTCCTAAGTAATCAACCTGCACCTCTAATTATGCCCTTATTATATTAACTCAAGAAACAAAATTCATTAAGAATGGAATAAGAAAGTTATAGAGGTTTATATATGGCTTCATTTTTCAGTATTACCTCAGGAAAGCACCAGGGATTGTGTGTTACGTTATCTGAAGTGATTATACATTATTTCATTAACAGGTAAGTCAGAAAAAAATGTTTAGGCAACCCTGATTTGTCAGCAATTATTGCTACTAGTGCAACAAAGTCTTCAGTCAAGCAGCTTAAAATGCTATAAATATGTCAAGCAGTTCATCCTCAAGCCATACATCTATATCGTAAATTAAGAGACAAGTCTTTTTAGTCCCATTTTTATAGACAGGGAAATTATAAGATAGAAAGATGAGTCATTTTTTTCTAATCTGCCAAAAAATTGAATCAGTAATGGAACTAAGGCTCAGAAAACAAACATCCAGACCACTATTTATCCCCTTCTTCAACAAACAAACATTTATCACATAACTACTATGCACAAGGTTCTCTGCTCTCTGAATACAGTCCCTATCTTCAAGGAGCTTAAAAAATTAATAATATTTTTATTACTTTTCAAAACTACCATAAAACACAATTAAGCTGTTCTAGTCTAGAAAATGAACTCCTTGGAACTAACTGGAAAAACTTCTAAGATTCATAGCACCATAAATCTAGATCTGGAAGGGCCATCTAAGGTCACTGGGTATATAACCCTCTCGTTTTACAGGTAAGAAAACGGAGGCCCAGGCAGATTAAAGGACTTGGCCAAGGTCACAGAGATAGTAAACATCATAGGCAGGATTTGAACTCAAGACCTAAGACTATATATTCAATGCTTTTTCCAGTGTACTATGCTGTTCCTATATAGTCTGGACTTTGCCACCTACACTGGGTGATACAGTACATAAAGAACTTCACCTGATGGCAGAAGATCTGAATTCAAATCCAGCCTCATACATTTACTAGCTATGTGACCCTGGGCAATTCATTTAACCTCTCCTAGCTTCAGTTTCTCCACCTATCTCCCAGGGTTGTTGTGAGAATATTTGTAAAGTGCTTTGAAAACCTTAAAAGTACTAAATAAATGTGAGCTATTATTATTGATAACAACAGTGTTTCCCCTTGGCCAAATATACAGGGAACAGAACATTGGCCTGGGAGCCTAGAAACATAGGTTCTAGTCTCTGCTCTGCTATGTGAACTTCAGTTTCTTTGGACCTTGATTACCCTACCTACACAATAAAAAAGCTAGACTAGATGGTATCTTTTCTGTTCTAAAACTCTATGATTCTATACATATAGTCTTTCTTCCCAGGATAAAATAAAATATATTCCTACAAGTTCTTATAAAACTTAAGAGTGTCAGGCATTCAATCCATTTCAGACCTCTCAAAATTTTGTAAATTTCTTTTCATTATAACAAGTAGATGTATGTAACTCCCACTTATACATGTGTTAAATAATCAATACCTTTAACCTCATGGGTAATCACAGGGAAAAACTGAAAAAGTCAGATAAAGCTACCTTATACATAAATAGTATACCCTTAATATATTGTCTGCTGAATCAAAATGGAACCCAAATAGGGGAGTGGGTCAACATTAGAATTCAAATATCAAAACTGATTTCTCTTCCTTTTTTATAGGACCATACATTTAGAGCAGGTCCATCAACATTGAACACAACTTTTACATTTACACAAGTGAATAAATTGAGGCTTAGGGATGGTAAGAGACTTGCCCAAGGTCATGTAGGGAATAAGTAGCAAGATTGAGATTAGAGCCCTGGCTTTCTGACTCAGATTATATGATTGTACCTAAATGGTTTATATTTAAATACTTGACATGGAAATATCACCAGAAAGGAAGCTTTCTAAAGTGGAAAACTGAGGGAAAATATTGGCTAGAACCCAATAGAATGTATTTTGATTGGAGTGATATTGAAAACATTCACATACTCATTAGTTTCTGGTCTCCTGTTCAAACCTGTGTTCTAGAGAAGAATGAACAGCTTACCTTGAACGCTTCCATTGGAAGAGGAAATTTTGCAGCATCATTAAGAGATTTTTCCAGAGCACATTTCCATTCAGATGTTGTCTTCAAAGAATAGATTTCTGGGTGAACAACAACAAAACACATAACAGTGTATAGGCTACAGAATGCTATAGCTCTGTGTGTTCATTCACAAATGTTAACTTTGCAAAGCCTCAGTAAAAACCTAATAACCATAGCAGTCGCACTGTAACTACTACAAAGACCCACTCCCAAATTTGTGAGATTAATGGCAACTTAGGATTCCATTATACAAAGTGCAAAATGGGCTAAACAAAGCTCCTCTATCTAAAGGGAGCATTTGCATACACTCTACAAGCATTCTAAAAGGGATTTAATGGTATTAATCACATTAGCAAGACCTTCAGTGATGCACTACCCACAAATCACCTAGGAAACAATATCCACTGATGAAGAACTTAATATCTGATGTATTTCCACTCTAAAAAAGCATTCAGTTGCCTATCAGTCACCATTATTACAGCACATTTGTCATCAAATCTTTCTAAGCTTTCTGCATGAGATCCATGTAAATCATAAAATTACTGAAAGGTAAATTAAAATTTACTAACCAAGTTTAATATTTACACTTGAAATGTTGCTGTTAATACACCACATGCTACCCATATTTGTTTCTGGGGGGGAAAATTACCCATGTGGGTTATTGACTCTGAGTGTAAAAATTAAAAAAAAAAATTAAAAAGAAATTGTCAAGTAATGTTTTTACCTGTGGCTGAAACTTCAGGGGAATTTTATGATCTGATCTCAACAGATTTAAGACCTTATCAAAATAGGATTTGCAGAAGCACTCACTGGAAGTGGATATGTTTATACCATCACTATATCAACCCAGGCTACTTTAGACAGACAGACAGGATATGAATATGAATTTAAGTACAGTTAAAAGGCAACATTAAGCATTTGGGGCTATATTTTTAATTCCCTGCCTGTCTGCTTTTTAACATGTAGTCATATATTTTGATCCTCAATGCTTCTAGATTCACCTTGTACTTTGAAGCCCTTTTAGGATGTGTATGTGTTCATTGTCTCTTTATTATTTTCAATACCTTTTTTTATGGTGGGAAAGAAATGCAGCCCAAACTCACTGAACCATCAATGCCTCACCTGGGTGCGCTGATGTCTAACTAGCTACAAAAATTCAAGTTTAACTAGTAAATAATAGCAGACAATATCTGAATACAAATAACAAATACTTCAGTATTTGGAAGGAAAGTCTTGTATTGAGGCATTTTTTAAATAGAGAAATTACCACTCACAACCAATTAAGGTAGAGGGATAAAAGAAACAGATCATGGAACTTGGCATATTGCTATGAAGTCAGTCAAAGCCCTGAAGTGTCTTTATGACTGACATTTAACTTCTAATGGTTAGCCTAACACCAGGAGATAGTGTACACTCAATGAATACCTTCCAATTTGCTAATTTATCAAATGGCTTTTCCATCACAACAAACTGCACAAGAGAAACAATTTCTATAGAATTTACTAAACTTAAGGCAAAAATAACCAAGATGATAATGCACTGAAAATCTAGTTTAAAGTAATTAAACTTAATTCTTCCAACACTGAATTTTGCACTGCTTTTAAGTAGCCAGACTGGAGTGATGGCTTTATTCATTATTAACTAAGCATCTTTTTTTTTTTTTACACTAGGGTACTTAGATTAGTTCTAACTAATTTGTTCTCAGTATAGAATAATGTGCTCAACAAAGCCCTATTCTGATGTTTTGGAGAGGCATGGAGGTGAACCTGGGGTCTTGAAGGCTTTGCCAGTGGAGTACCAGCTGTGGAAGACTTCTAATACTGGAAAAGCTTTGAGTATGTTATCAGCAAGAGTCTGAATCTGCTTTCCAGGGACCAGCCTAATTGAGGATGAAGATCGCGACCAGTAAGTTAGTCATTTGGCCAAAGGTAACCCACTACACAAAAATATAAAATGGCTCTCAGTTTTATATAGCTTTTCTGGTGACAGTGGCAACACGGCTGAAAAGAGGGCATAAAGAATTATGAATCAAAGATTATGGAGATAAGGCTATTAACTAGGAATTCTGTGAATTAGGGTTTTTTAATATATTGATAACCATTTCACTATAATTTATTTCCCTCATGTATTTTATTAATTTAAAAATTTTCTAAGAAGATATGTGTGTGTATGTTTCTTGAATGCCAAAGTGGTCAATGATACAAAAAAAATTTAAGAACTCCTTTTTAACAGTCTAAAACTCTCATTTAATGGTTATACTAAAATGGCACTTCAGTTTGGTAATCTAAAAATAAGAGTCTTGTCCAATGACCACTGAGTAAACATACTACCAGAAGAACTGAATCCTATCAATGTTAACATTCTCACTCTACATGGAACCAGAAAGGTCAAGTAATGGAAAATCAGATGACTGAGAAGTTCTATGAAAAAGGCAAAGGAAGGAATTGGTAGAGCTGGTTTTATCCTATGCCCACTCAAAGACAACAAGAAACATCACCCCATGGGATATTTGGTCGTCTTATATTGCAGAGGTCATGATAAGACCACTATGATAATAACCGCAGCTTATGGACCATATTCAAGAGGTTGAAAAGGTTTAAAAAACTCCATGAAGGATGCACTAAGATCCTCCAAATTATACATATCTACATTTGATATTAGATGACTTCAGAGCCGGGAAGAAATCGGTTAAGATGACAATACATAGTGGAAAATATGAATCAAGGATAAAAAAAAATGAGGGGCCAAACATGAAAAGACCACACAGAAGCCCCTTGTCTACTTCCTTCCAGAAAAAACAAAATTGGTCAGTAGGCACTAAACATTATAAACTAAATAATACTGCAACAAATGAAACTGTTTATATTTGAACAGATAGGAAATGATTCACTACTGATAACAGGAGTCATTCCTGAATCATATGTCTGGGTACAGTCAGACCACTGACTTGTAAGAGCCAAGTACAAAATTAGTACAAAGCTAGAATAAAAATGAGAAAAAAAGATATGGTGCCCAATTAAAACAACTCCATCTGGGCAGGCTTAAATATATTATCAGTGACCCCCAAAAAAAAAAAAGAGGATATGGATGGAACAAAAAACACAGACCACAAACTACAATAATTTTTTTCAGAAATTTTTCCAATAAGAATCAATTACCATAACAAAGGAACCACAAAACAGCCTAAAAGGTTTCTCAGTCAGCACACACTTGACTCATTGCCAAGTGAAAGGAGTAAAAGACAACGCTGGTTTAGGGGGAAAAATACTGTTTGCAAAACCTTATGGAGAAGGATGATGGAAATTATGAACAGTATCACTTCATAAATCAAGGCAGATACAGTTCAAGATAAAATCAGGGTTTAAATAAAACTTTGCAGGTGACCCAAGGAAATAATTCCAAGTGCATTTAGAGATGAAAAATAGAAGATCAGCAAAGAAAAGAAAAATAAAACAGATCTATACTTTTATAACAAACTTTTACTCACCATTAAGGGGAGTAGAGCCAATACATTTAGACCCTAATATTACTGTCCTGGATGTCCTTAAAAAGGAGGTTGAAAATGATATTAAATAAAACAAAGGAAAAGAAGCTAGCTTAGACTAAGTGTACATAGAAGATATATTTGATGGTGGTGACAAAATTGTAAGGGTATTGAAGGTCAGAACCATGAAGTAACTGAAGGGGGAAATACCAAAGGTATGGAAAAGATCTGTCTTATATGACTTCTTTCACACATACATCAACTTTTTATGAAGATAATCTATATACATATATCAAGAGAACCCACTGAAGAGAGTATAAGAAGGTATGACATAGGAAACCATATCTTTATCATCATACAACTGAGAGAAAGAACAAATGTAGAGTTCCATTCTGCTCTAATGTTGATTTTAAAAAAGCATTTGATTCATTAGATCAAAGCACTACCTTGAACACTTTCTTCGTACAAGTTACCTCCTATTCATATATCAAAAAATTGCTGAAAGATCTTTTGTGGATGAATGAACGAATGAATGAATGGAAAGAAAAATTATAAACCATTTGCTAATAGTACATGTCAAGCACTGTGCTATATTCTAGAGGTAAAAACTCCAAACAGTGAGGCAGTCCCTGCTTCCAAAAAGCTTATACTCTAAATAGGAGTTCTGTTCAGCTTCAGGTCTGCTTCAGATAGAAAGGTCTGAAAATTCTAAGTTAGATAGCAAGGTATCTGATAGCAAGAAATGTATAGGACAATAATAGGTTAGATGGTAGTGTCCAAGGATCATGAAGGTAGTAGAAGGGCAAATGGTAAAGTTTGGAGGGCCTGCAGATTCAGGGGCTGGCAGATGGAAAAGCCTGGCAAACCTTCATCTTTTCAGAAGGATCGTAGTTAATGACTTCCAGCTCCTCTAAATGGTTCAATTGTTCCCATCCTGTCTCCTCACTGGAGTCTGTAAGGATATTAATATTAGTAGTTTTTCAAAGCTGGCCTCCCTGATGAGGTCTGATCTGAAATATCATTCAATGAAATAAAATGGGGAGATATGAACAAAGTTTGCCTCTATCATCGTGGAGGAGATCCAGAGCAGAATCCAAGCTGAAGAGGGATTGATTCCCTTATCAATGGTGAGACTATTCCATGTTCCTGTTGGTGGCTGACATTGTGGTTACTGAAAAGCCTTGAAACACCTTGGAAGATCCTGTAAGAAATCCAAAACTGCTCTAAAGAATTAAGCCTGGGGGTGGCTAGGTGGCACAGTGAAGACAGCACAGACCCTGGAGTCAGGAGGACCCGAGTTCAAATGTGACCTCAGACACTTAACACTTACTAGCCAGGTGACCTTGGGCAAATCACTTAACCCCAATTGCCCTGCCCCCCACCAATAAAAGGAATTAAGCCTGACCTCCACATTGGCCTGGATAAGGGGGTATCATAGGTGGACTGATATCATATGAAAAAGAATTGGCACTCAATGTAGGATGCAGATTTATATAAATGGTGACAACTTCACAGGCATTCTTTCTCACCTGTGTCTTTTGTTTCTCAGAGAGCCAGATCTTCAGTGACAGTAAGAACAATGACAATCATTTGTGGGTGAAACTGGGAAGTGCTGCCTCTCTAACAATATCAGTTCAAGAAGGTTTACATCTTACTTGGTGGGTAACCAGACTGAAGCCAGTGGTAGTTGGGGTGAAATGCTCACGGGCAGTATGGACCTTATAAACGTAAGTACGCCAGATACGGATCAGCCTGCAGTGGTACTGATAATAACATGGGACTGGAATGCTGGACCTGGGATGTTAGCTACTGCAAAGGACCAGGTTATATGAAACCTTTTAAAGAAACTAGGTTCAGAAAGAGAACTAAAATAAGAACACAGAATGAAATGAATGAGAATGGAGAAGTAAAGGTAATAGTCAGCTTACTAGAAAAACACTGAATTAGATGTGTCACTCAGCTGAGAGAAAGAAGTAAAAGGCTCCTTTGGAGTCCGAAAGAAAACAGGATTCCTGCTAATGGAGCCTAAAAGATTAAGTCATCGGGTCAAGGACCATCAAGAGAACAACTCCAAGTGGAACAAAGAGGCGGCCCAAGATGCAACTACAAAAGGACTCTACTATTCCAAGGGCCTATAGATTTCTCTCAAGACCACTCTGTCTAGGCCTAGGTTAGAAGCCAGACAGACTTGAAGAAATGGCAGTGACCCCGAGGATTATAGCTAAAGGAATGCCATGTTGGCCAGAAAGGAAATAAAAGTAAACAATGCCCAAGAGACTCTTTAATGCTCTGATTTTATGCCTAGCTAAGTGCTTAATGAAAAGTTATGTATTTATAAGGTTTTAGTTATACATATAATTTAATAATTGTTATTGATATTAATAAAATATACAAAATAATGACAATAAAATTATATTAACAATTGCTATATTAATTAGTTATAGCACGCCCTGGGATTCTCTCATAAGGTAGCAAAGATGAGCTGTACATTTAAATGGATTCTGGCTATGACGTATAACAGCCAGGATGCTTTTTGAGGGTAGTGAAGAATTAAAAAGAGAAAGGAAAGCTAAGACCCCCATCCCCATCCCTGCCCCATGGACTCTGGAAAACAAAGGACACTCTCTCCAGTCTTAGCAGAAGTGGTAACTCATATGGGGGAACTTCCTTTTAGGGGAGGGGAGGCCCATGGAATTGAAGGCAAGACCAAGAGCTACTCGAGTTTACCAGTCTAATAGGCAATTTCTGCTTCTCCAACCATTGAGGCACAGCATGGGTAGGGCTCATCCTGGATTTCTGACACTGGATCAGTCTTCAAACTCCCACCAAACCAGGGATTTCTGAAATTCTTCTCAGACCAAAGCTTCAAGGTCAAGGTCATAGGAGGTAGGGAGAAAATCATCAGGCCAAACCAAAAAGGGGCTTCAGCCAGTGCACAGAAAATATCCCTCTGTCCTCTTTCTAGGAATATTGCATATGAAAACAGAATTTAACCCTGGGGCTTATTTCCCTTTTTTTAAAAGGTGAAAATTAACTGCACTGTTGTCAGTTATACTCAACCACCTGCAGAAGCTAAACACCTAATAGTTTCAATAAGCAGAATTGCACATGTGTGCAATTCATTAGACAGAGGCATTTTGATTACACTGGCAAGTTTATGGACAATAAACAGTACTGTTAAAAGAGCATAAAGCATTTTCTTAAAATGCTAGTGTTGCAGGTAATTTAACAAAGTGCACCATGTCAATGTGTGTTTAGGGGAAGTAATAAGCAATTAAAATGTGTCCTGATTCATCTTTAACTAGAAGCCTACATGAAAATGAGGCAATCTTCCTTTGTAGGATTTGGCAGGCTGCTTTATAATAAATGTTACAGGAAGCAGGAGTGTAAAAAAATAAAACTTGGAAAATCCTGAGACCAAACAGTCCTATTCAATTCACTGAACAATGATTAAGGGTATACTATATGGAAAGCACCATGCTCGGCACTGAATTTTTTATTTGTTTCTGATTTTTTTTTAAAGGGGAAGGAATGTGATTTCATTGGTAAAGGGAATATTCAGTGAGGAAACTCTCTCAACCAATTAAGGGCATAGGGCACTGAGAGGTTATTGACTACCGAGGGTTACAGAGCCTGTCACAGAACCCAGCTGTCCTTCTAGTACATAATACTGCCTATTCAGACAATGGTGATCAAAAGACAAGACCGAAAGAAGCAGTCCCTGTCCTCATGAACCTTACATTCTACTAAGCACAAGAGTTCTTATCCAGAGGTCCAACGGTTTTTTAAAAAGTATATTTGGGGCAGCCAGGTGGCACAGTGAGTCAGAGTGCCGGCCCCAGAGTCGGGAGACTGGAATCGGTTCCGGCCTCAGATACCTAACACCCACACAAAATAACTGGCCGTGTAACCTTGGGCAAGTTACTTAATCCCAATTGCTTAAAAAAAAAAGTATATTTGATAACTGTATTTTAATGTAATTGGTGCCCTTTGCATATCCTAAATTTTTTTCTTTCATGTATTTAAAGGCAATTTATTCTGAGAAGGCATCCAGTGGCTCCATCAGATTGCCCCAGAGGTCCACGACATAGAGAAGGTTAAGAACCCCTATTCTAGCACAGTGGCTGGCACATACAAATGCTTATTCTCTTCCCCCTTGTTTCTCCTAGATAAGTAAATAAAGGAAAATGTGAGAAGAGAGAGTATTTTAATAACAGGAAGGGGGAAGGGTGGGGTACTAAGCAACTGAGCTGAGCCCTGATACTGAGAGACAAAAGAGGGAAGGGATACGTGCGTTCATATTTGCATCCCCAGTGCTGAGCTCAGCACCTGGCACATAGTAGGTGCTTAATGTTTGTTGACCAACATGGGAATTGGTTTTGCATGTGTATGGTGGGAAATAGATGGAATGTAGAATGCAAGAACACCTGGCAATCCAATTTGGCTTGAATACAGAATGCATAAAAAGGCATGTGAAATAAGGCTAGATGAGTAAGATGTAGCCAGACCACAGAGGATTTTTAAATGTCAAACAGAGGGGCTTGTGCTTTATCCCAGAGGCAACAGTGAACTGCTAAAGGTCTTTGAGCAGAAGAATGACATGGTCAGACTGATACCCAAAAGATATTGTTTTGGCAGCTGTATGGAGGTGGGTTAGAGAAGCTAGAGGCAGGAAGAATAATAAGTAGGCTACTGTAATACTCCAGGTAGGTGGTGATGAGCACCTCCACTATGGGGTGGGGGGGAGGAACGGGTAGCCAGGAGAGTGAAGAAAAGGGCAAAAGTAATCTAAAAATTGGGTAAGGAGAATCAACAGGGTAACTAGATAATGGAGTATGAGGAGGGAGGGATGGAGGGAGAGGGGGAGAATGAGAGAGGGAGAGATAGAGACAGAGGGAGAAGAATCAAGGATGATTCCAACAACCCCAATAAGCAGGAAAAATAGGGAAGTTTAAAGGAGAAGGAACAGAGATAAGGGAAAGGAGGAGGAAGAGATGGTGTGTTACAGTTAGGGCCTGTTGACTTTGAGGTGCCAGGGAAATATCCAGATGGAGATATCCATTAGGCAACTGGGGTGGGGTAGGACTGGAGCGTGAAAGAGATATAGGGTTAAGTAGTTCAATTTGGAGGAATCTGCATAGAAATTAACACTGAGACCATAGCAGATGACAAAAACATAGTGGGAGAGAGTATAGAAAGAGGAGAGGACCAAGGTCAGAGGGAAAAATTATGCTCAGACAGAAGGAGATGTATAATGAAATAGCAGAAGAGACTGGAAAGGTCAGACATGTAAGAAAACCAGTTTAGAATAGAATCACAGAAATAATTTTTAAAATAGCTAATATTTATATAGCGCTTTGTAAAGCACTTTACAAAGATCATCTTTTTATCCTCACAACAACCCTGGGAGGTAGGTGCTATAATCATCTCCATTTTTACATATGGAGAAACCGAGTCAGGCAGAAGTTAAGTGACTTGCCCAGAGAAGGTGAAGAATCCCTATATTAGCACAATGGCTGGCACATATAAATGTGTTAACTAACGCAAAGTTAGTGTTTCAGGTCACATTTGACCTTGGTTCTTCCTGGCTCCAGGGCCAGTGCTCTCTCCTCTGGGCCACCTTGCTGCCTCTAAGCCACATAAGCCAAGGGAGGGAAGACAATCTGAGAACCACTGATGAACAACAGTGTCAAAAGCTGAAGAGTCAAGGAGAATGGAGAATGAGAAGTCATTGCACTTAGGAATCAAGATATCAAAGAAAGTTCCGATTCCAGTAGAGTGGCAGGGTCAGAATCTCAATTTAAGAGGGCGAGATGAGAATGGACAGAAGGGACAGGAAATGTAGACTCTCCTTTTCAGGAGTTTTCCAACAAAAGGGATGAGAAACAGAAGGCATATGGGTGGTAAGATCGATTTAAGAATTTCAATAAGGCAGGAATGTAGATTTGTCTGCTGGGTACTGAGGAAAGTGAAAAAAAAAAAGGATAAGAAAGGGAGGTCGTGTCTGGATCAGCTTAGATGGCTTGAGAGGAGAAGATGACAGAGTATCAATGAAAAAGAAAAAAAAAAAGGGATCAATATGTAGCAATCAGGGTCCACTAGATAGCATGAGTCTTCAGTAGACTCAGTTGGCCAGATTATCTGATTTCTAGTGGCCCTCAGCAGTACCAGAACAGAAAAGAAAGATGATGGGTTGGAGGACTAGCAGGAATTAACTGGTGCCAAGCAAGAGTGGTCAAGGGATTGAAGAGCGACATCTCAATGCACTATTATTTGGTCAGTTGTCAGTAGAGTAGTAATCATGAGAATGAAAAACAGATTAAAGTAAGGGAAAGATAGAAGGATAGGAAGTCATGACATGAACAAGAATAGGCAACACATTCACAGGTGATCTACATAAAGTATGATCAGTTGTAGGGGCAGCTTATAAGGAATGAAAAGAAAGGTAAGAGGATCAAAAGGGGTTAATAAGCTGGGTGTGGCAAAGAGGTTGAAGGGGAAACCATGTGCACTACATTTCCCAAAGAGGAGGGTAAGAGCGATGAGGAAGAATGCATGGTACTAAATTCCTTTATTAAAAAGAGGGAGTTTAACTTGAAGGCTGGTTGGTAGAGGACAGTATTTGACATCATATTGTTCTGGTGGAACCCTCATTCTAGAGATAACAGAAAAAAAAAAAAGAATACACATAAAAAAAAAAAACCCAGAATGCTAGATCAGGAACATCAAGATGACTGTCCCTCCAGAGTCTATCTTTATTTTTTTTAGGGGTGGGGGGGAAGGCAGAGCAATTGGGGTTAAGTGACTTGCCCAAGGTCACACAGCTAGTACGCATTAAGTGTCTGAGGTCACATTTGAACTCAGGACCTCCTGACTCCAGGGCTGGTGCTCTCACTGCACCACCTAGCCGGCCCCAGAATCTATCTTAATGACTCTAGTAAGGCGAGTATCCACCTCCATGCCTTATTGTCTTAAATCTGATTATTTGGGAGCAGAAAAGGCTCAACCTTTGTAACATTCTATCAAGCAACCTCATGTCCCTACTGTGCAGATGAGGACCAAAAATGCTGAGGAAGAATTTCAGGCACAAAACTGAAGGAGGGGGAATAAAATGACAATAGAATGTTTAGCCCCAACCACCCTCACAATAAAAAATTTAGTGAGACCAAAGTCACCAAAAAAGTGGTGACTAATTCTATTCAACAGGGAACACAATAAAGACATATGAATGAATGTAGTTCATCCCAAAGCTACAAGCAATCAGGAACATTTATTAAGCACCTATTGTACAGCCCTAGGGGCACAAAATGTGATGCAGAGGACAGAGCACCTGCCTGGGGTCAGGAAGACTCATTTTCCTGAGTCCAAGTGTGGCTTCAGAGAGTTACTAACTGTGCGACCCTGGGCAACTCACTTAACATTGTGTGCCTCAGTTTCCTTATTTGTAAAAGGAGCTGCAGAAGGAAAAGACAAGCCACTCCAGTATATCTACTAAGAACACTCCAAATGGAGTCACAGAGAGTCAGACACAACTGAAAAAAAAAAAACTAACTAAATTACAAAGAGAGGAAAGATAGTTAATTCTGTGGATAGAAGATAGCAGGATGGCCAGCCACAGGCTATCTTCATCACATCTCCCTACCTGCCTGCAATCAGCCAGTGAGAGCTCAGACAAGACAACATTCATCTATTGTTCAATGGTAACTGGGGTCAGATACAATATCCTTGCTACCTGAAGGGAACCTGTAACTGTAATTCACCCTCTCTGGCATTAAGGGAAATGAGAATATAATGTAAATACTGCATTTGTTCCTGTCTTTAAAATAATTTTTTTAAATGCTTGGAACAACCTGATTCCTTGATTTTCCCATTTTTCATTCAAGTATAATATCTTTCCTCCTAACTCATATGAGTGCTGATAGCCTTAATAAGATTACAGTCAAGTTTTAATCTTGTAATTACTATATTTGGAGAACTGAAAGGCGCTGAGACTGCGTTTCCATTTCCTCTCTTCCTCCCATCCCACCCTCTCTTCCTATTAAAATGTTGAAAGAAAACTTTCAGATGATGACCAGCTCTTCTCATATCTTTAAGAACTGCCATGAGCTCTCCAGAAGGAAAAAAAAAGGGCTACATTTATTCGTCTTAGAAAATGAATGAGATATTTTTTAAGATTAAAAAAGGCATTCGCTGCTAAAGGCAACAGATTTCCTAGACAAATATCTCATGATAACACTTTCTATCCCTTCTACCTGAAGGTGATTTTATAATTTCAGAGTTTTAGGAAAATCCCAAAACATTTTAACAAGTAACTCATAATTCTTTGTTTGGTAATCAGTTTTTGAAATGGCAAAAGAATTTCCTCCAAAATTTTATAAGGTAATTATAGCCTGAATGATATTTACACAGCCACAAAGTACAATTTTCTCTGCTAAGCTATGTCTTTTCCATGGGGTCCAATCTTAGATACTTCCTCATAATACTGACGTGCCCTTTGTCTCTTTGCCTATGGAAATGGATTGTTATTATACTCCAAAATTACCCAGATTATAAATAGATTTCCTGGCTGCTTTTCAAAATGTTGCCAAAGACAATAATAATGAAATACCATCTAACGTCTCTATAATCTCTCACAAATTTTAAAAGGAATACAAATGCTTAGGGGAAGACAACTAGGAAGAAAATATTTTCCAATTAAAAGCCCTTGGGAACAGCTACAGAAAAAAAAATTTGGATTTGTATTATATGATCAAAGCTGTATAAATAGCTAATTCCTTTTATAATTTTAATTGGGGGAGGGAGTATGTGAGGAGCTCTTGAAGGAGAAGCCTGACCCTGTGACTTCTCCAGGTTAAAAAAAAATTCTCCACTAATGCAGATCAACAACTGTTCTGGTACTTAGAGTCCTAGAGAGCTACCTACAGAACTAGGAAGTTAAGTGATTTACCCATGGTCACAAACAATAGATGTCAAGCAGGAATTGAAATCAGCTCTTTCTGACTCTGAAGCCAACATCATCTAACTGCTAGGCTGCCTCTCTTAAGAAACTAATACCCAAGGAAAACGCTCTGGTGTCATTAATAACCCAAGAAGTTGAGTTTCTTTCCAAAGAAGGCTTTTCCAAAGGAAAGAACATTTTCTCTTGTATCTCTAATTCAATAACTCCATTTATTTCTTACTGAAAGTTTCACATCCAAATGTTGATAAGGTCCATAAGCTATGAGACATTAAATGGGACACTGCAAAATGTCTCACTGCCAAGAATAATACTGTCAGTCAATAATAAATGTGCTTCTCATACACACGTTATGCACCTGTTTGAATATAGGTTGTGTAATAACTGATTTTAAAAAATGACATCAAAATAACAATTCCTGGAATATTGGAGAGAACTCTAAAAGCTCCAATGTTCCTACACTGTTCAATGGCTTATTCTGACTCTCTTCAAAACAGATCGCCAATCTCATTTCCTACGATGTTGCAACTTCTGAGAGAATCCTAAACCTTGAGCTTGGAAGGATTCTCAAAGACCATCATCCAGTTGAAACCCCTCATTTTGCAGCGATTTGCCAAGTCACACAAGTAATAAGTATTTAGGCAGGATTTGGCCACAGATCTTTTGACTGTACCAATTTGCCATCTCTCATCTCCTGTTAAGACTGTAAATTCCAATATCTGGGTGGCTAGAAAGAACTGTACACACAGTATATGTTTAATAAATGGTTTAGGAGGGTGGTTTTTTGCCCCTCTTTATCACATAGTATTTACTGAGTTCTAAAATTATAGTATTTAGTAGCTATTTAAAAATGCATATTTAACCTTCAGCAATCTGTGTTCAGAATACAAAGAAGCTAGGAAATTTATGCTACATGCACATCATTCAGTAGATACTATAAACCCAGTTTTCAAAATGGCTCCTTTCTGAGTCTCAGTTTTTTCTTGTTTAATCAAGACAGATTTGAGAAGAATGTGAAATAAGGTTTTTATGGTTATAGATGGCAAAGGCCTTGTCAAGTCTTAAACTTTTCATTAATCAATTTATTTCCCAGGATCCAAAAAATGAACCTGGACACTCACTCATTTAACTCCAAGGAGGGAAAAATCTTTTGGAAGACACTTTCACATTAAAACATTATTACATGCTTTAACCTTTACCTGAAGGTGGATCCATTCTGTATTTACTCTCTTGACACCAACCGACTGGTCGAAGTCTGTAATCCAAGTAAAACAACCACTGGTCATAGGATTCAGTCTCCTCCAATCCCACATAGCGAAGGCGTAATCTTCCTCCAACATTTTCAATCACACTAACTATCCAGTACTGAAAGGGGTTCTGAGAATCCTGAAGTTCTATTAAGGAATCAACTGTAATGAGGTCTACAGGGTTTTTCCCTCGCAGAGGCTGTTTAAACAGAAGCAAAACTCCTTATTTTAAACTTCATTTTGAGATTTCTCATGGAAACAGATGACAGCAGAAGATTATATTTTTTCACACTACCATCCAAGCTATCATCAAACAGTCTGGTGTTTCCCTTCCCCCCACCCCATCCTCTCCATAGCCAACCCCCACACTTCCCTTCTTTTACACACACACACACACACACACACACACACACACACACACACAATTTTGCCAATTTTTATATTCTAACAACAAAATCACATGTAAACAGAAAATAACAGTTTGCACTTATTTCTTACCAAACAAAACACCACCATCACCACCCCACCTCCCTTTCCCCATCTGGGTAAAGATGTCTTTAGGATAATTTTAATTTTAAGAGGTAGAATAAGGCTGGAGCATAAAACACGTATCCATTAACAAAGAAAAGGCTACTACTCTCTCAGCAGATGGTTATAATAGAGGCTGTTAAAATGACATGGTCCCAATTCTTCAAAAAATATTCCTTTAAGGATCAGCACCATTTTAGAAGCCTAGTATTCTCTCATATCATAGATATGTCTCTGTCATGGTTAATATCCATCAGTAATTAACTAATTTGTAGACCATGACTGTGTAGTTATTTCTTTTCTGAAACTGACCCGATAGTTGGTTTATTTAACCTACAACAGCTGAAATCCTCATTAAGAATTGTTACCACATTAAAAGGTATTTAAATAATTACCCTTGCAGGGAAAAGAGTAGTGTAAGCTATCTATCTTTAACACATTTTGATTTTCTAATCATATCAAATAAGACAATAGTCATCAATTAAATAGAAAATTGGAGCTTTCCAGGGTGTTTTTTTTTAAAGAAATGTCAAAATGATTAAGTCACTTACTGATGGCCATTTGCTAGTAGAGGACAGATGTATATATGTATTTTATTAATACATACACATATGTACGTGTGTGTGTGTGTGTGTGTGTGTGTGAAAGGGAGAAATATCTTAAGGACAAAACTCCACACACTATATCACCTTTTTTAAACCTAAAGAGTTTGCATCTTCAATTTTTAGTATTCTTGTACAAAAGGCACCCAACCAAAACACTTCACCTTTTTTTTTAGAGGATTATTAAATGATAGATTCTGCAAAACCAGATGATATACATTTGGCAGTTCATTTTTCAATCCAATAATGGTTTATACCTCAGTACAATAATTTTGTTATTTTCATTTTACATAGTAAATATACAAATATGTCTTGTCACAACAGTCTATCAAAGCAAAATAATGTTTCCAAATCCACTCTCATGATTGTCAGCTATAATATTATTTTCTTCAGCACAACCTATAGTTTAATACCAAAAGTCTAATATTAGCCTTAATCCTTTAAAAAAAAACCAGAGTAAGCTATTTCCATTCTGGTTTGCATATGGAAAGCTTACTAAGTTATTAATTTTCACTTGAGCTATCTTACCGCAGGGTAATCCTTCTGAAATAAAATATTTAGTATGGAACCATTTATTAAACTAATCCAAGAGTCTGCACTAGAATGTGTCTAATTTCAGTTGTAACATGAGGTCCTACAGAATATGACAGTAAGCCTCATCTTTACTACAGTAGTGTAGTGACTGATGCGCAGGTTACTGTAGACGAAGATTCTGCATTGCCATGAGGATACATGGCCAAGATTCATGCAAATCTATCTGTGTACTCCAAATGAAATGCACGAAGGCACAAGATCTAAATTGTTTATGCCAAATATAACACATTTAATATTTTGGGGTCCTAAGCTAGAGTATCTGCACAAGTAAAACATGACCACCCCAATAAAAAAAAACAAACTATAAAATAACATAATACATAATACATACACCTTCCAGTAAATTGGCGGGTGCTGTTCGAGAGCCAGTTAAATCATGTATAAGAAAATCCGTCCAGTCTGTGTACTTCTCTTTGATGGCTGTGAAAAGGTGAGGAAAAAACATATAAACACAAAGAAAGCAAACAGTCCAACCACTATTTCAATGACCCTAATGGGGCCAATGAATCCCCCACAAATACTTATGGACTTATCTATTCTGGGAACAAACATTACACACAGGTATTAAAAAGGAGTAGAAAGATGCAGACCTTGCTTTTGAGAACTTTACCATCTAAAGGAAGATTTGGGATTTATTTTAATTCAATCTCAATACAAACCAGTACATTAGATATTGCTGAACTAGAGGGCACAGACGACGGATACTATAGAAAGTCAGAGATGGAAAAGCTTGCCGAGGACAAACTTGACTACAGAAAACATAAATCAGAGGGTTGAGAACTAAAAGGGATGTTCTCTTGTACAAAGAAAGTGTAGGGACAGATTACTGAAGGTTTCAAAAGCCTGGGAAGTTTGATATCATAGCCAACAGTGAGCCACTGAAGAGACAGAAGGTGGTAGGTTAAATTGAGACAGCAAAGGATGAGGTGGAGGGGTGGGCAGAGGGAGGGGGTAAAGCATGCAATGTTAGAACAGCCAATAGAGAATTGGTTAAAATGATCAGGCAGCACCTGAACCCTCTAGGAGGGAGTGACACTATGAATGAAGAAGAGATAAAAGGAAGGATAAACAAAATTTGATTGTTGACCAAGAGACAAAGACAGGGAGAAAAATCAAAGATTATCCCCAAGGTTTGGGAGTGTCTTAGGATCCAAAGGGAATGGCTCCAGATTGGGTTATATTTCACATACAACAAAGTATCACACACACACACCTGTTTGTAAAATTGTTTAACCAAATTCTGCATGAACATTTCTCATAATCTTGTGAAATTATACGAAAAATTTGTTTATTAATTATGCACAGATTTTCACAAAGACTTTTCAAAAATGTTGCTGTTCCTTGCCACCAGCCATTCGTCCCTTTAAAAGAGCACATAAGAAAAGAATAGCTAAACCACTATAGCTTCTAGGAAAGAAAAAAAGAAAAAAATGTTTGTTGATGGAGAATAAATCTCCAGTCCTGATCTACATCATGCCAATGAACCCAGATGGCTCCAGAAGAGAAAGTGAGGCTGGTGACTTTGCACAGCCCTGCCTCACTTTAATCCAATTCAATTTTAAGTCATGGTATCACTTCCCCATGTCCTGGTCCTCTTCGAGAATGCAGAACAAGCAATAACAAATGTCAAGGGAGAAATGATCTGTCTTGGTGCTCTTTGGTGCTCGTCAAGACTCATGAACAAGTTCTAAATCTTTCCACTACATGTTCAACACATTACACGTATTAACTAAGTGGCACAATGGATAGAGAACTGAATTTGAAGCCCTGTCTCCGACACTAACTAGCTAATTGTGTGACCTTGGGCAAGTCACTTAACCTCTGCCTCATTTTCTCATTCATAAAACAAAGATAATAATAATACCTACCTCCAAGGATTGTCGTGAGGATCAAATGATATAACTTTGCAATAATAAACAATTTAAAATAAATAAAAAGATCTAACCCTTTATTAACCTTAAAGTTAGTGTTTAATCCTTAATAAATGCTAAACTCCCCTATCTATACATTTTGACTTTTAGTTTCAAACTGAGATCAGATATACTTCATTGTGTTATAAAGCAATTCCTTTTAATAAACTTCTGAACATTAAGCTTTCTGGAAATAGAGAAATTAAGCCATTCCCTCGATCATCAATCAAATAGCCATGTTTTTCAATATAAGGGGGCAGATCTTAATCTACAGCAGATAGCCCTATGAACTCAGCATCTATTCAAGGCATTCTTACCTTGACTAAAACCAGGCAATTCATTAAGTGTTATTTCAAGACTTTAGGAATTCATAAATCCAGTAGCAATTCAGAATAACATTTTTACACAGCAGTACCTCAGTGAAGAAGTTCTAACTCACAAAAGGAGTAAGTACATGAGTAAACCCAAATTCCAAACCACCATCATATTTCTCAAATATACTTCAGGATGACAGGAAAATATTATATATCTTAATCAAAGCTGGAAATGGCTTTTGTAAGGAAACAAGTACAGAGCAGGAGACAGCAGAGAGAATTATTTTGATAAAGCTTTCAGAATTTGGGAAAATAGGACAATTCTAGCCTTTGAACCCAAGCTAACACGATGTAAACAGTCCAACAAGTCAGCTTGCAGGGAAGTCTCGTCAGGACAAACTGGTCCACCTGTACATAGCCCCCAATCGGCAAAACACATTCAGACCCTTTTCTTGAACAATCCCACTCTTGTGCTGGGGGTCAAACGTATTAAAGGTGACACTCTAGTCTCCATATCTCTCTGACTGATGTAGCAGACAGCAAGCCAAACATACCCTAAATGTATCAGTTCTTCACACATCTTTGGGAGGTCAGGGAGGTGGATAGGTGCCCTCTGCTGAAATACACATCAAGTGCCCTTCTGAAGTAATTCCTTCTCAGGCACATGTAGTCAGGAAATTCTTGGGATGATGACAAAATAACAAAATTGGAATTTCTCTTAATTTTCTTTCAAGTACTCAAGAGTTCCTTTTTTGCATCCAGTTGTTTACTCTCTGGAAAGTCACATTTCCTATAATTTACCTCTGGGCTAATGCAACATAAGACTTTTGAGAGTCCTTTGGCCAGCAAGGAGATCAAATCAGTCAATACTTAAATTAATTCAGGCTATTCACTGGAAGGTCAAATACTGACGCTGAAGCTTAAATACTCTGGCCACATAACAAGATGATGGGACTTGCTGGAAAAGACCCCAATGCTGGGAAAGACTGAAAGGCAAAAGTAAAAGTGGACAACAGAGGGCGAGATGGATAGATGGTGTCATGAAAACAACACACAACAAACTCTGATGTCCTAAATTGAACAGACCTCGAAGAGATAGTAAAGGACAGAAGGACCTGGAATGCTATGGTCAATGGGGTCACCAAGAGCTGGACACCACCAAACAACAACAAACGATAAAACAGAAATGGTAACTCGAGAAAATATTCTATCACATGTTACTTTTATGGACAAGTGAGTAAGCTCCATGATGAGCTAGGGTGATAAGCACACCCTATTAAGAATAAATGCCCACACATAGAACGGATGTTAAAAGAAGGTTTGCTAGATAGCTAGGTTTCTTCACTAGGTTAATAAGTACTATATTCCTGAAAAGATATTTAAAGGTCTAAGTGATACTATCTGGTTGAAAAATGGAAAAATTCAAATTATTTCGTCTCTCAACCTAACTCCTTGTTCCTTACTACTGTTTAAGGTGCTTTCTTTTCTAGCAATTTTCCTTTCTTTTAAAAACAGATTTTAAACAACCAGTTGTTCCTTGCTTTTGGAATAAACTATTTCTCTCCTGAAGCTTACACACACACACACACACACACACACACACACACACACACACACAC
>NW_027186523.1:8194655-8224241 GCF_028583685.1 Petaurus breviceps papuanus
GACCACACACACACACACACACACACACACACACACACACACACACAATATGACCAAGACAACAAGAAGGGCTGAAGGGGAAAGACAGGCTTCTGTATCAATAGCAACAGTGGCAGTGGGTGATTTCCAGGCAACTCGCATTCCAAAATTGGATTGTTCCCACTTAGAAAAAGTCATCTATTCCTAAAAGGTATCTGTCTATGACTTAATTAATCCATTCAAACTCACCCTTGTTCACAACAGGAATGGGCCCATAAAACAACATACCCCAATAAAATATAAAAGGCTAAAGAGGAAACTTAAAGAGCATGTTTTGATGTACCTGGAAACTTATTAACAGAGAACGAGGAGGGGGCAGTATATATAAGAGGAAAAATAGTACTGTGTAAAGAGTCAGTCAACCAACATTTACTAAGCATCTATTATGTGCCAGACACCAGATGAAGACTCAGATGTCCTAGTTCTGATTCAGACTTGCCTCTTTGGGATGTCCTGCCTTTGAATCTGTCTCCTTATCCATCAGAATGTGAGCTCCTAGAAGACAGGGACTGTCTTTTGTCTGTTTTTGTATCCCCAGGGTCTGACATAGAACAGGTGCTCTAGAAATGTGCACTGATTGACTAATGAATAAAGGTGATCATACTTATAACACACACGCAGTAGGGTCACTGTATGTATGAGGAAAGTAACATAATGAATTATACAAGGGTGAGTTGTCACTACTGTTCCTCTACTTAAGTCCTATACAGATGACACATCATAGAGGAAAGATAACTCCAAATGTTCTAAGGCCATGCCAGTAGCCCTGAAAGACACTGTTCCAAAGCAGGAAGTCCTAAGTATCCAGCTCTGGTGTCAAAAGACCAGAAGAACTCAACTGAAAGTGGCTTCACACCAGGTGAGATGTAAGGGGCAGAACTTTTCTGCTATGGCAAGTCTGTGCCTCGGTTATTGGGGGTGGGAATGAGGGGGAGGGGAGAAAGGTGTTCTCAATGTGATAAAATCACAGACCTCTCAAGTATCATTAAAAAGCAAGGGGCAGTAGACTTATCTTTGCCAAAGATTCTTAAGGCAGATAGGAAAATCTTTCACAATTGGTTCAATTGGGAACAGGGTGGCAGACCAGGTTATCTCCTAGGGTCTACTGGAGCCCTCAAACCAATGGTTTGGTCAATTATATGTGGCAAATTCCTAGTGTATGAAGTATGCTATGCCAGGGAGTATAAAGGTCACAAATGAAAGAGATAACGCTTTCTGTCTTCAAGGAACTTACAATCTAGTTAAGGAGACAACATAATGAGAGAGAAATTAGGACATAAATTAGAAAAAAAAAATACTAGACTCATCAATTGGGAGAATCTTGGTTTAAACCCTGACTCTGATACTCAGTAGTATATGAACTTGGATAAGACCCCTAAGCTCTGAGCCTCAGTTTCCTCATCTGTAAAATGAGGAGACCACCTGTATTAGCTACCTCACCACATAAACTATGCTATGCAGTTGGGTAGACAGCTCACAGAATCAGTTATTATGAGTATACTTAACCAGAACAGAAACTGGGCAATGAATTGGGTCCAGGGTTGAATGGGAAGAGAAAAGGACTGGACTGATCTTGGGAAAAGATGCTTCAATGACCTTGGGCTTCTGCTCTAAACAAGGGCCCATCTTTTTAACGTAAATATTCTTTCAGAGATATTGTATGGTTCCAAGCCACGCAACATCATGGTAACCAAAGCATGAAGGTGGGGAGCTACCTTCCCACTTGTACAGTTTATGTAGGACAACAGTGGATGCAAGTGGGCAGTGCCATTACCATCAAAAACATGTGGAGGAGAACAGATGCAAAGGCCATCATTAAAGAGCCGGATGACTAGAAAAGAGAAACCCATCATGTACTGAGGGCAAGGGACAACCAATGGATATCGTATGTATTTTCCTGGTATCCATACAATGTCAAAAGTCCTACAGGAAGACCTGCCAGCTGCTTGGGTTAACTCTTACAGAGGAATGATAGGAAAACATGGACATCTCAAAAGAAGGAAGGCACAGAAGGGGTAGAATCAGCACCACCAAGAGAGAATACACCTATCAATGACATCCCAGGTCCCTCAAGGTATTAAAGAAATGCCCCCACAGTCTCATTGTGCTGATCAAACAAGTAAAGTTAGCCCTGCAAACCTTAAACTGCTACCTATTTTTATAAAATGAAATAAAAGTAAAATTAAAAATACACCTACAAATGTAGCAATAGAATATAAACTGGGACTGGCTAAGACATGTGACACTATATCAGTGAGGAATTGTGCCCCACAGTAAGTCCTTTCCAGTTAAAAGTTCTTAAAAAAAAAAAACCCTCCTGTTTCTAATTTGTACTTTCAAGGAAAGGCCCACCTAGTCTGCTAAATATACCTCACAAAGGTCTGCACTTTTTTTTTAAATAGTTTAGATAGCAGTAATGTTATTCTATAGCATGCATGTGGTATGTGGTTGAATTCTCACTTCTGTTGTTTCACCTAGGGGTAAAACCACATTTCAGAACTGCAATCCTAACTTATGACAAGATTATGTTTCATTCATTGGATAAATTCTTAGAAGTCTATTCAACCCTGATCTCCAAAGCAAAACAGGATCATTCATTTTCTGACAGATATCCTCAAAACCAAACTGAAAATGTAAGTGTACCTATACAAGAGAAACAAACTAAAAAGTTTTGTTTAAATCTTAATTTTAATAGCTTAAAGAAAGCTGAAATGCATGAGAAGCATTATTTAAAGAGAGCCTACAGGAGTCCCCTTTTGAAGGGAAGAATATTTTTATAATCTGAATAATAATTTCCTTTTCTGGAAATTCAGTGGGGTTCTTTTACCTTTTGTTTTACTTCTTTACTTTTTTTTTTACTTTACAATTATTTTTATACTTACACAATTTATTGATAACATAGATTAAAATAGTACCAGCTTTCCAAAATACTCTTTGTGACAAACCTGAAGTTTCTAAGCATCAAAATTATACAATATATAATTTTTATAAGAACTATTTTGTTTTAACTTTTCCAGAGTACCATTTCTTCTAAGTCCAGTCTGGCTATGATGATTCTGTTTAGAATCAATTGCCAATGAAGTAAACTGTATTAGAAAATAAAACTAATTTGAATGTTTCTTCATGTTAAATTGAACTTGATTTTTTTTTCCTAACTAGTCAAATGTTATCTCCAACTTGAGGTCTCTCCACCAAGTGTAGACTCTAGTTTACCCTAGCAACAATTAATCTTCAATCAAAACGATCTACAATTTAAAAAGGCCATTGTATAGATAGCTGGTTAATCTCTGATTTCTATAAGAACAGAACCAATCTAGTGACTATGGAACCAATACAGTGACCATGTTATACACTCTAGACATCAAAATGTATGCACATATACACATAAGAGTTCATGCTGTATTTTCCATCAGTTGGATATTTTCCTACATTTAAATCAGATGTATGTGTTTTTGCTGCTTTTCATGTTATGTAGTAAAGCATTGTTTCAAAAGAAAAAATTATAATCAGATGTTTTTCTAATTTCTAACACATAAACACAACTATAATCATAAAATCCATCAAATCTGGAACAGATTTACTTCAACTCAAACTGTGCATCTGTGTTTACTGCTTTTCTCATAGCTCTATTATTCTAACAATCCAATATGCCTCTATTCTTACCATAGGTGATCCCAATTCAATGTAAACCTCTAGTGGTTTATTTTTTAAACAACTGTTCCAGTGGAAAACATGTCAGGAGGAATGGTTTCATGTGCACGTCTGTGTGTGATGTAGTCTTTTGGGGGGGCAGTATTTCTTTAATGTGGGTGGAAGAATCAGAGCTGAACAAAGTGGTCCCTACAAAGACAAAAATTACTGCATCTATATTTATAGGCTTTAGGTTTGATTGATGCTGGTATATCTCCTAGGGTCTACTGAAGCCCTCAATTCAAAGATTTGGTCAATTAAATCATGTGGTAAATTCCTAGGGTGGGAAGTATGCTGTACTAGGGAGTATAAAGGTCACAAAAAAAAGAGATAAAACACTTTCTGCCTTCAAGGAACTTACAATCTAATTAAGGAGACAACATAATGAGAGAGAAATTATGGCATAATTAGAAAAAAAAAATACTAGGCTCATCAGTTGGGAGAATCTTGGTTTAAACCTGACTCTATACTTTCTCTATACCAATCCTCACCTGTGTTCCGTCTCTCTCTCCTCTGCCCGCCTTCGTATTATACAAAGTCCAGTGGTACATTTGCCCACATTATTGCCTCCACGCTCATCTTCCTTCACTCATTCACTCTGCTCTCTCCAGACGCCCTCAACCCCTATGCTGTCCCACTCGGACACTCCCTTCTGCCACATTTCTCTGTCACCTCCTGGCCCTGACACTCCAACCTTTGCTCCTCTGAAATTAGGGGATACGAGACAAAAAAAGGCTTAGAGAACACCAACAATATTCACAAACTTGCAAAAACCTGTTTTACATTTTTTGTGCTCATTAGAACTTACTGAAGTTCTGTCAAATTGCAATTTTCACACTATCATCCACCAGAGCTCATGCATAGTTCTGCTAGCATAACCTACAACAACCTCATATTTACTTAGCAGTATAGTTTCATGCTCATATATGTATTTTCTTCTGCCTGATTTCCAAAAAGGTATTTGTATCTCTATGTAAATTAACATCTGCTTACATTATTCACACACACTGTAATTTCTTTTTTTCTGCAGTAATATGTTCCCAAATACATATCAGGTGGGCACGTCTAGTTTAACTTCACTGTGGTCTTTTGGGCATTTTCAAGCCAGTCCTTTTCAGACAAGGGCAGGCAGTCAGTACACGTGGGCTGAGGAGGCTTCAGTGCAGTAATTCCAACTGAATCATCCTTCCTCCCCCCCCTTCTCCCCTACCACCAAAGGGATCTACTGTCTCCAGGGAAGACACCAAAGTCCTACTCAAACTCATTAGAGCAATCAGAGGTCGACTAAGCAAAAGTAATAACACTAACTTGGATGAATTAATGATACCACCTGCTTCTAATAGAATCAAGGTACACCTCATGCCATCTGGCATAATTTCTTTGAGGGGCCAAGAAGTTAAGTGGCTTTTAAGACTATTAAAGGAAATTTTAAAATCTTGGCATTGTCCATTGTTTAGAGAGATTCATCAAGTAGGAAACTGAATTGCTATTGTTACTCATTTCCTTCCGGTCTTTTCCAGGAGCCAATCGCCTACTATCATGGATGCAGATGTAGACTATGAAGTCAGAGAAATCTGTTCCAAATTCTATAAGTTTTAAGTCTAGCTGGATCCATGTTTGTGTTGGAAATAAAACTCAAAATATTCATTTCAAATCATTTGCTCTAAGCACTCTTGCATTTGATATAATTTCCTCTTAAGGCATTAGGTACTTCTATTTCTTTTCTACCAGCATAATTTTCCTGAGTACCTGTTTCCTATACAAAAGCCATCAATTCCAAATTGACAAGTCACCTAAAGTCCATGGTTCCAAGTTCAATGGAATTAGCCACCTGCTTTGCCAAAGATTTTATCCCCTTAGGGCTATCCTTATTTACTCTCATAAAATAATTTCTGTGTCAGAGTAAAATTGCCTTCATTGTGGTTTTTCAAAATGCCACATTTAGGTACAGGAAATAGGAGAATAATGAGCACACGTGCAAAAAATCTGCACATTACCATAAGAATTGCATGTGTCCAAATAAATGATTCAGTCTGTTTTCAGGCAATTTTCAAGTAAACATTACTATTAATTATTCTGTATTTATTGTCATTATGTTATAACGAAGGTTACTATTCCTTGATTTGCCTCACTCCCTCCTTCTCCAAAGTACATTTCATTCAATGAATACATAAAAACAGCAGACAAGACCAAGCAGAAAGCAATGGGTGAAGCAGGATTAATGAGGACCAAAACAGAATTTTCCCTAGGCCACATCTTTAGAAACATTATTTCACGGATTAGAATGAGTTTTAGAGTTTCAATACTTTCTCGGTGAAGAGTGGGAAAGATCACCATTTCACCCATTCTGGGGAAATGTTCTAAGAGAAAACATTTTTCAACCTTGCTGGTTTATGTCATTTATCAGTAATAACTGAAAATATATATATATAGAAAATGTATAGAAAATGCTTACTTACTATATCTCTCAGATTCTTACAATGACCCTAGGAGGTAGTTTCTATGGGCACTATCTCACTTTTTAAAAGATGAGGAAAACTGTCAGAGGCGGCACTCTGACCATAACACCACATTGAATGACACTAATATCTAACAACTTAAAATGTCTTAATCATTATTTCTTAAATTACTATGGAGCTGTACAGCTAATAAAGTGCTTTCACAAGATCTCATTTTATCCTTACAACACGCCTGTAAGATATACAACACACACGCTATCCCCATTTGAGAGATAAGAAAATGGTGGCCCAGAGAGGTCATGTAACTTGTTCCAGGTTATATGTCTAGAAAGGGCTATAACTGAGATGAAAGTCCCAGGTATTCTGACTAACTGCAGTGTTCTTTTTACTACACAATGCCTTCTGGTATTTCTTTGCATAAATACCACAGTGAATTTTGAACTAAACCAGAAGTGCAAATAAAATGTCCATATATTTTTACAAAGGTATATGTCCCAAGAGGTCAAAGATATCCTGAAGGGTCTTATATAAATCGAAATACTCATAACAGAATTTTCTGTTCATGAAATGAACTAGGTTCCTGATCCTTTGGAAATGGATGAACAAATTGACATAAATTAATATAATGAATTATTTTTAATATAACAGATGGCTATTTCATAAAACAAACATGAATAATTCAGAGAAACTTGGGCCTTCTTTGAACTGAAACAGATAGAAAAACAATATACACAATGACCATAATAACATTAAAGAAAGACAAAACAGAATCTTGTACAAAGCAGTGATTGTTCTTGATACAAGGGCACTTATAATGAAGTATGCCTCCCTCCGCTCCTGTAAGAGGTGAGTCATGACTATAGGTGCAGAATGAAGCATATGTCAACAGATTTGGTGGTTGGAGGGGTGAGAATTATACTTCTCTGTGACAAACAAAGGTTTTGATGGGGAACAAGTACTGAGAAATGACCAACAGAAAGTCAGTAAAATTTTACTGGCATGTCTATGTGTATGTGTAAAAAATAGCAAAAAATACTTCAATGACTTTAAATGTGACAATTAATTTGCATGAACTTTATTTAATTAAACTATTAAACAATACTTGAATTTTTACATCTTTTTTCTTTTCTTTTCTTTTGCCTTTTTGGAGGGCAATTGGGATTAAGTAACTTGCCCAAGGTTACACCGCTAGTTTTTTTTTGTGTGGGTGTTAAGTGTCTGAGGCTGAAACCAAACTCGGGTCCTCCTGACTCTGGGGCTGGCACTTTACTCACTGCGCCTCCTAGCCGCCCCACATCTTTTTTCAACATGCAAAAAATTTGAATTTCAAAATGAATAAAATAGAGGGAGATTATATTTTTTAAAGTTTGGGGTATTTATAAGGTGGGTTCATATCACAGGATTATTTTAAATTCTGATTCTTTCTAATGGATCTAAAATGTCATTTGATTTAGAAAAATTCTACTTTTTGTTTGCACAGGTTTGTTTGCTTTTTTTTTTAAGCACCCATCTACTGCAAAAGTGAATACACTTTTCTTATATATGAGCAATCAAACTACAATGGGCATTAGACACTCCAGCAGTAAATTAGCAAACGTTGAGTTTTGCATGATAGATAGTAAAACATTTTTTAAAGTATACAAATTAACTTTCATTTGCTCAACAAGGGTTTGTTAGGCACCTGTGTGCTGGAACTATGTTAGCCACTCAAGAGAGAAAGATAAAAATTATATAATATCTACCTCAAGGAATTGTTATGTTATGTTATGTTATGTTATGTTATGTTATGATGTTATGTTACAAAGGGGAAACAATGTATATACTTAAAATTAAATATAAAATACATAGAAAAAGTCACTTCTGAGGGAGTGGAGCACTCACAACTTTAGCGGGTGGGATAAGGTTTATGTTCTAGGCAAAAGAGACTGAGGAGAAAAACAGAAGTGGGAGACAGAAGAACCATGAAAGTTTAGACAGGAGAGAGTACCTAGGACAGAGGTTCTTAACCATTTTTGCATTGTAGAACACTCTTGCGGTCTGATGAAGCCTATGGACACCTCCTCTCAGAATAATGCTTTTTTTTTAATGTATAATTACTAAAAATAAATACTAAATTTTAGTTAATGAAAATAAAAATCATATCTTCCCCTATCCAAATTCACAGACACTTGGAAATCTGCCTTGTGAGTATCCTAGGTTAAGATCTAGGAGAGTAAGCTGGATAACAGTTTCAAGTGCTCAAGAAGGGTCTCAAAAAGCTGCCACAAAAAAAGGGGTCAAAAAGAGTAACAACTGAGAAAAGGCCATCAGATTTAGCAATTAAGACATTATTGGTACCCTTGGAAGAGAGCGGTTTCAGTCGAGTAATGAGGTCAGAAGTCAGATTGCAAGGAGCTAAACTGTGGTGGGAGGTGAAATAGTGAATGATAATTTAGAAAGTAAATAGCTTTTTTTGAGGAAGAGGGGGAGGGAGAGAAGAAGAGAAAAGGAGAGAGAGAGAGAGAGAGAGAGAGAGAGAGAGAGAGAGAGAGAGAGAGAGAGAGAGAGAGAGAGACAGAAACAGAGAGACAAGAGAAGATGAGGTCGTAGAGGTGCTATGAGAAGAAAAGTTATGGAACAGATGCCAAAAGATGTGGGACAGCGAGTCAATCTGGAGAGTGAAAATGGATTGGCATACACCCCAAAGAGTGCACAGTTGAGATTATACGGCATGAACCCAGCAATCAGTGGCATATGTGAAAGATTAAAAATGGGCTGGGGTTTGGAAAAGAATGGGCAGCAACAAGGGGAGGGAGGGGAAGAGATTCAAAGGTATAGGATAACACAAAGCTGATCTAGTTAACGAGGGTCAAGATGCACCTAACAGTCCAGGGGGAAACAACCGCAATATGATACATATTCGTCAATCCAAAACATACAACTAATCAGAATATATTTATAATTCAACTATAACTTCTACTAACCACTAAACTTTCATATGCAATTACATTATCTTCCGACTATACTAAATCAGCAAGTCCAAAAACATAAAATGTCACTTTTTTATTACAAATAAAAGATTTACTGAAAATCTTTAAGTCAGACAACCTGAGTGACTTGCACAGAGCAGGTATTTAATAAATGTTTGAACTGAATTTAATTCATCTCGAGCCCATTACATCATTAATAAAAAATAAAAATTTTCTGACAGATCATGGAATGTTCCTCTCAACAGATGCAAATCTGATTAGTATTAATTTGCAACTTTATAAAAATCAATTCTGATTCTACCTTCAGTGACCATGAATGCAATTATCATTATATACAACTTCAATGAAAGACAATGAAGAGAGAAAATACAATGATTCCATCTAAGTGTTCAAACCAAGATCTGGCATGTCTATAATACACAATGAAATTTTTCTCCTTGGTAAAAGTAAAACAAGATTAAATTCATGAGAAATATCGGGTATGTGAACAATCAAGGGCAGCTTTCTTAAGCTTGCTATTCCTGCAAGCATTTGGTAAGCAACTAAATAAATGGTGGTAGTTAACAGGCATGTCTGCAAGCAAATCATGCCCCTCAAATGTAGTCAGATTTTGTAATGCTAAAGAAAACTGTCCACTACCTGCCTTCTAAGATGTTTAAAAAAATAATTAGACCTCTGTTTATGAAACAATTTGTGCTCCATGGGAACAGCTAGAATTTCAAGGCATTATTCTTCATAAAAAGAAAATGTTCAAGTGTTTTCACAAGCTCAGTTGTTTCAAAACAAAATTTGTATGCAGTTAAAAACATTTAAATTCTTTCCAGTTTTACTCTAGATATACTTTACTATTCCCAGGGTATGTGCGTGCACTCGGCAATACACACACTACACACATACACTTACACACACACACAGCATCTTCAAAGCATATGAACACTTAACAAATAAAAAACTACAGGGGTTATTTATAAGAATTAAAATTAAGGGGGAGTATGTATACACATTCTGGTTACACATGAGTTTGCTCTGAAAAATAAGAAACATAGGTTGATCGTATATTTCCCACCAATGAAATGTCAAAGGCTCCATTTCAATCCAAGAACTGACCTCATTCCTTCTCCTATCTCTTCTTTTGGCAACTCTAGAGTTTTAATCTTGAAACAGCTATTTTCCTTTGGGGCTTTGGCATCTATGTCGTGAAATTATAGAAGCACTTGTGAATATATTTGACTACTGTATACAAAAACATAAAGCCCTACAGATGGTCTGTTCCTAGAGTCCAGCTAAATAAGACAGGATTGGCAGATACAGGATGCCAATTTAAACATTAAAAAAGGTTAAGTGGTTACCAGATCGAAGTAGACAGAGCCCAGAGAATCAGAAATAACAGCGTTTGTGAACCGGGCCAGCAATTCTGGAAACTAATAACAAATCATGCTAAGATGGTAACTAAAATGTCTGTAATTTGTAGAGATTCTACTTGCTAGATATACTCTGTCCAAGGAGATGATTACGAAGAAAGGCCTTATATACAATGATGAAGTAGAGAGACCACGGGTATGGATCAGGACGATAACAATGGACTTGATATTGATTAGCTGAATGATAATTTGGATTGTTATTGTTTTTTTAAATTATCTGTTATAAAGGATAATTCTCTGGGAGGGAGAGGCATAGAATGCCTCCACTGACTAAGAACAATGTTAATCACTCAGAAGCAATAACTTTATAAGCATGTATGTTTAAATAAGGACACAAACTTAACAGTAGGAAAAAAATGACAAATATAATGTATGCTGAACTGATGAAAAAAGATAAATCAATCATCCTGTGCTTTCTTGGGGTTCTACGATCTGTGAACCTGACTCAGTGGAATATCTCTATCACTTCTCAAATGAAAAATAATCTATATTCAAAAGACGCAGCATGTATATAAGAGATAAAACACTGGATTTGGGAGTCCAGAGAAACTGAGTTCAAACACCCTTCCTCAGACACTTACTAGCTATGTGACAACAAGACATTTAATCTTTATGTACCTCAGTTTCCTGATTTATGAAATGGGCATGGTGGGGATTAGACTCAATGACTGCTAAGGTCTATTGCAGTTAGAAATCAATGAAATTACACTGGAATGTTTTATAATTTCAGAAGATAGGCCCATCTAAAAGCTGCCTTTTTAAAAATGTAAGCAATCACAAATCAAATAAGATATACCTTTGTGTGTATAAAATGTACAAAAAAAGGGTGTACAAAATGTTGCCAAAATCAGTCAATTGTTATAATTTTCAGTCATGGAACAAATCAGTCAAACTGAAATTTAGACCTCAGTCTCTTAGATTTATAACTGAAGTTTCCTTAGAGACCACCTAGTCCAACACATTCATTTTATAGATGAGGAAATCTTGGGAGGTTGGGTGACCTGCCCAAAGTCACAATGGCAGTAAATGGCAGAGCTAGGACTTGAACCCAAATCCAATTCCAAATCCCATGGTCTTTCCCCTGTACACTGCTACCTCCCAAATAAAAGCCTACAGCATCCAGTATTTTCAGGTAGTCTCCCATCTGAGTACTAGGCAGACCTAATCCTTCCTGACTTCAAGAGGTTAGACAAGAGCACATGCATTCTGGGTGGTACGGTCACAGATCTGATCTTGGTCAAAGAAGAGTATCTTGGACTTTTGTATTTTTAGCAATATCATTATTTCCAGAAACTTTCGATTAAAATCAGTCTTATTCATCAAGGACCTATAACTTCATTAATGGGTAGGCATAAGAACTCCCTCCCCTAGGCAGATCTTAATCAGTAGATAAAATTAGAGAGTTGGCCAAGGCCCAAAGAAGTTGATTAAGTGACCTGAACAAAAAACTACTATCAGAGTAGTTGGCTGAAGAAAAAATCTATCCATCTATAAATACCTCTAAACAAAAACAAAATTCTCTAAGAACCAGTTCATTGTCACCCCCAGAAAGCACTTTTAGGAGGAAGTCTAGAATTTGCTAAGGATCAAAAAGAGAAATAAAAGGTGGAAGATTTTGTAAAACATGAATATGCCACTCCAGTACACCAAGAGTGTCCAAAGGTGATGTTCATGACAACTTTCGGGTTTCAGTCTGGTGTAACAGAAGCAAAAAGTCCTGCTTTTGGCTCTCCCACTGCCTAAATACTGCACATTTGTAAGAGTGTTAACAGGTCTGAATGGGCTGTAAGATCACCTCCAACTCTTTTTAAAAGTCTATGACTCTAGGGCATTGGGCAAAAAATAAGGCAATTTAGTCAAGTCTACTGTATGTATGCCAGGCACCATACTCCGTGGTGGAGATACAAAGAAAGTCCTACTCTCCCCAAGAAAAATCATTCCTGCTCTCAAGGAACTCACAGTCTAATGGGGGGAGATAACTTGCAAACAAATATCTACAAACAAAGGTGGACAGACAGACAGACAGACAGACAGACACACACACACACACACACACACACAGAAGGCAGCTAGGTGACACAGTGGACAGAGCACTAGACATAGAGCCAGGAAGATCAGAGAGACCAGATTTCAAATCTGATCTCAGGCACTTACTGGCTGTGTGACCCTGGCAAGTCATGTAATTCTGTTTGCCCCAGTTTCCTCATCTGTAGAAAAAATGAGCCAGAGAAGGAAACCAATCTAGTATCTTTGCCAAGAAAACCCCAAGGTCAGTTGGTCCATGGGATCAGGAAAAGTTGGACAAGCCAAATGACTGAACAATAACTCTTTCTACCTCACAATCTCTGCCTACCCCACTCCCCCCATATGTGTGTGTATATGTGTATGTACACACATGATATATACCTATACACACATACACATGCATATACATATGTGTATATATACACACATTGATATTTGTGTATACACATACCACACACATATGCATATACCTACATACAGGATAAATTAGATTCAATCAAGATTCAATGTGCTAGCATTAAGGGAAATCAAGAAATAGTTCTTGTAGAAGGTGGGATTTTAGCTAGGACCTGAAGGATGCCAGGAGGCACAGCTGAGGAGGAAGCGTGTTCCAGGAAAAGAGGGAGAGCCAGTGAGAGTACACAGAGTTGGGAGATGGAGCATCTCATCTGAGGAACAAGGGGATGAAGAGCACATATTGGCCAAATGAGGGCATCCAGTCAGTTAGGCACCCACTGAGATAGTTCAGCATATGGCATACAACATAAGTCTTTAACAGCCTGTTAGACATCTTTATCTGAGAGCTCCATCAATGTCTCAAATTCATTATCATCTTCCTTAAATTCATCACTTCTCCAAACCTCCCTGTCTTCTGAAGATACCACCATTCTTCCCTTAATTGGGGTGACCCTCAGCTCTTCCCTCCCCCTTCACTCCCACATCCAATGATCTGTCATGCTTTACTAATTGTTACCTCCATAACAGATCTCACGTTCTCATCACTTACATGGCCACCTCTCACCTGGACTTCCTAACTCATCTCCCTGACTGCAGTATCTCCACTCCCCAATATTTTCCATAAATTAACATTTCTAATGCAGAGATCCAAACATGTCATCTGACCATAAGTCCTGCCCAGCCTTCACAGCCATAATCAGAGAAGCAACTCCTACTAAAAAGGGGCCAGCCACCCCCACCAACTGCCAACCAATTGCTACCCACAAGGAAGGGAAGCCAGCCTAGCTAAAGCAGCTGGGCACCCTGAGGGATAGAGAGGCAGCTTGTGCCAAGCCAGTCAAACCAGCAGTAGCAGCAGTTTGACTATCATCTCCCTTTGGACTCTGATGAAGAAAATCTGGAATCCTAAGCCCAAGAATCTTGAGAGCAGTCCTGTGGACACACGGCCTGGTGACTCTCCTACAGGTGCCAGAGTCACAGCTAATGAAGACTCAAAAAGGAAAGTTTTTGCCACCAAAATCCTTGGCACTCTCAAATAGTTCAACATCAGAAACTGGTTAGAAATGGCATTAAAGAAGCATTACCATCTGTTTTGCTGCTGTACCCTAAGGATCATGGTTGCATATGATTTGCAGCTAAAACTTTCCATATACGCTCTCCTCCTCATTAGACTATGAGTTCCTTGAGAGCAAGGGTTCTCCAATCATATTTCCAGCACTTAACATAGCACTTTACACACAGTAAGTACTTAATAAATGCTTTTCATTCATTCGTTTCATCCTCCTACACAAAAAATCTTCAGTGGTTTCAAGGCAAAATAACAACTCCTTGGTTTGGGTCCAATTTAATGTTTCCAGATATATTTCATATTACTCTCTTTTACAAACTCGACATTTGTGAACTGGCCTTACTCACTACTTCCTAAAATCAATATTCTACAGGTTTTCTCCCATCCCTGGCATCCAATCCTTTATCATATTCATAACTCTCAGAATCGTTCCATGATGTTTATTTAAATAAATTAAAACATTTGAAGTTCTCTGGTAGAGCCCCGGGTCTGCTTTGTCCCAAGAAGACAGAATTAGAAGAAATAAGAAATTGCAGACCAACATTTACACGTGGTAGTAAAGAAAAACTTCCTAACTTTGGGAGTTTTACTGGATAGTTTAATGTACTTCCTCAGAGATGGCCAGTTCTCCCTTACCAATGATTTACAAACAAAAGTCAGATGGCCTCTTGTTAAGTGATATTGAGCACAAGATTCTTGTTCAGGTAGGAGTCAGACTAGATGGCCTCTGAGTTCCTAGCTAACTCTTAGGTTCTTTGATTTCAGGAACAAGCAAGGTAGATAGATAATGAGCTGAACTCATCATTAAATTGGAAGAATATGGCCTAAATTGCATTTGTTCTTCCTACATGCACGCGCACACACACAATCTTGCTAAACAGTGATACTACATGGTCATGAATCACAGACTATTTACCTCCAAAGGATCAAACTGCAGGTCACCCAAAGATCAAAAGAGAGAAATAAAAGAGACATAAGTAGATCTGCCAGTCAATTTATTATGTACCAGCTGTACTCTGCTAAGGACTGGGGATAGACAGGAAGGCAAAAGACAGTCCCTGTTCCCAACAACCTGGGTCTAATGCAAACAACTACATATAAACAAGCTAGACTAGGAAAAATGCGAGATAGTCAACACAGGGAAGGCATACATGCTGCATATAACTGAGCAGGATTTAAAGGTAAGAAGTGGCATAAGTAACAACATTAAATTAATATATAATGGGAAAAGGAGATACACTAGTTACAGAGAAATGATGAGTAAGAATAAATGGGAAAGGCAAGTGTGCTGCTCTGGTAATCAGAGGATGTTAAAATACGTTAAGTTCTCCAGATGGTTGATTCTCTATGGAGGATTTACAGAAGGCCAGGGACAAGAATCACCCAGGACAGGAGGCATAGTGGGTTTGTACTCTATATTCCTGGAGGCTGTACCCATAAACTCACAGTATACTCATATACCAAAGAAGCAATACTGAAGAGATTAGGAGTCAAGAAACAGATTTTGATTTAAGAATTGTTTATTTTTCCTAGATATGATATTTCAGCAAATGTGAGCCCCCAAAGCAAGTATCCAAGCCATGTTTCCCTCTTCCTGTTCAGTCTGACCCTCAACTGAAAGTTAGGTCTAAATGAATTTGTTTCCTAAAAGGAAAAATAACTTTCTGTTTAGAATTATAGTCAAAGCATCAGAGCAAGTTTTCACAAGAAAAGAAAGCCTCAGAGATAAGAAACCCAACACACACACACACACCTAAGTCAAACAAAATGTTTGCTTGTCCCAAGTAGCTCTGACTAAACAAACAGGGACTCTTGTTGTCTCAATCCAGATCATTTTCTTGACTCAGATTATATACAAAGTAAAGCCCTGGTCACTTGCAAAGTGCTTAGTACAGTGACTGGACTGGCATACAGCAGGTGTCTGACAATAAATGTTTATTCCCTTCCCTTTCCCCACTTCCCAGTGGGGTAAAGAGTGCTGGTGTGTGGATGACCCATGTTGAAATCCTATTTCATATATTTACCAGCTCTGTGAGGCTGGGCAAGTCACTTGACCTGTCTCTCAGCCTCAGTTTCCTCATCTGTAAAGATGGGAAAAACAACGCCTACCTCACACAGTTGTGAGAATTAAATGAGATATGTATAGTAATTTGCAAACGTTAACGCACTCTATAAATGCTACTTATCATCATCACCATCATCTTCACCCAATTAAGAAATTTTCAAAACTTCCCTTTGTAATTTCTTTTAAAGCCCTTCATATCTAACTTAGATATATCTAGCTTCAGTTTCAACTCATGTCCTCTTATCTAACTTCACTGAATCCCCACAGATGGTCGCTATTCTGTTTATCAGAAATATGGCAACTCTAATACATGCTACCGAAATACACTTAGAGTAAGTCCAGTTACATCACCTTCTACGGTTAAAGAAAGTATGGAAGAACCAATGATATAGACAGGCCATGAATTCCTCTCAAAGTCAGGAGAATTCAAGAACACATTGGGTGTACTCCCATGCCTTCCTTTATGGAAGGACAAGAGTGACACAGGATGGGCAAGTATCAAGGGGTGGTGATCTTCACAAATGGAGGAAATAACTTCCAAGATGAAATCAGAGATCCACCTGAACAGGAATAATCTATCTTCTAAATTTTAATTAATATTGCCAGTGTTGTAGTATTTGCTTAACCATAGTGCTATGAAGAATTACTATTAATTAATCAACTTGGCAGCAATCTAGACAGGCATACTGTCACAAGTGTCCCTTGCAAAGAGAAGTAACTTGAGAATAAACTCAGCACTCCACTGGCAGTTAGGACACTGCTTCAGTGTGACCCGAAGATAACTCCCAGAAGTTCTCTTTGCTGCCACCCTGTACATGGAGATACTCAGGCAATGATGCAGGTTTATCAAATAGCATCATTCGCAATGGCATATGTTGTCCCTCACTCTTAAAGAGGACCAAAATGGCATCACAATGTCGTGGCTGATCAGACCTGTAGGAGCTTGAAAGGCTCTACCACAGGTCACACCCAGACAATCCATATAATCAGGAATTAGGAAACTGGGAATAATGGCGAAACAGAATGATTACAAAGAATGTTTTATATATGAAGCACTATATAATAAAGTATTTTTTTTAAATTATCTGCAATAGAAAAAAGGGCATTGAGAAACAAACAACTCTTCAAATATGAAAAGTCGAAATACTTCAGCCATTATCTAAACTTGGTTACTAAACAATAACACACAAGTATAGCTCTCTGCTTTAACTCTTGCCCTCATGTTCACTGAGGAGAAAGCTTTGAATGATGAAAAATCCTTAAGGACGCTTCCTCTACAACACTTCAAAGAAACAAACAACAGCAAAAAACGCCTATGCTATAACCTATCATAAAATATCTCAATAACCACTGTGTAGCGGGGTCACTGTATGTAAAAGAATATGGAGCTTTTCTGCGTGACAGTAATTCATTCTGAGTGTACCATAAATTCTGCCTGCTTTATTACACAAATAGAACTCATCTGGAATCACTGCGTGACACAGTTCAAGAACTCGGCTATATATAGAGCCTGGGCAAATTCCCCAAATCTTCACTCTATTAATAAAATGAGATCAAAAGATAGCTGATGAAATATGCATTTACAATGAAAATTATTTTAAATAAGATAACATTATGACTAATATCCATTTATGTGCCTATTCATTTTAAGACTAAAACCACAGTAAACAAGATCTGGGAGCTTAACAAAATAAAACCATTTTGTAAATCGTGGAAAGCTATTCAACTACTTACACTGGGCAAGAAACTCATGCTAAGTGAGAAGAAAAAGAATTTTTTTCTTTATTTTATTCATAGAGTACCTCCATTGGGGAAGGCAGGCTAATTGGGGGAAAGAGAAAAAAAAAACATTCAGGCTAGCTAAGGTTTGTTTTCCTTACAAAGCTAGGTTAAGACAACTAGGCATACTGTCACAATTCCCATAAGCTCTTTGCCACTTTTACTGCTTTTTGTATTGCAAAAGAGAACCCACAAGCTGTGGAATTGCTCACATTCTGTGAGTACTGAGAATAAATGTGGAAATCTGCCTTTCCAGGGAGTCATATCCAGGGAGGTACTGGTCCTCAGAAATCTTCTCCACAGATAAAGCCACCTTTGCAATCAACCAGCAATAGGAAGAGAAAACCAGAAATTGTGCTACTATTATGAATCCTCTTAGGACACTGAATGACTTTCTTTTGAGGAGATGCCTCCCCGGTTACAATTCCAGTAAAGAGAGAGATGTCATTGAGAAGTGGTAAAGGTATAAATATACAAAAGAAAGAATGATCACACTTCCACTAAAAAACTGGGTAAACCTCAGTCAAGTCATTTTCCCCTCACTCTGCCTCGGGCTCCTAAATCTATCACAAAAGCTGACTTACTCATCTAACGTTATTTACAGATTTAATATTCTATGATTTGATGACTCTATTTTAGAGGGTTCAGGTCACCCCATCAGACCCTGCCCTCCTCAAAAAAAAATGTTCTTTTCTAAATATCAACTGGAACTGGTTTTATCAGAGAAGAAGGAGGAAGCTGGTGAGGAGATTTTCCAGTACATAGAGAGGGTCCTCAAACTGCTGAGGCAACAAAAAAGAAGAATGATAAATGGTGAGTGGTCTTCTGTGTTTATATGCAAGACTTCAAACCAAAAAGACTACTCATAAATACATGGCTTATTAAAAAAAAAGTCAGTTAAAGGGTATCACTAATACACAAACATTACACACCACACACTAATTCACAAGTAAACTCAAAATGTATTTTCACGTAAAAATAATGTCATATATAGTCATTTGTACCATTATGGAAGGAATAACCCATTTCGGCTACAACTTACCATCACCTGCCTGCCAAGTTCTAACTTGGGAACTTTCTTACGCACATACAAAAACTGCTGATACCTGTGTTTGGCAGGGGCTTTGTTTTATTTCAGCTTTTTAATCCCTGTCCCCTCCCCCAAGCCAGCACTGGGCATTCAGCAGGCACTTTAAAAATGTATGTTTCCTCGGTCCCTGAAGCAGTAACAGCTGGGCAGAGAAAGTAAGAACAATGGTTTTTGTCTAATGCAGCACTTCCCCCAAAGGGAACAGATGATCCTAGGCCAACAAAACTTGATAACTGGACATTTGCATGACAAAAAGTGCTTCTCTAGGGCAATCACTCCCCAGTGTTCAAAAATGAAGAAACATTCTTAGGAGTGGCTCCAGCTCACCCAGAAGGCTCAGCCAGCATGGTCCCAGGGCAAGGCACTAGAGGCCAGTGTTCCTCCTATCCCTGAAGTCAACCGCTGCTCAAGTTAAGAATTCACTGTTTCCAAAAATCTCTAATTGAGTAGCAGGGGTTCCCAATTTACATTATTAACTAGAAAAATCATTCATCACTGCTCCAATAAATGGAAACCTCTCTCCTGGTAAACCTGCTAAGAAAGAATACGAGTGGGTCAAATCAGGAGTGACATCTGTACTGGACACTCTAATAACCAGACCTCTTCAAAAACTTTCATCTATAACAGACACTAAAAACGACCAGTCCCTCTTCTGCCTTTTTATAAATTAGAAGTACTTTTTTTTTTTAAAGAAAACACATCTTGCAAAAAAAAAAAAAAATTGCTGCAAAAACTGAGCTTGTGTAACCAGCCTCTTAATTATGCAAATACCAAGTGTAAAGGAGTACCTGAGCCAATTCCAAATTGGGCAATCAATCCCTTCGAAAATCTCCCTCTTAGAGGAGAGAATGTAAAATGTCTGGCGAGATTATCAAGTCATATTGTATTATCTAGCCCAAACAAGAGTACATATGATGTTTAAGGAAACAACACTAAAAAGATGTGTTAGAACATAATCAGCTCTGTTGAAACACTCTGCATACTGGCTGTTCTAAACACTAGGAAAGCCAGTGAAGGGGAAATCTCTACTGCAGAGTCCCAGGGAGCTGAAGAAGGCTATTTCATTATGTTCCCTTTTCACACAAAGCTGGACTTGGGAGTCGGACGGACCTGGGTTCAAACCCCAACTCTGACACTTGTTGGATGTGTAACAACTACTGCCATGGCACAGAAGCCACCTCATGTCTCCAAGCAGATTTCTTCTTCTGTAAAAGGCCAACAATACCTGTGGAATGTACCTCCCAGGGTGGCTGTTGTAAGCCTTCAAGTACCAGAAAGGCTGACATTTAGCCAGCTAACATCATCATCATTCTAGCTAGGAGTCTCTGGGGTGTTTTCCGGATCAAAGGCTATTAGGAGAGTATGAATAGATCCAGGAGTTTGCTGGAGATGACTCAAACCACAGGTCTGATTGTTAAAATTTTGGTGTGAGAATTTACACCTGGGATATCTGCAAACACTACAAATTCAGGACTTGATTTATTGTTTTGTTGACTGCCTAAACTTGAGAAAATGATCAAGAAAATGTTAATAATGTGGATTAAATATGATGCCCTATGTATTTTATTTATTTATTTTGAGGGACTGGTTATTAAACATTTACTAGCACTAGCAATAAATCATTAATGTTGCTTCTACTCCCAAACCCCATGATCCCTCAATTTCATTGCCACCTAACTGCCCAGTCCTCCAATACAGCTCTTGGATAATCTATACCTGGGATTCCATACTCACTATTCCAGAGGTGACCCTCCTGCTTCATACCATTTATTTCTTGCATCTAATGTCTCATTATCTTAAATTATCACTACGGAGTTTGTTTTCCATGCTTAGTAAAAACTCAGTGAATACTATGGAATGCTCTAGGCTAGAACACCATAGTGAGCCTCAGCAAGCAAAGGAGAACTGGCCAGAGGAGACAGAACCATCTTTGCCATTTTATAATTTTGTTTGCTTTGCTGCTTTGAAACACTTTAATATTCCAAAGATATGTGATTTCATGAAGGTAGGTAAATCCTTAGCTAACACAGATCACACACCCTTCCCTACACCTCACTAGAGGGTCTTCGTGAGAGGCAGGGGCTGAAAATTTCACCTCCCCCTTTTGGTAATAAGTTTATCCAAACTGCCCTGGAGTGGTCCTCAAATGACAGACATCCAAGTCTTTCCCTGGGCCAATTCTCAAAGCTCTCTCAGCTAACTGAGCCCTGCTGGAGCTTACCTTCCACTGACATGGCCCACAGAGTCCAGGGTCACTGTCCCACCTGTAGCTACCACTTTGCCCAATAAGATCTGAATGGATTCGCCGTAAGACATGCTGGCACCAGTGTTGTCATCATATAATGACCCCCAGGATTACATTTATCATGGGAATCATCAGATCATACATCTAGGGTTGGAAAGTTGTGGTCACACTCTTCAAAGTTACTGGAGATTTTGGAGGGAAAGAGAACAGAATGCACAATTTGTTGCCAAATTCTACAACACAGAAGAACAGGAAGATGTCTCTACATTCATGCAGTGATGAAAGTCAATCATAGCAACTTGTAGTAGAACATTTCCCCCACCTAAACGATCATCAGCTAAATGACAATTGCTAACTTTCCCAAACATCAACATTGAATTGTATTTCATCAATAAAGAATAAATGAGATAGGCCTCAGGAATGAGAGGAACAATTCAAAGATACTCCTCAAAAGCAACACCACCACCACAAATACCAAAAGTTTTCCACTGGAATGAATGTCAAAGGAAATCAAACTATCTATAATCATTTATTTATATTTACCATGTACTGTATGGGGGATACTAAAAGATAATGTGTTCCATGTGCATTGCAACTATGATAACTATTATCAACTTCTGTGAATAAGTCCTTGTTTATAGACAAGGGAGGAAGAATGGTTCCATTGGAAGAACAAATGCTTCAAAATCAGAGAAGCTAAGTTAAAATCTTAGGGGGTTGGTACCTGTGTGACCTTTCTGCAGACCTCTAGTCTCACATCTCCAAATGACTTTAAGACATCTCAAACTGGATAGCCAGGGGACATCTTAAACTCAATATATCTAAAACAGAACTCTCCTCCTAAAACCTCCCACCACCACCACGCCCCACCCCCCTCACCTTTCTTATTACTGTAGAGGGCAAGACCATCCTCCCAGTCCCTCAGGGGACTCCTCACAACCTAGGAGTCATCCTGGACCCCTCACTATCTCTCATCCTGCATATCCAAGCTGCTGCCAAGGTCTGCTGACTTTACCTCTGAACATCTCTCAGATAAGCCCCCTCCCCCATGACACTGCCATCACTCCAGTGCAGTGCAGGCTGTCATCACCTCATTCCCAGACTACTACAATAGCCTGCTGGTGGATCTGCCTGCCAAGTCTCTCCCCACTCTAATCCATCCACCATTCAGCCATGAAAGCGATTGTCCTAAAGCACAGGTTCCCCCATGTCAGCCCCCTACTCAATAAACTCCGTTGGCTCCCTACTGCTTACAGGATCAAAATCGAAATCTTCCGTTCAGCATTCAAAGCCCTTTATAATGTAGCCCCAGCTCCTACCTTTCCAGGCTTCTTACACCTTACCCACCCCCAACAAGCACTTTTCAAACTGGCAACACTGGCCTCCTGGCTGTCCCAGGAACAGGACAGTACATGTCCGAGCTCTAAGCATTTTCTATGGCTATCCCCCATACCTGGAATGCTCTCTCTCCTCATCTCCACTTATTGCTTTCCCTGGCTTCAAGTCTCAATTAATTCTCATCTTCTACAAGAAGTCTTTCCCAATCCCTCTTAATTCTAGTGCTTAATAAATGTCGACTGACTGACCTTGATTAACCTGCTCTAGTTTCCTCATATGTAAAATGAGGGGTTTGGACTAGAAGATGCTCCCTTCTATATATGAGTCTATGAAATACTTGTCAATTCATCACCCCCATATACTTGGGCTACTTCTGTATTTAAAGATAGAGGTTGTTTAACAGTAAGTTCTTGGCCCTAGCATTCACTGCATCCCATTCAATGACAATAGCTCAGAATGTTCAGAAAAGAAGATATAAAAACAAAAGGCATTAAAATAAAACATCTTTTAAAATTAAGGTTAAGTTTTTCAATAAATAGTAATAACACTTAGTCATAGGTAAATGGCTTACCCATTAATAAAAGCTTATGTAGGTCTGAAAACATGGGTTTCATGGCTTAGTACACTCAAAAAACTAAGTTATCTCTTTAGAAATAGATATTTATGTCAAATGAGTAAGTACCTTGATGATTAAAAAGGAATACAAAACCCTCACTTCCTTCAACGGTAAGATCATTTCCTCACTGGCTCTCACTAACCCTCTTCTAGCCCACCTTATGATACTATGGCAAGAACAATGGATTGGGAGTCAGAAGACAGGAATTAAATCCTAGTTCCATCCCTTACTCCCTGTCTAACTCTGGGGATGTCATTTAACCTCTTCTGGGACTCAGTTTCCTCAACTGTAAAATGAGGGGAGGGGACCAAGTGGCCTTGGAAGTTCCTTCCAAGTTCTAAATCTATGATCCCAGCTGCCCTTTCAAATGGATGAGGTCTATGGCAACGAGGAGAAAGAAAATAGATGAGCCTGAGTCTCTCCTCATGATTACATATTACTGTGTTTAAATCTTCAATTCCATAACACTGAAACAAACAAGCAATAGCATCCATGAAGATCAACAATGTTCCACTTGACCCCACTTCAGAAATGATCAAGCACATGTGGTGAGGAAAACAGAATAAAAATCAGAAATATGAACAGAGGACTTGGCCATATGCTGAGCTCCTAATTCTTTTCCATTCTTATTTCCCAAAGTCACCCAAGACCATCCTCAAAGACCTCCTCCTTTGCTCTAGTCTCTAAGGAAGAAAGTACCCATCTTCTTTGTCAAACCCAACACCTCTACTTCTACCTGACTCCATGTGATACCATCTCCTCCAGCAGACTGACCCCACAGTTATCCCTCCCCAAACCCTTCTCTGTTCTTCAGTCTCTCCACAGAGACTCCATATATTTTCTCTATAGTCTTACCTATTTCCCTATAAATATACTCAGGGCTCCCCATCCTTAAAAGAAAAACAAACCTTCACTCAATCTTACCATTCCCTCGATTTCTTTCCCTCTCTCCTCCCTTAATCAAACTTCTAGAATAAGCTATCTTCCCTCATTACTACCTCTACTTCCTTAATTCTCAACCTTTTGCAATCTAGCTTTCAACACCACCAGCTACATTGAAACTGTTGTCTACAAGGTTATTTCTATTTCTCAGGGTTCATCCTTCAATTCTCACTTATCACCTCTACCTCCCACTATCCTTTGCTTTCCTCAAAGGTCAGCTTAAATACCACCATACATGAGGTCTTTTAATTTTCTGATGCTATTATCCACAGCTGTTCGTGTTCCCCACATACTACCTTGTAATTTACTTTTTACTTTGTATATATTTTTATATATTTATGTATATGTCATCTCTCCTCAATAGCATTTAAATTCCTGAAGGACAAGATCAGTTTCCCTTTTCTTACTGTCTTTACAGCCACAGCACAGCATATAATTTGCATTTAATAAATGGTTGTCCATTTATTGTTGTGGTGGCTTGACCACTTCTTCCTCCCTAAATACTGTCTCTTCCCTGGGTTTCCCTGACACTGCTTGCTTTATTTATTTATTTATCCTATCTTAACCTGCCTAATTTTTCTCATCATTCATGTCCTACATTCTATATGTATCCAGGGCTTTGTCCTGGACCCTCTTCTCTCTTCTCTATAAGCTCTCTATCTGGGTGATCTCATCAAATCCCATTCATTCAATTATCTCTTTACAGATGACTCTCAATTCTATATATCCAACATGCCTCTCTCCAACTGCTCTTCTGCGATATGGATATATAGATGTGTGTGTATCCACTTGACTGTCCCAAAGATATCTGAAACTTAACATATCTAAAAGATAACCCAAGCCAGTCTTCTGAATTTCCCTAGCATATCATAAGGGACCCTCCCCTTTCCAGTTACCCATGTTATCAACAGCTGCCAAGTTTCCTCAATCCCACTTCCACAATATCTCTGACACATTTTTCCCCTCCTCTATGCTCACACAACCACTACCATGGAGCTCATTCTCCATCACTTGAACCATACTGCAATAGCTCCCTAACTGATCTGGCTACCACTACTCTCACCCCTTCCCAAGATACCATCCGTACAGCTGCCAAAGTGGTATTCCTGAAGCACAAAGTCTAGCCATGTCATTTCCCAGCAGTGAATGGAGAACACATTCTAGCTTCAGGATAAAATTAAAACTCCTCTATTTAGCATTTCAATCCCTCCACTGTCTGGCTCTAATCTATTTATCCAGACTTAATTCACTTTACTCCTCCTGGAGCTATACAGCTGCCTAACTACTCTACAATGGCATGTGTAAAGGACATTCTAGGTATAGCTGGTCACACCTGTCTCAAAAAAAAAAATACACTATTTTGTGTCTCATTTTTAAATATATATTTTTAAAGCAAAGTTTAGGGGGGATTAAATTAAGTTTAATTAAATTTTTAATTTTGGGGTTTGACAAATAAAGGGGAGTATTCAACGTTTGCCTTTAAAATTTTTTTTTTCTACATCCTTGAATACACACTAATGAAATGTACTACACACACAGGACTGTACATTTCACCTCCCAAGTATCTCTGGGCCTTTTCATAAGCTCTCTCCCATGCCTGCAAAGGCTCCCAGCACCCCTCTGCCTCTCAGAATTCCTAGTTTCACCATAAGCTCAGCTCAAGAACCAAGTCTATGAGACTTTTCCTAATCAAATTCCCCAAAAGGGCTTTTTTCATATGTTTTATATTTAGCTCTGTCTATAGTGATCCCCCCCCCCCAATAGAATGAAAGTTCCTAAAGGACAGGCACTATTTAACAAATACTTAAGTAATTAATTAGTACTTGTGTTACAGATTATGGAAGGAATTGGTTAAGTCTTTCTTCCAGGCACAGCTATTAATAAGTGTTACACTTATTGCAGCTAGAACGTTAGTGAGAAAGAGGACTAGTTATAATTCTGGTAGAAGACAAGACAGTAATTTTCTTTTTTAAACTACACTTATGTGACTATGTAACCTACACTCTAACTTTAAAAGCAACAATTAAATTTATCCAGCAAAAACTTCTACCTTACTAGAAGGAGACAAGAGTGTGTTTTGGTCATGACAACCTCAAGCTTTGTAGAATTCCAAATACTACTACAAATACCAAAGGTTATGCCCAGAATTTAATGTCAAATACTAGCTCTGCCTGCCACTACCTCTTAACATAGTCATAGTAAAAATCACATAAATCTGATATATATCTCCTCTTTCTTTGTTTTGTTGGGGGTTTTTTTGATTTTTGGAGGGGAGAGGGGAAGGCATTTGGGGTTAAGTGACTTGCCCAAGGTCACATGGCTAGTTTTTTGTGTTAAGTGTTTGAGGCCAGATTTGAACTCAGGTCCTCCTGACTCCAGAGCCAGTGCTCTATTCACTGTGCCACCTAGTCACCCCATATCTTGTCTTTCTAATCAAGGAAATGATAGCACAGACTATCCACCAAAGGAAATTAAGAATTAACGAATGCCATGACTAACCCAATATATCATAGGATCAGGCAGCTAGGTTAGCACCATGAAAGGAGTTCCAGGCCTAGAGGCAGGAAGAATGAGTTCAGATCCTGCCTCAGGCATTTATTAGCTCTGCATGCCTGAACAAGTCAGTCACTTAATCCTGTTTGCCTCAGTTTCCTCATCTGTAAAATGAGCTGAAGAAATGACAAACCACTCCAGTTATCTTTGCCAAGAAAGTCCCAGATGGGGTCATGAAGAGTCAAACACAACTGAAAACAAGTGAACAACAACAAAATCATAGGATAATAAATTTTAGAGCTGTAAGTGATCAAGTTCAATCTTTTCATTTTACAGATAAAGAAATTAAAGTACAGAGAGGATAAATAACTTAACCGGAGTCACCCAGTAATTATTATCGTTGGCAGAATATGAACCCAGGTCTTTCTGACTCCACACTCAGTGCCCAATCCACTACTCCAAGTTCTTTTTATCAGTAACTCAAGGGCCTGTGATTTCAACAGTGTAGGAATTCCCACACAAAAGATGTTTCAACAGGGGTGGCTAGGTGGCACAGTGAATAGTGCACCAGGCCTGGAGTCAGAAGAACCTGAGTTCAAATCCGGCCTCAAACACTTAACACATTAGCTGTGTGACCCTGGGTAAGTCACTTAACCCCAACTGCCCCGCAAAAAAAAAAAAAAAAAAAAAAAAAGATTTTTTCAAAAAAAGGTATTTTAACACTTGTATCTTAAAGTCTTAGAAAGATGGTCTCAACCAAAATAGAATGTGCTTTTGTCCATGGTCACACAGCTATTAAATCAGAGAAGCAGGAGATGAACCTAGTTATTCCTCCTGATGCCAACCAGTAGTCTACCCAGTAAGCCATGCTGCCCTTAATAAAATTCTGCCTTAATGTTAAATTAATATAAGTAAGCTAATTCTCAATTAATAATCCATAATAATGGAGGGAAAGTGATACAAATAATAAAAACTATAAATAACTTTATAAGTTGGTATGAATGTCCCAAATTTTAAAAGCAGATTATATTTCTAATCAGCTTCCACTTTGGCTAACATTAAAATTCACATATATTTCCTGAATACACAACAGTAGCAAGGGAAGATGGCTTAAGGATATGGAGAAATAGAATGGGATAAATGAAAAAGAAACCAGTCTTAGAGAAAGGGAACCCCAAATTAAAATCTAAGCTATGACATTAACTCTAAAAAAAGTCATTTAGCCATACAGAGCCCCAATCTCTTCACCTGTAAAATGGAGGTAATAATACTAATACTATCTCTCTCACAAGGCTGTCATAAGGAATATGATTTGTATTTATCAATGTATTAGAAAAATCCAAGTTTTTCTGTTATGCTGAGTGACAGAAAGAAACAGGCCTGGGTTTAAAATTTGCTTTGTAAAATCTACACATAGTTTCCCATGACCAAATGATTTCTCAAAAAAAAAAAAAAAACCAACTCTGTGCAGAAACAGACATAGAATCAGCTATTTTCTTTTTAACAATCTTTAATACATGAGGATCCAGAAGGGAGTTACTGAACTCTTGAACACAATACAGAATAAACATTTCTAGGGGCCAGGGCTACACCATCAGACCTTGATGCAGACGGCTCTTGGCTGGAGAGTAACCGTTGATAAATTCTTCCATTGAAAGAGACTCATAATTCTTCCATTTGTAAATTAAACTAAGGAGAATGTAAAATGATTCAGAAAGACAATCTGGCTAATAAATCCTTTACAACCTTCACTGGAATCCAGGTAGCACTAACCCACCTGAGTTTATCTTGACTAGCTCACAGCAAGTACAACTATCCAAGCAGTCACTGGGCTACCCAGAGCAATAAATGATTTCCCTGCAAACCACCATGATTAATCACCAGCCTTCAGTTAAAGTCAATATCCCACTCACATCATGTTGGCAAAAAGAAAAATTTGGTAATGAGAAATGGCTTTACTTTATCTAGACGGAAGACATATAAATTACAATCAGATTATGTAGATAAAATACAAGAGCTAAATTTATCTGCTGTGACTACAGTTGTCACAGCCATCTTTTAATGCCTCTAAAAGGATTCATATTAGTGCCAGTGTCAGAGGAGAGCTTTATAAATAAGAGAATAAAAACATCTGAAACTACAAATTTGTAATCCACACAAGTATCTTTCTTTCCCTTTCCAATAGCCATCATCATTCACATAGGCAAAGCAGGCTATGACCACTCTCCAAAGCAGTAAACCCCCTTGATGAGTAGTTTAGGTCGTTAAGTTTGGGAAGAAAGTTACTCATGAGGGCAGATGATAGGGAAAGAAGGGATTCAAGTGGCATTGTTTATAAGAGGAATCTAGATGAGAGTGGCACAGTGAACAGAGCACTGGACCCCAAGTCAGGAAGACATGAGCTTAAATCCAGCCTCAGACACCTATTAGTGGTGTGACCCTAGGAAAGTTACTAAACCCACTTGTCTCAATTTTCTCTTCTGTAAAATGGGGCATAATAATAGTAGCACCTACTTTTAGCAGTGGATTGAGCACTAGAAATAGAATCAGAAAGACTCAAGTTCAAATCCTACCATAAATATTAATTACCATGTTTCCCCAATAATAAGACACTGTCTTATTATTTTTTTTTGGACAGAAAAACACCAGAGGGCTTATTTTAATGAACATTGACAGCAATTTTAATAAACAGGTAAATGTGAACCAAAAAATGTACCTTTATTCAATAAGCAAATCACTGGGGAAGAACAGGCTGACGCGCTCACTGCTGCAGCTCTGATTGGATGCAGCTCGGAGAGCGGCGTGCGTTTCACCGGGGAGGGGGGCGGATGGTGCATACAGAGGGTACTGTAATGTAGCATATAGCACAGGGGATCACCTTCACTACAGT
>NW_027186523.1:8224341-8319951 GCF_028583685.1 Petaurus breviceps papuanus
CAGGGGATCACCTTCACTACAGTAGCAATCTCAATAGGGCTTATTTTTGGGGGAGGGCTTATTTTAGAGGAATCTTACACAGTAAGGGGAGGGCTTATTTTCGGGGTAGGTCTTATTATCGGGGAAACACGGTAGCTCTGCGGCCCTGATGTACTTTAATTTCTTCATCTGTAAAATGAGAAAACTAGACCCACTGACCTACCTCTAAGGTCCCTTCCAGCTCGCAAATCTAGAATCCCATGAACTATCAAGTCAGTTATGCCATTCGTTAATTCCCAGTTTCCTATTAGAACAATAATGACACAATCATTTTCTTGATTAAAAAGAGAAGATAGATTAATGTGACTTTTACTATGGCTATGTTAAGAGGGAGTGGCCGACAGCTAGTTGCTATGAGATGGTAGTGAGATTGTTGTGAGGAACAAATGAGAATTATTTGTAAAATGTTTTGAAAAATTAAACTTTATATAAATGGTGGTGGTAGTGGGAGAAGAAGGTAGTGGTGACAGTGGTGGTAGATGGTAGTGGTGGTGTAGTAGTAGTAGAAGATGGTGGTGGTGGTGGTGGTGGTGGTGGTAATAGTAGCAGCAGCAGCCGCAGCAGTAGTAGTAGTAGTAGTAGAAGATGGTAGTGGTGGTGGCAGTGGTGGTGTTGGTGGTAGTAGTAGAAGATGGTAGTGGTGGTGGTGTTAGTAATAGTGGTAGTGGTGATGATGGTGGTGGTGGTGAAAACCCAGAGGTTGAAGCAAAGCAGATCATTCAAATAAAGATCAACAGAAAGAAAAACAGTTAACTAGGCAAATGCTCCAGAGAAATTAGGAAGAAGGGGAAAATAGAAAAGAAATCTGTAAATAGATCAGGAATTAGTCATGGAGATATGATTTAGCAGTGATGAAGGATGTATAATATCCAGACATATACAGATGCTCTACTCCTACAATATGGAAAGTATCTGACAAAAACATGAATACAATATGGAAAGTATCTGATAAACTCCTTCATTGCCTCAACAATAATCCCATTTTACAGAAAGTAGAGGAATCAACAAGAGGAAGAGTTTACTATTCTAGACTTTATTCCAAACATCGAGGAAGAACTCGATATTGGTGCAGAAATGAAAAGAACACTGGTGAGAGAACACTTCATCTTAAAATTTGCCAAAGAGAAGGAAAAGAAATCTGCATATGGTCTGACACAGACCTCCAATTTGGGGAAAGCTAAGTTTGGAAAGATTCACTCTTCTGCCCTAACATGCTAGACAGGGAAGACAGCTCAAGAGGAATGGGAAGAAATTAAAAGTGAAATTCAGAAGATGTGAACAGAAAGAATTCTACTGAGGAAGGAGTGAGGAAGCTGTCCAAAGAGAACAAAGTACAGGGCTATATTTACAACACATGGGAGAAAATGGAAACAAGAGTAAATAACTAAGAATGAATACAGAAGATGGGAACAGTTTTGTAGTAACTGTGTCATGAACAGGAAATCTTAAGAATGAGCTGTAGCTCACTATTAATGGTGCTGACGACAGGAAAAAAAAGTCTTGTGAGGTTATACCTAAGGCAGGGTCAAACAGTAATAATATCAATAATGGTAAGCAGTAAAAAGGCAGAACTAATCAAAGTTTATTTTCTTTTTTTTTCTGCTAAAAAGAATGACCATAATAGGAAAGAAAACAAAAGTAGCTAATAGGGAGTTATAAGCCAAAAGAAGTGAGGAACTGATGATTAAGAGAATACCTCACTCCTCTTACTACATCACTAAAGCTAAACAAAAGGAATCCCATAATGGGGCAGCTAGGTGACACAGTGAATAGAGCACCAGCCCTGGATTTAGGAGAACCTGGGTTCGGATCTGGCCTCAGGCACTTAACACAAAAAAAACTAGCTGTGTGACCTTGGGCAAGTCACTTAACCCCAACTGCCCTCCAAAAAGCAAAAAAAAAAAAAAAAAGGAATCCCACAGCATTAAAACAAGTGGGTATGATTCCTGAGGCCACTTTCTGAATGACAGGCAAAAATACTAGTGGGCTACAGGACTCAGACAAATACCCTAATTTAAAAAAAAAAAAGAGGGGAGGGGGAAGAGCAAGGAGAAGGAGGAGGAGGAAGAGGAGAAGAAGAAGGAAAAGGAAAAGAAAAAGAAAGACAGCTCTGCAAATCATAGGCCAGCGAGCTTGGCCTTGATTCCAACAAAAATTCCACTCCTCTTCTTCCCTCCTACCATGAAGTTATCACCAGCTTTACTTTTCCTCCATTCAGAATCAACTTTACTAGTTAACTTGTTTGAATGTACACTGTCCTTAACCCTAAAATCGCTGCCCCCCCCCCCACACACACACACACTTTTGTTATTCATGTTATGACAATCTTTAATCCAGGGTCACTCCCACCATCCACCTAAAGCATCCTTACTCCCAAGCAACAATGTCTGCAGTGGCTAGTCAGAATGAGCTGAGGCTGTCCGGGTCTAAACCAGTTGAAGAAAAGAGAGGGTTTGGTTTTACATTTGTCCACATATATTGGAGAATGGAAAATGATTAAAGAAAGGGTAAGACCAATGCTCAGAAAGGATAGGATGATGATAACCTACGTCAAATGAAAAACACCAATGTCCCCTGCTCTTTTTGCCTGTTTTCTCAAATGAGAAGAATGACGTGTGAAATGGAAATGAAAGAACAAAAGGGGCTGATACCCAAGATAATTAAGAAAATAGTCAAAGAATACTTGGCTATCCTTGTTGAGGTTAAGTCATCTGGATGAACAAGACCCTTGAGACTTGGCAGATATTACTGCTGAAGCACTATCAGTAAAATCAGAAAGATGGTGAAAATAATAGAAAAGAAACTCAGGGACAAAGTTTAAGGGCAAAGGTGAGGATTTTAGCAAATGGCAAGAGAAAGGCAAAAATATAGGTCATTTAGTTGTACTTCAAATCCTTGAAAAATCCTACAGAATATAAAAATATCGTTAGTGAGTATTTAGAAATGTTGTTTGTGGTGATAAGACTATGGCTTGATGAAGAATGGTTCACACCAGACAAGGATTTCCTTTTTGGATGGAAGAACTAACAGGGAAACCAGGAAAATGCTATAGAAGTTGTAAAAATTGTTGCCCTAGGTTTTTAGCAAGATATTCGATAAAGCCTACCATGTTCTTCTTGTGGAAAAGATAGTGATGTGGGTTAGATGATATGAAACTGACTGGATAGCAAGACTCAAATTTGGCTCGATGGAGATCTCCAGGAAAGTACCCCAAGGTTCTGTGATTGATGCCACCCTACATTGTTTAAACATTTTTATCAACAACTTGGATAAAGAAAAGCTTCCATACTTAGAAAACTTTCACCTGACATAAAGATGTAAGAGATCATTCACACACCAAGTAAACAATTTAGGGTCCTTCCCAAAAAAGTTATATCATAGGGTCACAGATTTAGAGCTAGAAGGGGTCTTGAGGCCACTGATCCCAAAACCTTATTTTATCAAAAATAAAAAATTAAGGCACACAGAAGTTAAGTACAGGGTCACATGCTAAGGGTCTGACGCTGGATATGAACTAAGTCGTCCTGAATACAAGTCCAGCACACTATTCACTGTGTCACCTGACTGCCCCAACAGGCTAAATCACTAAGCTAGATCTAATCAAGTGAAATCAAGCAGAGATAAATGCAAAGTCTTACTCTTGGATTTAAAAAAAAATCAACTTCACAAGTACAAAAATGAAGAAGTTCTATAGCTAGATAGAGGTCTTTCTGAAAAAGATGAGTCAACAATGTGTGAAGGCAGACGAAAATCTGATGAGCATATTAAGAGTGTTGGGACTTCCAGGAATAAGGAAGTAATCATTCTGCCATACAGTTCCCAGCTGTATATATTGAAGTACTCTGTTTGGTGCTGGGTGGTACATTTTAGAAGCGCTATTGATCAACTGAAGGGTAACCAGAAGAGAGCAAACCAACCTGATGAAGAATCATGAACTGATGCCACATGGAAGAATTAGGTCAAAGAATCAGGGATTTTAAGCCTAGAGAATGGAAGACTCAGGAGGACAGGACAACTGTATGGAAATGGCTGCAATATGGGAAAGCAGTTTAGCTTGGTCTGCTTGGCTCTAGAAGACAGAATTAAGAACAATGTGGGGTACTTATAAGAGGCAACAGGCACATTGATGAGATCACTCATACACTGAAAAATGTGATCAGATGGAATGACTTTATCTTTAACTGTTTATTGGTCTATAACACACACAATTAACATCTAAAGGTAAAAAAAAAAAAAGATAGCAGACTTGATCTAATTTAACATTTCTGTTTCCAACCTAATGGTCTATTCAATCATCAGATGGTTCCTGCCCTTCTAGGAGCTCTAGGACACCAAAATGGTGTTTGTTGATTTTGGCAAGATGAAAATTATGTTTTGGTTCAATTCTCCATTAACCTTAATTAGCCTTAAACTTAAGAAAAGAATAATCCTGAAGTCAGGTGCTAGGCACATAGCACACTCGAGTATAAGCAGAGCAAGGCAGTATTTCATACTGAGAGGATTATTGTGTAGCACCTAAGATCAGTGAAGTAGGAATACAGACCTGAAGAATTAGTTCCCTTCAGGTGAAAGAGGAGATTAAATTATTGAGACTATAATGTAATGATTTAAAAGAGCCCTATCCTGAAATGAAAGGATCCCTTTCAGCTTTCAATTTCTGTTGTTCTTGGGACTCCTGGAAAGTCATCCAACAGTACCGTTATTTGACTTCTTGCCATATTCACAAACTAAAATCTTTGTTGGGCTTGCAATTGTAAGATTTGCTATATTATCTTCATCGTGACTGACATCACTACATCTTATCTCTAAAGGATCTTATCAAGCACAGACCACAGAACCACTTAACTTTAGAGCTGAGAGCTGAAACAGTTCCCAGAGGTCATTCCACACCTGAAAAAAGATACCCTTGCCAGCATATCACAAGACATTAGGTGAGGGGCAGCTAGGTGGTGAAGTGAATAGAGCAGCAGCCCCAGAGTGAGGAGGATCTGAGTTCAAATCCAGCCTCAAACACTTGACACTTGCTAGCTGTGTAACCTTAGGCAAGTCACTTAACCCCATTGCCTCACCTTCCCCCACCACTCCCCCCACCAAAAAGACTTCAGGTGAGATGAAACCTACTGCCTTCTGAGGCAGCTCACTCCACCTCTGATTAGTTCTAATGATTAAGTACACATAGCTTTTATCAAGCCCAGATTTGCCTTTTTGCAGCTTTCTCATAACAATGCTCCTAAATCAGGCCTCAGACACAAATTAGAGCAATGCAAACACCTCCTTCCATTCAGTAACCCTTCAGATACTTGAAGGTGGCAAACCTATAGCATCTCTTCTCAAAGCCAATCATCACTAATTCTTTCAGTTGATCCTTAAGCGTTATGAGAACAAAGCCATTCACTCCTCTGTCTGCTCCATTCTGGACTACACTTTAGATCATCACTGTCCTTCCTAAAACATGATGCCTAGAAATGAAAACAACATCCAGGTGTGGTCCAAGCAGAACAAAACACAGCAGGAAGGTCCCACCCTTATTTTGAGATATTGCCTGTCCTTATTGCTTACAAAACCAAGACCATCTGCACTTTCTTGGGTGCCATATCACACTAGTGACTTATTTTGAGCTTGTATCACACTAAAATCCCTGATATCTTTTTCAAACTGCTATTTATCTACACCTCCTTTACCTTGCATAAAGGTAATTCTCTCTGTATACACTATTACTATATTGCCTAAAATAGATATATTTGAGAATAGACCCCAACTATGATATAATTTCAAATCTGCCCAGGGTATGCCCGTCAAACAAATAAATATATTAGAAGCCTAATATAACATAGGAAGTCTATGAACTATATATACAAAAGCAGTGTCAAAAAAAAGGGTTTCACTCTATTGTCAGAAGATAAAAAAAAATTCTTTTTCAAAAGGGCAACAGATGGAATAAGACAGATGGAACTTACAACATTCAACAGGCTTAGCTGTTTCCACTTGCTTGGTTTCAAAATAATTCAATCTGCAAACCTGGTTTCAGCAGTTTAATAAAAATCCTCACAACATTAACAAAACAACAAGGCCACTGTTCCATTATCTCTACTTAATATAAGAGCAAATTTTAGGCAAGTGAACATCAGTAATGAATGGTCTTACACAAGACTAATCAAGCCACTGTACTTTGATTTCTTAATGATTATTTGATTGCTGGGATTTACATGCAGAAAAAAAAATATTGCTATCTGCTTCTAGAAAAGAAACCAGTGGGGACTGTTCTATAATATAAATAAACAGAGATGAAAAGGGCTGTATTAGTTAGCCAAGAATACCTGAAGAAGGTAATAACCAGGTCCAGTGATTGAAAATATACAGCAAAGCACAGTCGATGGCTACACAGAAAATTTGGGAGTTTATGTCAACAAGTTTATGTATGTGCACGTACAAAAATGAAGAGACAAAAATACACACGACCAGACACAAAGAACTAAATTAAATCTGACATGACAAAATCTCTAAAAGTAAAAAAAAAAAATGGGGTCCTAAACTGTGCTAATTTAAAAACAAACTAGCATATATGTGCATGACAATATCTGCCCCCCCCCGGCCCCACCCACATTCACAGAACATACATACAAAGAAATAACAGACTTCAAAGGAGTCAAAAATGCATGACTCCTCCCTCCTGCCCTGCAGAATTTCAATGTTGATCAATTTAACATTCTGTTCAATAACTGGCTGTTCAAATACCCCACGATGATAAATAGAAACAACTCAGCTCATCAAAAAGGAACCAATGGTGTCCCTAAGACATTTCATTTCCATAAAAGCAACCATCGGGGTCAACCAACATACCTAGATGATGGGATGGCCCAGTCTAGAAATGAATATTACATTCAGACATCCTTGAAAATATTGTAGGTGAAGTGTGAGATATAATCAACAGGAGATTAAATATAAAAACAATCCATGTATTTAATAAAAAAAAAATATCATCATTGCTGTTGTTGGAAATCTTCTGTTCCTAGGATATGGCATTAGGAGTTAGAATCATCCCTTTCTCTAGATTTCTTGATTTGGGTACCGTGGTATGATAGGTACCAAATGCATCATGTGATATTAAATAAATGCTTGTTGAATCATATTGCATTCTTGGAGACTCTGTTATGATTCTGGATAGTTACTTTAATGAGTGATACTTCACACTTCAAAACTTAAAATATGTTTTTAAAAAGTGTTTCAACATGTAACCAGGGAAAAATTTAAGTATGTTAAATTTCTTCAAAAAGCAAAGAGTTCATAAGAGAGCACACCTAAGAACCCTCAATGAATCCACATCATCAGGCTCAAAGGAACTGGTACTGAATGAAAGAATTTGTAGAGATGATTCTTGAGCCACTGTTGGTAATGTTTGAAAGATCCTGGAAAATGGAAGAAAAGTCTCATGACCAGAGAAAGAAAAATGTTTGCTTTCAAAAAGAGGAGAAGAAGAAAAAAGAAAAGAACAGAAGTAGAGAGAAGAGATGAAAGAAAAAAAAAGGAAAAAAAGACAAAGATAAGAAGAAAAAAGGAGAAGAGACTGCAAAGTACAGACGAGTGAGCTTGACTTTAATTTTTGGCAAAATCTGAAAACATATTAATAAGTATTTACTTAGTCAACATTTAGAAGACAAACAGTAAGCACAAATAACGATAATGGCTTCATAAGGAAAAGTAATTCTAGATTAACCTCATTTGCTTTTTGAAAGGATTATTAAACTGTAAAGTAACAAGAGAGCTATGAATAGAGTTGTAAAATATTTCAGCAAAGCATTTGACAGTCTTTCATACTATCCTTTTGGGCAAAAAAAAAGTGGGGGTGGGGATGTAGGCTAGATAACAGTTGCATGGATTTGGAACTGGTTGAAATGGCAAGATCCTAAAAATAATAAAAAATGAGTAGGAGGCTGGGGTGACCTTCTCTAGTAACTGTAAAGGAGAAGCAGTTCTCCAGAAAGTTTGATGCTCATCACAAATGAGAAATGGTAGAAGCTTTGTATATGGATGATTCTGTAAAAATTTGAGAAAAGCCGCATAGATGAGAACCTGGGTGTGCCATCAACTGGACAGATAGGTGGTGTAATGCACGGAGTGTTGGTGACAGAGGCAGGAAGACTCATCTTCCTGAGTTCAAATCTGGTTTCAAGACACTAACTAGCTAAGTGGTCCTGGGCAAGTCCCTTAACCCTGCCTGCCTCAGTTTGAGAAGGAAATGGCAAACCGCTCCAGGATCTTTGCCAAGAAAACTCCAAATGGGGTCACAAAGAGTCGGTTACAACTGAACAAAGTATAATGGAGTCAACCAGGAATGGTTCTGACAACTTCAGGTCTTGTATGCTGACAAGTGTGAGGATGACCCCAAACCAGGAAATATTCAGAAAGAAATGAAACTACTGCTGGATGGATACAATAACAACAGGTAAAGGGAAATTCCCAAATTAGGAAGAAAGGATTAAGATATTCTATGAAGAACATTTACATATGGATGATGAAATTAGCTATGTCCTATAAAGAAATGGATACTTTGAGGTAAGAGATAAAGAAGTCGAGTGAATCTAAAGAGAACAGACATGATAACAAATTTAGCTGGGATTTATCCCTGCTTCATACAAATGAGGCAAAGCAACAAGGCCCTTTGATAGAGAATTGGTTTAAACACCAAACAGCCCAAGTGATGATTTTGATGCTTGAGGAAAGTCTATGCAGTTTCTGGCACAAAGAGTACAGTGGTAGCCAACTGACTGACTTACTTCTTAGAAAAGGACCAAACGCAGAGTGTTAACAAATTCCCCTGTAGTTACATGTCACAGATCTGAGATTGAGTTATCTTGCCTTTGAAAGATTGATTCAAGTAATTATTTTTGAGTAAAAGGAAAAGGGAACATTAATTTAATATGGAATTAATTCAAATAATTACTTTAAAACAGGAGAAAAAAATAGGTAGATGCCAATTTGGAGTAGATCTCTTATGGAAAGTGCCAAGAAAATCTGGCCCTGACCCTAGTCCATTCCAATATATTTTTAACCAATTATAAAGCACTATATTTTTTTTTTTTGCTTTTTGGAGGGGAGAAGGCAGGGCAATTGGGGTTAAGTGACTTGTCCAAGGTCATAGGGCCAGTTAGTGTTACGTGTCTGAGGCTGGATTTGAACTCAGGTCCTCCTGACTCCAGGGCCAGTGCTCTACTCAATGAGCCACCTAGCTTCACCCCAGAAAGCACTTATGAAACACCTGCCATGTGCCAGGCACTATGCCTGACAAAGATCCCCAAAAAAATGGGGTCTAGGTGTAGAAAAGAATACTTTTTACAAATCCAGGCCCAAGGACAGCTATGAATTTAAATTTTAACCCCATCATTGCCACATGATATAGATCTTAGAAGCAGGAAGCTTGATAAGAATAAGAAATTCATAACTTACATTAGGAAGCAAGACTACCTTATACACACACACACACACACACACACACACACACGGAAAAATCAAAGTTCCAAGTTTAAGCTACTGAGGACTTTGAAGACCTCTATTGCATTTATTAGTGTTCAAGGTGGGGATCAGGGGGCTGGAGCCAAGATGGAAGAGTAGAAAAAGGACTTCCATGGGGCTCTGACTCCCACCCCCTCCAATTCATGTAAAAGGTGACTCTGAAGATACTTTAGAGCTACAGAACCCACAAAATGACACAGAGAAACCAACCTCCTGCTGAGGACAGCCCCGCAGGTTGGCAGAAAGTGGCCAGCACAAAGTGTAGGGAGCCAACCCCAGCCCCACTTCAGCCCAAGGTTTTAGCCTCAGGGCAGGCTTGACCAGCCCCTGGCTTGAGGGACTTCAGATCACCAGAAGCTGTGGCAGTGTCCAGAATTATAAACACATAGAGGCTAAGGATAAAGTGAGATGTCAATGCAGTGTGGACTTTGGGAACTGGCAGACTGGGAGTGCGATCCAGCCTTTATCCCCCAGAGGGAGAAGCCGCTAAGGTGCCATGGCTGTACAGCTGCCACCACGTGGCAGCTTCAGCTCCTGGCCTACAGAGTATAGGGCAACCAAGTGACCAGTCTGAGGGGTAATCACTCTTGCTTTAACCTGCTTGGATCTGGATTGCGGTCTAGGTGAAGGTCCTGTGGTGTGTGACCAGCTTGCTGGAGCGTATGGAGGCTCAGAGAGGGCACCCAACTAATACCTCCAGCAGCTGAGAAAACCCCAGAGATTGGGACAAAGCTCCCCTGCCTGGTAGCACAGTCCTCTGTGGCAAAAAGCTCAAAAGGCAAGTAACTGAGTGGCAACATGAGCAGGCAAAGGAAGCAAAGCAAGCAGAGCAATCCAAATTTACATTCCTATTTTGGGGACAAAAAGGATCAAGGCATGGAACAGGAGGAAGACAATGAAGTCAGAACTCCTGCACCAAAAGCTTCAAAGGAAAATACAAGCTGGTTACAGGCCATAGAGGACCTTAAGAAGGATATTGAAAATCAAATAAGAGAAGTGGAGGAAAAATTGGGACGGGAAATGACAATGATGAAAGAAAATCATGAAAAGAGAGTAAACAATCTGACTGAAGAAAATAACACCTTAAAAAATAGACTAACCCAATTGGCAAAAGAGGCTCAAAAAGGCAATGAGGAGAAGAATGCCTTTAAAAGCCGAATTTGCCAGATGGAAAAAGAATCTCAAAAGCTCACTGAAGAGAATTATTCCTTCAGAATTAGATTGGAGCAAATGGAAGCTATGACTTTATGAGAAATCAAGATACTATAAAACAGGTCCAAACAGATGAAAAATATAAATATCTCATTGGAAAAACCACTGACCTGGAAAATTGATCCATGAAAGATAATTTAAAAATTATTGGACTACCTGAAAGCCATGATCAAAAAAAGAACCTAGAAATCATCCTTCAAGAAATTCTCAAGGAAAATTGCCCTGGTGTTTTAGGACCAGAGGGCAAAATAGAGGTTGAAAGAATCCACCTATCACTTCCTGAAAAAAATCCCAAAAAGAAAACTCCTAGGAATATTATAGCCAGGTTCTAAAATTCCCAGATCAAGGAGAAAATATTACAAGCAGCCAGGAAGAAACAATTTGAATATTGTGGAAACACAATCAGTGGCAGCTTCTACACTGAGGATCAAAGGGCTTGGAATATGATATTCCAGAGTTCAAAGGAGCTGGAATTAAAACCAAGAATCAACTACCCAGCAAAACTGAGTATCATGTTTCAGGGGAAAATATGGTCATGCAGTGGAATAGAGGGCTTTCAAGCATTCTTGATGAAAAAATCAGAGTTGAATAGAAAATTTGACATTCAGATACAAGAAGCATGAGAAGGTAAACAGGGAAATGAAATCATAAGGAACTAAAAAAATAAAAAAGAAATCATAAGGAGCTTATCAAAGTCGAACTATTACATTCCTACATGGAAAAATGATAATTGTAACTTATGAAACGTTTCTCAGTATAAGAATAGTTGAAGGGAATAGAAATGTGTGTCTATATAAGAAGGTATATGGGCATATGAATACATATGTGAGTGTGTGTATATATGTGTACAGGCATACACAGACAGAGGGCACAGAACCAATTTAATGGTAAGGGATGATACTTAAAAGGTGAAATTAAGAGGTGAGAGAAGAATACAATGAGAGGAGATGAGGAGAGACAGAATGGGGGTAAACTATCTCATATAGAAGAGGCAAGGGAAAATGGTTACAATGGAGGGCAAGAACACGAAGGCAAAAGGGAATGAGTCAACCTTATTCTCATTGAATTTGGCTTAGGGAGGGAATGACATACACATTAAATAGGGTATCACCTATTTAATGTAGAGAGTAGAGGGAAAGGGAATGAGAGGGGGGATGATAGAAGGGAGGGCAGGGTATTTAGAAGCACCCACTTTTGAAAAGGGACAGGATCAAAGTAGAGAATAGAACATGTGGGAAGTGAGATAGGAGGGAGGGAAATATAGTCAGTCTTTCACAATATATCCACTATGGAAATGTTTTGCATAGCTTCACATGTACAACCCATATTTAATTGCTTATCTTCCCAGTAAGGATAGGTGACAAGGGAGTAAGGGAATGAATCTGGAATTCACTGTTTTAAAATCAAATGTTTAAACATATATATATATATATGTATATATATATATATACACACATTATTATTAATATTATTTTACATGTAACTGTGAAATAAGACATACAGGCACTGGGGCACAGAGATCTACCATGCCCTACTGGAAAGTCAGAGGGGGTATGGGAGAAGATATGGGAGAGAGCAGATTGGAGGAGGGGATATCCAGTGGGGTCACTATTTTGGGGTGGTGGGTAGGGGAAAACGGGGAGAAAATTTGTAACTCAAAATCTTGCAGAAATGAATGACGTAAACTAGAAGTTCATAAAGCATTTAATTAAAAAAAAAAAAGAGTTTATATTCTATCAGTGGGAATAACATGCACATACCTTGAATAAAAGAAGAAGCTGTTCTAACGTCTGCAGATAATACAAAGATCAGAGGGATATCTAACATATAAGATGACAGAATAAGGATCCCACATGATCTCATCTAGCTATCATGTATGGCCAAATCTAATAACAAATTTAATACTAAAAGTAAAAGCTTACACATATTCAAAATATCTCAAGCCTTCTATATTCCTACTCCTTCCAGTTCTAAGGGTTACTGGAGGGTATATTCCTATTTCAAGGAAGGAATCAGTTTTAAATTAAGGGGTTCCTGCCCCATTAATAGAAAATCACCTCATAAATCCAATCCACATGACTCATTGGGGCCACATTTGGATGAAGGCAATCCTGCCATATTGGTGGCAGTTGTTAACTTCAATACTGCCAAGAAAGGATAAGCAGGCATCCTTACACTGTCTCCCTCTTGTTTCGAGAATGACATGTACCATAGCACCCATTACATGATGGGGAAGGAGGCAAAGCAGGCTAGTTGTTAACAATGGGTGATGGAAGCTGTAGTGAAGCATATTTGGGCTTGCAATGCCAAAGTACAATGGACTACCTTTCATAGTAATGGGTTTCCCCTAACCAGAAGTACTCAAGTAAAGGCTAAATGAACGCTTTGCTTCTTGAGGATTTCTAGAAAAGATTTGTTATTTAGATACAGGTTTCATTGTATTTTGTAGGAGTACAGGATCACAGACCTAGAACTGGAAGGGGACTTCAAAAGTCATACAGTTCACCCTATTTACAGATGAGGAAACCGAGGCCCTGGCAGATTAAGAACTTGCACAAGGTCACACAGGTGGATTGTCAAAGGAAGTATTTGACCCCAGGTCCTCTGCTCTCTCCCCTGTACCATGTCTTATAGGATCGCTTTCAACTGGAATTATTTGGATACAGAGACATTTTAAAGGTGATGAAATCTGCCAGTGAATAAAGAAATGTAAATGTGAATAAAGGATGAACCCTCCATTGATTTTACTCCTAAAGAAAGTGTTCTTTAGAGTTAGCTGTATGATCCTGTTTTCCTCAGTTTCCTCATCTGTAAAATGAGTTGGAGAAGGAAATATCAAACTACTCCAGTATCTTTGCCAAGAAAACCCCAAACTGCTTCACAAGACACGACTGAAACAACTGAACAACAAATTATAGACTATGATATTGTTTTCACCAATGTACAGTCTCATCTTATGTGACACTACCAAAAAGACTGAAACCATAAAAATTTAAGGAGATGTCCATAACCGAAGAGCTTTTATTGGTTTTGCTGATGAAGGTTGTAGTGGCAACCACACTGGCATACCCAGGATGGCTGCTAGCACAGGTTCTTAGATATGCTTTACTAGAAATGATAGCTATTCAAGGGTTCAACAATCTTTTTTAATTACATCCATTAGTTCAGGGAAAAAATCAGCACCCTGAACTTTAGAGAAAATTCAAACAAAGAAAATAGAGAAAATACAAACAGAGAAATAAAGACCAACAGGGCTTCTGTCTGAGAAATTAGCACAGATCAAAAGACAGATCCAACTGTCTAACCAAGTCAATACATACATAATTAACAGAGAGAAGAGCACCAACATCTGGGTTTTTCAAAGCCAGGGGGGCTCCTTAACAGCTATCCAGAGTCTCATCTGATCAAATCACAACACTCTTCCAAAGAGCGAGTCCCAAAGCAAAATGCTAACCTCAGAGTATATATATACCCTTTGTAGAGCCAGAGGGTATCACAACCCTCATGACTCAGTGCCTAATTAGAAATTAACAAAAAGTGTGAAAGCTTTCCTACAAGCAAGCCTCCCCTAAGCAAGCTTGCCTTAATGGGTTCCACATGAGACCTATTAATGGACAGGTAAGATCTTATATCCCATTAAGATTACGGAGGTCAGATGGCCAAGGTAGTAACAATAATGACAACAACAATAACTAATATTTATATAGCCACTGGCTGCTATCAGTAAGCCATAATATACCTGAACTTTTAAGTTTTATGTCACAACCTAAAATGGGCCACCACCTCTGAATATGAGAGGCAGGAAGGAACTGTTCATTTACAAAAACTAACCCTTCACAACAAAAGTATAAACAAGAAGACTACTCAAGTGAATGTATCCACTGTTTTATCCTCTTTGGATTTGGCTTGGATTAATCAACAAACATTTATTGAGTAGTTATGTGTCTAGAACAACAAACACGTACAATGGGAGCCATTTACAATTCTGCTATCACAGCACTAGAAAAATACATGATACAGACTATTCTGTGTAGCTGAGCAGTGAAAAAATGAACAAGACAAACCAGCTAGAAGAGGTTATCAGTAATTACTGATCACAGAAATGCTACTATAAGCAAGAAAGACTAAGCTCTCTATACATTCCCCCCTCAAAGCTGCACACGATTCATTTCAGTGCAAGAAATTGCATTTTACAAGCATTTATTTTAGTTCCCTGTAGCTTTGTCTTTTGTGGTTTGTTCATTTTGATTGAGTGACATCAACTCCCCATTTAAAATCAAAACCTTCAGGCCAGGCCTCACATATAACCAAGTGCAGACTACTTTGTTTTATCCTTCAAATAGGTTTATTCTACACAATACTTGATTCTAGGAAACAATCTATTGTGTCCTCCATTAAAACAAATTGGGTTCTAGATTTAACAAGACTATTAAGACATAGTGCCTGGTTTTTGTGGGTTACTTTTTCCCCAACTGATGCTAGTAAATGAAACAAAATTAATGGAATCCTGTCCTCTCCTTTCTTTGGAAAAAGAACAAGCAACCATGCAACCCAACAACAAAGGACCTCAAAGGCTTGACAAATTGAAAATAAAAAGATGAATTACTCTCATTTAATCCAATATGCTGTCATACATACCAGAAAACTTTAATTCGCTGAACAGGTTTTCTTTTAATATCAAGCTAGAAATATGCCCTTTTTTTCTGTGCAATTGTTATGTTTTAAATTAATTAGTAACTCATATTTAGGTTGTAGCTTCCGTGAAGATATTGAAAGAATCTTACAATGCATTCTTGGGTATGCTTCCTACAATAAACATTAGAAAGAGAACGGGGAACCCCCCAAATGGAGAAACAAAAATGTATTGTGCCACTTCTCCAAGAAACACACTAAATTAGGCAGAATGAGCTGAACTTCTAGCATGAAGAGAAACTGTTTCTTCCCTCTGACCTTGCTAAGAAATGCTAAGAAAATGATATTTTCCAAACAAAATAACCAGTGCTAGGGAAGAGGCACAACAGATAGATTCCAGCTGGAGTTTTATTTATCTTGCTGACAGAGTTAGCTAAATTCAACTTAATAATTAGAATTAAAATCACCTAAGTGCAGGGAATATATTATTCGTTCACTATCTATATACTACAATAGTTGGCGATTGCTACCCTAACAGGTCCATGAGATAACAGGACTTTGTCCCTTTCTGTACTGTCACCAATTCCATCACTGGTCAAAGTAATAAAAAGAATGAAACAGACCTCCTTAAAAGAATTCCTATTCAAAATTACACTGGATACTTTTTCTGTAACCTATTCCCCCAGGCCCCTCCATGTGTTGTTTTTAATTAATAATGTGACAAGTTTTATTACAGGATTACTCATGTATAATACAAGCTAACAATCATTCTGGAGGGAAATAGGAGGAAACCCTTGTGTAAAAACATCCAACCTTTCAAATGGAGAGTCTGCCCTAAAGCTTCACCACAGCATGTACAAGCATCTTGGCAGTGGCTGTGTCTAAGATCCTGTCAGAAATGATGTGCCCGATTGAGACAGACACAATAAGGATGTTTGCCAAATCTCCATGCAGGCTTACACATTTTCTTACCAGATTTAGAATTTTTCTGTTTCTTGAAGAGCATCCACTGACTGAAAGTTCTCTTTGCAAAGCTTTCATACATACCAAATACAGCAGATGAACAACGGGGTAATGATAAGGACATGGGGAGAAAGAGGCTAATCGTAAAAGGGGATAAAAAGTCACAGACGGGGAGGATGGGCAGGAGAAAACAGGCAACGACAAACCTGGAGGGTAAAAAGCCCTCTGAGTCTATATGAGTCCTAGCAACAACAGCAGCAAAAAGCATTTTCTTTCTGGTTGGTTTTCCTCATGTGAATGCTCAGATTTAGATTTGTTTTTTTTCTTGTGTGTGTTATTTTTTTTTTCCTTATGGCAAGTCTACCTAGATCCTTTTAAAATATCTTTTCATTTAAAATGTTTGTCTTCTCCAGCTGAAAAGGCCCTGTAGCAAATACAAAGTAGTAGGGGAGAGCATTCAAGGGCTGAGAAAAGGATACTGTGCTATAAAAATAGCGTATTGTTATAAGGAATCAAATATCACCTATGAAGAGTAGTGAGCTAAACCAAGGCTGTGAAATTAGACTTGAAATCCTCTGAGGCAGTTCTGGATTTTCTTCTATGAACTATGGGAAGAACTAGGTAGAATGTATCAGGGAAGAGGGGACTGAACACTGATGCCTGAGTTCAAATTCTGCCTCAAGTGCTTACATGTTGTGTGACCCTAGGCACGTCACTTAATTTCTCAGTTTTCTCACCTGTAAAATGGGGATGACAGTATCAATAGCACTTACCTTAGAGTCTGTTATCAGAATTCAATGAAATAAGATTTCAGTTATTTTTACCACTATTACTAATTTTTGTTGTTGTTGAGCCATTTTCCAGTTGCATCCAATTCTTTGTGACCCCATCTGGGGTTTTCTTGGCAAAGATGTTGGAGTGATTTGCCATTTCCTTCTCCAGATCATTTTACAGATGAGGAGATTGAGGCAAACCGAGTTAAGTGACTTAACCAGAGTCATATATCTAATTAGTGTATACAGCCTGAGAGTCCTCCTGATTTCAGGTCCAGTGCTCTATCTACCACATCACACAGCTGCCGTTTATTACCAATAACAATAGCATAAGGACACTTACATTGCCTAAAACAGACCTTTCAAGTCACACACCCATAAAGTTCACCCTTCAATTTTCTAAACAGCGCACACTGTGATTTACTTACATAACTGATTCAGTTTTATGTTGCTTTTTTAAAATAACTTACTCATTTTTAGTTTTCAACAATTCTATAAGATTTTGAGTTCCAAATTTTCTCCCCATCTCTCTCCCCTCCCCACAGCGTGTAAATCAACATAGGCTCAATATATACATTCCTATTAAACCTACTTTCACATTAGTCATGTTGTAAAGAAGAATTAGAATCAATGGGAGAAACCACAAGAAAAGAAAGAAAAAGAGCAAATAATCTGCTTCAATCTGCACTGAGCCTCCATAGTTCTTTTTCTGGATGTGGACAGCATTTGCTATCATGAGTCTTTTGGAGTTGTGGTAGATCCTTGCATAGCTAAGAAGAGATAAGTCTATCAAAGTTAGTCATCACACAATGTGGTTATTACCACATTATGTTTATACAATGTTCTCTTCATTCTGCTTACTTCACTCAGCATCAGGTCATGTAAGTCTTTCCAGGTTTTTCTGAAGTCTGCCTGCTTATTATTTCTTATGACACAATAGTATTCCATTACATTCATATACCAAAACTTGTTCATCCATTCCTCAACTGATGTACATCCCCTCAATTTCCATTTCTTTGCCACCACAAAAAGAGCTGCTTTAAATATTTTTATACACATGGATCCTTTTCCCATTTGTATGATCTCTTTGGGATACAGCCCTAGAAGTGGTATTGTTGGGTCAAAGGGTATGCACATTTTTATAGCCCTTTGGGCAATAGTTCCAAATTGCTCTCCAGAATGACTGGATCGGTTCACAACTCCACCAACAATGTGTTCCAATTTTCCCCTATCTTCTCCATAAGTTTAATTTTCAATCATGAAGTGAAATGTGGCCAAATATATCGAAGATTTCTCATCCCTATCTTTCTGTATCTTCTTTAAATCAATTCCTTCCCTTCTCTTTCCCTAAATATTTCTTCTTCAAAGTCTCCCTAAAAATCCAACATTAAGTATGGTTCTTTTTCCATCAACACTCTGCAGGTAGTATAAAAGGAAAAGGCCATGGAACCATGCAGCCTTCACCTGGGGGATACCACTGAAGCAAATAGATCACTAAAACCCCTACACTCATCTTTTTGTATTCCTTTTTTACTAAATTTCACTAGGTCTTCAACTAATCTGTCATTCCTATTCAAAATCTGGTTATGAGTCTGTAAGTACTAACCACATCAAGGCTCAAACTATGGCAAGTCATGACAGACAGGGCTGTGTGCCTCCGAAACATCATTAGGAAATAAGGTTACTAAGGTGTCACCATCTCTCTACCTGGTAATGTCAGAGCCTAAAAACTTTACTGCCTTTCCCCATAACTGCTACTGTAGGCTGAATGTCTACAGTACCATGACGGTGTGTTCCTAAGAGCTGAGAACCTTTGCCTCGGTGCTGGTAATGAAAAGTGAAGCCTATGAAATGAGATCCTAAGTGCTCTGGAACATTCCCTAAAAAAGTGCAAGGATCAGTGATTGCTGAACTCCCCACCAAATACCTATCACAGTCACAGCATGCCCAAGGTCTATCAGAAAGATTCCACAAATCACCATGGTTAGAAACACTCATTTTCTGGTAGCTAACCGACTGGTGATTTAACTAGACAATGACTGATTGGGCACCTACAACATACACAGCATTTGGGGAAACCAAGACAAAATGACTCAACAGAACAGAAATAGACAACTTCTGGCGACCAACTGTTTGGTGAAGAGTCAGATAAGGCAGCATGGAAGATGGAGAAATATACTGGATTTATAGTCAAGGAGAAAAAAAAAAAGCAACTTAGCTTTGAATTTACTTCGATGTGACCTTAACCTAACAAAACCTCTCCTCAGTTTCAATTTTTTCATCTGGAAAATGGGGATAACAACTGCCATGTTGTTTTCAACTGTGTTCAACTCTTCACAATCCCATTGGCAAGGTTACTGAAGTGGCTTGCCATTTCTTTCTCCAGCTCATTGTGTAAACAAGAGAAAAAGGAGACACATGGTGATTTGCCCAGGAGGGTCTGACGACAGATTTGAATTCATGAACATGAGTCTTCCTGATTGCTAGCCTAGGGTTCTACCCATTGTGCCATCTAGGGACCCTCAACACCTGTCATACTCAGAGCCCTGTACTTGGAGTCAGAAAGACCAACCTGAGCTCAAATCCTTTCAGCCTCAGTTTCCTCATCTGTAAATGAGAACAGCACCTACTTTAAAGTGTTGTTGTGAGGATCAAACAAGATATATGTGTAAAGCACCTTGCAAGCCCTGAAGCAACCGGAAAATATTATTATTATAATTATTACTACAATTGACACTAACTGGTACAGTGGATAGAGTACCAGGCCTGCAGTCGAGAGGACCTGAATTCAAATCCAGCCTCAGACACTTAAGAGCTGAAAGAGCCTGGACAAGTCACTTAATCCTGTTGGCCTCATTTTCCTCATCTGTCAAATGAGGGGAGAAGGAAATGGCAAAACACTGCCAGTATCTTTGCCAAGAAAATCCCAAACAAGGTCACAAAGAATTGGACATAACTGGAACAACTCAACAACAACAATATCACAAAGTTAGTGTGAAGATCAAATTGAAACCATACACGGAACATGCTTTGGAAATCTTATGACTTTCCATAAATGTGAAATGCTACTATGAGCATTAGTGAAGCTGATCAGAAGCAATCAATATATGCACATGAGTGTTGTGCATGTTATATCAAGATCTGCTGTATGGGGTGCAGTGCATAGAGCACCGGCCCTGGAGTCAGGAGGACCTGAGTTCAAATCCGGCCTCAGACACTTAACACAAAAACTAGCCATGTGACCTTGGGCAAGGCACTTAACCCCAATTGCCCTCCAAAAAAGCAAAAAAAAAAAAAATCTGTTGTATGGCCCAGCAAATACTGAGCACCACTTGTATACAAGGGATAGAGAGCAAAGAGAAAAGCTAGGCAGGCTAGCTCAAACTGTGAGAGCAAGCCTGGCCACTGCAATTCATCCTAGAAACTCCTGAGGCAACATGTCCCAATGACTAGGAGAAGATCCTGCCACCCTGGCCCCAGGGATCATCTCGCAGGATTCGAGGTCTCATCTTGTTTTTCCCACTCATTTCTCAACCAGAAAAAATGGCTGTGAAGCTGTATTTGTCATTGTGTGTGTGTGTGTGTGTGTGTGTGTGTTTTTAAACAAGGGGAGCTTTCTATTATTCCCTCTTACCACCATGTATCCAGCCTGTTTCTCAAGATTCCCCTTTAGTACATACTGAAAGATGAATCAATACCATCAGCCAACTTTATTACATTTCTCATTATTTTCAAAAATAACGACTCAGGCAAGGTCTGTGGTTGCTATTTTGAGATCCTATAAAAATCAACTGTTTCAGGTCCACTCTTCCCTTCAGAACACATTCTGTACGTAATTAATTTGAATTACATCACCTGACTTCTTATGATCAAATACTAATTAATCCCTTTCGTCCCATAAGGCTATAGCATGTAAGCCGAATAAATCAGCACCCCAGTGGCCTTATGGACATACATCACATATTCTTTCATACTTTTAATCACGCATCCTCAACACAGCATAACCCCAGGAGGTACATTACATGCTAAATACAAGGTGTTAATTTATAATCACCATAATTACATAATCAAGAAAAACTCCATCAAGCCACCTTTTGTCCTAGTAAAGGAGTTTCTCTCTCTCTCTCTCTCTCTCTCTCTCTCTCTCTCTCTCTCTCTCTCTCTCTCTCTCTCTCTCTCTCTCTCTCCATCCCCTCTCCCTCTTCCATTTGAAATACAGCATGCCCTTTCCCCTGTCAAAAGCGCTTATTTAATTTTTGCTGCTGTCACAAAACCAATCATATACTGTCATACCTCTCTTACTGGCAAGAGACAGGCAAAAACAACAAGTTCTCTAATCTTTGACTTTTGATTCCTTTACTCTCTCTGTCTGATTTTTGTAGCACAGTGAAAACCCTTTGTTGATGAGCGACTGTCAGCATGTTTGAAATCATTTTCAAACCTCGGTGCAGTCACACTAGGCTATAACATGCCTTGAATCCAAGTACAACATCATTACAACCCTCGCTTACCCTTGGTGTGGGCCAAGAACAGATATCTCGTTAACTCTTGGTTATCCTTAAAATCATCCCAGCTCTCAGATTCTCGTTCGGATTCTGACCTCTCCTTTGGGCTGGTGCTCTCACAAAGGTCTTGCAGTCTATCAAATCTCTATTCAGCATCTTGTTATCATTAAGAAGCAATAAGTAAGGTCAATTCCACTATTAGCTAAAATCTTATCCTGTTCTCCCTTCATTTTGGAGTACATTCATCATGGAAATTAATTCTAAATACACTGGTATTCCTTTTGCAGTTTCAATTTCATAATAGGAAGATAACATACATACTGGATGGGGAATTCAAAGAAAGCATGTCCACCACATTTATCAAGGAAAGCCACTGTGAAATACATTGTCTCATCAGCTAACAAAACTCATTAAGCACCTACTATGTACCAGTCACTGCGCTGAGAGTTTGGAATAGAAAGAAAACACATTTTAGAACAAGAGGTCTTGGGAAGGAATGATACCCAAAGTGGTCCTGCCATGAAGGGGACCGAATCTCTGATGATGGGTAATACTCAAAAGGCGCTAGCTGGCGTTCTAATACGTTCTGGGTTTTGTTCCCAAGCCACTAGCCAGAAATTTGTGTTTATCTAGATTTGGGCTAATAACTCTCACTTTTGGTGCTCTAGATGTCACAAAACTGTCTTCTCATTTCCAATTCTACCTCAAGCGACATCCCTGGCTCTCAGGACATAGAAGAAACAGTGTCGTAAGTCTCAAGGAATAATTTTAGACAGTAATTCTCTTGGAACTCTATTTCCTCTCCTGCAAAATAAGGTATTCAGACTAGATATCTACGAGGTATTCCTTGTCTACTCCAAACCCTTTATTTTACAAGAGAAGTAACTGAGCCTCCCCCACCCATCCCCAAGTGTCTTTTAAACCACAGGCACTTGATATATGTTTGTTTACGTTAATTTAATTGGCCAAAGCAACACAGAAAGCAAGCAGCCAAGCTAAGACTAGCTCTGCTCATGTCTTCTGTCTCTGTTCAGTACCACTGCTATCACACCATACTGCCCATGGAGAGAGAACGTGAAGAACTCACAGGGAAACGGTTGCAAAATTTCAGAAATGCTTATGTAATGTGAACTTTGTGGCAACCATTGATGTTTATCTTCCACCAATTATCTTTTTTCTTATCTATAAAATAAGGATGTAGATATACCTACTTAAAGAAAATCTGATATGTGGAAACAAATACTTAGACAGAATTTATTCTTTAAAAATTTCAAAGAACAGTTTTAATTAAGAAGCTCATACACACAGTTGGTTTACATGTCCTGCTCCATAAACTCCAATAGCTCCCTATTACCTCCAAGTTCAAATATAAAAACTCCTGGTTTAGCATTGAAAATCCTTCACAATCTGGTGCTTTCCTGCCTGTCTAGTCTTCTTACAATTCACAGCCATCCCTGCACTCTGTGATCTCTCGACCCTGGCCTATCTGCAGCTGCTCACACTCAACACACCATGTCATGAACGGTCCCTGTGTCTCGAATGCTCTCTCCCGACCTCCACCTCTCCTGGCTTCCTTTAAGATTCAGCTCAAATCTTATTTTCTACAGGAGTCTCATCCCAATGCATCTTACCATACATGCATGCTGTGTATATCTTACATGAATATAGTGATTTGTAATGAGGTCCTTGAAGCAAGGAGATGATTTTCCCTTTATTTGTATCTCTAATGCTTAGCACAGTGCCTGCCACAGAGTAAGAGCTTAACAAATGCTTATTAACTGTTTGACTGATGTTTATGAATTAGAGAGAAATATTTGCATAATATGCTATCTCTTGCTCCACAAGGGTGCTATAAGGTTGAAAGCCAACGGCTCTGATAATGTTAGCTAAGCCCCACAGAGGAAAGGACTATTCCTCCAAGAGATCACTCATATTTTTATTGCATTCAGCCAAGTGCGTCATTTTGTTATTGTTTAGTCATGCACAACTCTTCACGACCCCATTTGAGATTTTCTTGACAAAGACACTGGAATGCTTTGCCATTTCCTTCACATTTTACAGATGAGGAACTGAGGCAAACAGTGTTAAGTGACTTGCCCAGGGTCACACAGATAGCAAGTGTCTGAGGACATGTCTGAACTCACAAAGACATCTTCCTGACTCTAAGACTGGCATTCTAGGCACAGTGTCACCTAGCTGTTCCAAATGTGTCCTTGTCCCCATGTGAAACAACGAACATGTTTCATCAAATCTCGCCCTCCAGCTTTTCACCTACCTACTATATCCACAAGTTAAAGGGGTGAACAATTAATGCACAATTATTTTATAATTCCCTCCACAGATTAACATTCCTGTCACATTCACATCCAGAACAGTTGCTACAAATGTGAATTCTGATGGGAAATGGAACTATACAACATTAAACCTGTATTATATTTACTAATGTGAACGCAGCAAACCTGTGCATGGGACACTGTGCATCTTTTTACTCTTAGTAAATGACTCTATAGGGGCAACTGCACATGGAAAGCAAAGGATAAGTTTAAAATATACTTTACTACCACCACCACTTGTTTGTCCTTTGTTCTCGGAGGACCATGGTGTCAGGGAGGAGATGCCATGACATGTAAGTGATCTGGATTTAAGTGAGGAAGCACTGTGCAAAGTCACCAGCCTCACTTTCTCCTCCAGAGCCATCTGGGTTCAGTGGCAAGATATAGATCAAGACAGTTGCAGATGTCCCACCAATAACAACAGCAACATAAGCTAGAATTTAAGTAGCTCCTGGTGTCAGAACAATCTGGGTTCAGATTCAGCCTCAGACACTTACTAGTTGTGAGAACCTGGACAAGTCACTTAAGCTTTATTTACCTCAGTTCCCTCAATTATAAAATGGGGGTGACAAAATAGCACATACTTTGCAGAGTTGTTGTTTTAACAGCAAGCACCCTGGCATACCCAGGATGACTGCTAGCACAGGTTCTTTGATCTGCTCTACTAAAGGGGAGAAACTTTAAAGGGGTCAACAATCTTTAATTAAACATATGTATGTATAAATATATATATATATATATATATACACACACAAACACACACATACACATATACATTTATTTATTTATTTATACACACACACTCTTCACTTAGTTCAGAGGGAAAAAGTCAGCACCCTGAACTTCGGAAAATGGAAACAGAAATCACAAGCAGACAAAAAATACAGAGAGAGAAAATAACACAATTCAACAGACCAAAAGACAGGGCTTCTAGCTGTCTGACCATTACATACATACATACACACATGCATGCATGCATAGTTACCAGAGAGAGAAGCACCAATACCCGGGTTTTCAAAGCAGCACTGGGGTGGCGGGGGAGTCCTCCTTAACAGCTACCCAGAGTCTCTTCTGGCCAAATTACACATGAGCCCTTCTTCCCATGAGCCCCAACGCAAAATTAAAAAAAAAAACAAAAAACCGCCTCAGAGTATATATATATACTTCTTCAGGGTCAGGGGGCATCACAACGCTCATGACCCACTGCCTAACTAACCTACTTTGTTACAAAGTAACAAAATGTGTGTGCCTTCCTAAAAAGCAAGCCTCCCCTAATCAAGCTTCTCTTGCTGGGCTCCACAAGAGGTCTATTAATGGGTGGCAGAAGATCTTCAACTCCCATTAACATTACAGTTGTGAGGATCAAATGAGGTATATGTAGAAAGTACTTGTGCTGCACAGTACCTGGCACTTGGTAGTCATGTATATCTATATCTATGTATATATGTATAGAAATTCTTATTCCCTTGCCCAATATTCATTGGTGGAAACAGTGCTTGATCACAGTAAGCGCTATATAAATGTTCATTACCTTCCCAATATGCCTTGCTAGAGAGTGTTTCCTCCCTGGGAGTTTCCTATAACTCTGAAATGACAAGTTCAGGGATCCCTCCGAAAAATAAAAATCAAAACAGTACTGTAAGATATATACTTTTGGAGAAAGAAAAGATGATTATGGGATGAAAAAAAATTTGTGAGCTGTAACATACCTGAAGAAGTGGTTCTAAGACAGAGTTTCTGAAACTTTTTCCCCCCTCAGAGCACAGTATTATTCTTTGTCATTTACAAATACCCACCCAAGAGACTCAGGCAGCATAAAATTACAAGTATGAGCTCCATATAATTCAGTTACACCTATCCCAAGTGTGCCATGGCATGTCCTTTGAGAACTACTGCTTTTGGATGCTATCTGGAGATTATTCAGAAATCTATTCTGTTCAAGAAAATGGCTTTTAATGGCTCCTCCAACAAAATCCTTCTTTCCCCACCCCCCATGTTGGCTTGAATAAATTCAATCAATGTACTGTATTATTGCTTACTGTGTCATTCCTAGCCTCTAGGAACATATGGTTTATTCAAGAAACAATGCCCTTAAATGATGACTATGGGCCCAACACAATGTTGTATAATGAAAGAAAAATCAAATGCTATTCACAGCTAGCCCAGCAACTCACTGTCAGATCCACCTGGCCCAGGGAACACCAAGTGTTCATTACACAGACTTCACACTTTCATTTCCCTTTTGTCCAAAAACAAACCAAGACTCCAACCAAGAATCTCAAGCATGGAGAACAGGGCACTAAAGCTTACTATTTGTTGCTTCGAATTTTCAGAGTTCCTGAAAGTACCTCTGTGGTGTATCTCAAAATCACTTCCTTCATTTCACTGGCACAGAGGCATAGGGCAACATCATTAAGATGCCACAGCTAGGTGGTGAATTAAAGTGTTCCAGAGGGCTCCCAATCATCCTCCCAGAGCACTGGGTCACACTGTTAATTAAGAACATTACTCTCTACCTGCACAGACTTTAGCCTTAAATGCTATTATATTGATAGCCAAGCATGAATGTTTTTCAATAGCTCTTAGTAACTACAATATCTCTGGCTCACCTTCAGCTAAAGAGCTACGTCTATTTTAACTTGCCATTTTCCGTTCTCACTAAATGAGTTCAAAATCTTTTGATTAATCTCATTTATTACTTTAAACACACACACGTGGGGGGAGGGAACATTTCCTCCATAGATACTATGTGATCATGAGCAAATTATTCAACCTATCTATGCCTCAGTTTCCTCAACTTGATGGCCACAGAGGTCCCTTCTAGCTCTAAACCTATGATCTTATTATCCTAAATGACATAGGTTAAATTTAAATGCAAGTGAACTTTAAAAGCATCTTATAATTTAATCTGTCCACATTGTCTCTGGGAAGGCAATATGTTAAAATATATGGTTGTTTCCATGATATGATTTGCAGCATAACATTTTATGGTGACCCTAATTATCTTATGCTCCTGGGCGTAAAGAATCTAAGCAGTATGTACCTCTAGGTTGCTATGGAGAATGTGCTGATCATCACGATTAAAATTTCAAACTAAATGTATTCCCCTCCTTGAGAAGGGAATTTATCCTGAAAAGCTTTTTGAGACTACATACAAAGTGGCATAAAATCTGTGTTAATTTTAGAAAGGAAATCACTTCAGTTCTGTTCATATTAGTGAGAAAATATAAACATTAAGCTACATTCCAATCAATTTTGGACTTCCTAAGCAAAGCTTTCTAAAAGTCACATTGCAAATAACAGGCAAGTGACTATTTTCTTGTTTCTGACAAATGATTGAGCCTGAGTCTGGCAAAGGATTCTAGTTTATGACCTTCTAAATTATCGTTCAAAATTAATAATTTAATAAATTATCTGGGAGGTGCTGAAACTCCACCCATATTTTAAACTTTTATTGGTTATACCTTTTATACCCCTGGGTTGTGATTACCCAAGGACGTTTATTTAGTCAAAAACAGGGGAGAGAAAGAATAGCAGAAAACCAGCTCAACGAAAAGAAACACTTCTTTATTCTAAATTTTGTTTTCTAGTACAAAATTCAGGAAAATATACTAAATGGAAATTGAACTGTTTTATAGTTCAACATACCACCATATAATTTCATTTGCATAATGGGGGGAGGGCATAGGATCACTTTAAAATAAAATTCTACTTTATAATAATAAAAGAGTATGTGAATATGTTAAATTGAGTCATAAAAGCCTATTTTCTGTGTAATTACCTTTTCCTTGTCTCCAGTTTTCTTCCTCACTGCTTTCTTTACACTGGAATTAGCTGGAGTTCAACCCTTAACAATAATCCTGCTTGGCACTTACATAAGGCTTTATAAACATTAACTAATTAATCCATACAACCATCCCCATTTAGCATATGAAAGTACCAAAGACTGAAAAATACATGGCAACCAATTGGCTATGGCTTGTGGATTCCATCTCCCTATCTCCCACATCTGTCCCCCTTCTTTCCACTCACACAGGCCACCACCTCACTCCAGCTCCTCCTCCCCTTTCACCTGGACTGCAGCAACGATCTGCCTAATTTAAGGTCCCCTAACCCTAACCCTCTTGGCAATGTGGTGAAGCCTATGGATCCCTTCTCAGAATAATATTTTTAAATGAATAAAATAAAATACTCAGGGGGCAGCCAGGTGGCTCAGTGAGTAAGAGCACCGCCCTAGAGTTGGGATGACCTGGGATCAAATCTGGGCTCTGATACTTAGCACTACACCCAAAAATAACTCGCCATGTAACCTTGAGCAAGTTACTTAACCCCAATTGCTTTAAAAATAAATAAATAAATAAAATACTTGTGATTTCAAAGAAAAAATCTTATATTGAAATAAGATATCAAAATATTTTTCGAAACAAATTAATGGATTAAGAATCCCTGTGTGCTAATTGGTCACCTTGGCCTTAAGTCTTTCCTCATTCCAATCTATCCAGTACTTAGTCTGATTATGTGATTCTCCTATTCAAAAAATTCTTTTTGCCCTACTGCCTCTAGTACCTGGCATTGAAAGCCTTTCACAATGTGCTACCCCTCTCCAGGCTTTGTATACCTTACTCCTCTTCATGCACCTGACATTTTCCATTTCCTGACTCTTTTCCTTTGCACAATTATCTTCCAAGTCTGGAATTCACTCCCCAACATGGTTTGGGGCTTCTCTTATATGACTACCATCCTTCAAAGTTCACCTCAAGTACCTCCTCACCTATAGGGCCTTTCCTGCCCAACTGCCTGTAGCGGCAACCACACTGGCATAGCCAGGATGGCTGCTAGCACAGCTTCTTAGATCTGTCTTACTAGGAAAGATAACTGTACAAGGAGTCAACAATCTTTTTTAATTACAATCACTAGTTCAGGGGAAAAGTCAGCACCCTGAACTTCAGAGAAAATACAAACAGAGAAATAAAGAAAAACAGACAGGGCTCTGACTGTCTGAATCAACTATACACTTTATAGAAATCCCTGGATGGGGAGAGTCTTTACATCTGAGAAGGTCAGGGAGCTCTGAACATACGGTCACTTAGAATATCGACCAGGGAATCACAAGATCCTTCTCATAAGCGAACCCTCAAAGTAAAATGCCAATTCAGAGAGAGACAGAGAGACAGAGAGTCAGAGAGAGACAAAGAGAGAGAATAAGAATGAGAGTGAGTGTGTGTGTGTCTCAGAGCCAGAAAACAACACTCCTGACTCAGTGCCTAATTAGAAATTACTAAAAGGTGTGAAAACCTTCCAACAATAGAGCTTCTGAACTAAATGGGCTCCTTGTAACCTATTAGTGGACAGGAAGATCTTAATCCCATTAACATTACACTCCCCCACCTGCTGGTCCCTCTCCCCCATTACCTTATATATACACTGTACAGATACTTTGTATTTACTTCAATGTAAGAACCTTTCCCCCAAAAGAACATAATTGCTTTAGAGACAGAAAGAATTCAGTTTTTGTCTTTGTATATGCCACACCAAAAATACTACCTAGTAAACATCAGGCTTATTATAATGTTTATTGATGAAATAAATGAAATAATATTCACAAAAAGTAAATGTTTAGCACAGTGCCTGGTATATAAATGGCACCACAAAAATGCTTCTTCCTTTCTCTTCCCCCTCCCTGATTAACTGATCTCAGCAACTGAACTAAATATCCAATTTGTTCAAACCACTGCCAAGCTGGACTGCCACTGAAGAGCACTTGGCAGATCTGGGTTCTATAATTCCATCTCATATCAATGACTGGAAAATCATGATGTCACTAACAGAGCCAGGGAAGTAGAGAGACAAAAGGTGGATTGGTGAGGAAAAACCAAAAATCGTTGCAGCCATGCCAAGTTTCATGGGATGGAAAAGTATTTAGCTGAAAACCTCCAGCATAAAAATGGAGATCTGAGACTGAGGCTCAAACAAAAAAGAAGTAACCTTGAAGATGCCAATTTGGGAAGGGGAAGCAGCAGTCGCAAAGCTGAGAGCAGACCCCTCCAAGGAAGAGGGCATGAAGACAAAGGACTAAGAACTTAGTCTACTAGGGCCCCTGCTCCTGAAGGCAAGAGGCAAAGGTAGGGGGAAAATCAGTGAAGAAGAAAACAAGGCAAAGGGCAGAGAGATCTGGGAAGAAGTGAAACCAAAAAGAAAGAAAAAAAGGGCACTGGATTTAGTAACATGAAGATTACTGGTAACCTCAGAGACAGAAAGTTTTAGTAGAATAACATGGATGTAGAATAACATCTAGTAGTTACTAAATAACATTTAGTAGAATAACAAAAGAATGCCAGGCTGCCATATTGAAAAAGAGAGCCGGTAGAGAGAGAATGAAGGCTGAGAGTGTGGACTAGAAAAATCTAAGTGACCACAGAGTAGCCAGATAATTCGCCATCAGACCTGATTCCTTACCAGAGCTAACCTCTGAACTTGTTATACTGAGTTCCCACAATAGAGCAGAAGGAAAAGAAGGAGAAGAAAAGATCAATAAGAACAAGAAAGAAGAGGAAGAAAAAGAAATAATTTGGAATGATTTTTCACTGATTATTTTTATTGACTTAGATATGTCATTTTTTCTTATTACTAGTTACCATACTGCCTTTTTAAGGATGTTTATGCATCTCAATAAAACCGTAGCTTATCACCATACAAATGGATCCGTGGCCCTGTTACTCTTAAAAATTAAATGCTAGTCACTTGGCCGGAATGGTTAAACATGCAATGCTCAAATTAAAGTAATTCCTAGGTTCGTGAGCACAAATTAACTTTGCTTTGGTTTAACTGCCCTACAGTTACAAATTCATTCAAGCAAGATGGTTCTGAACAAAGAAATCAAGGCCTTTTAAGAGTCATATATTAAAGGAGCACCTTTTCAATACAGCACATCATTTTTCAGAAAGACAAAAAATGGGATAAACTCTCAGGTAGGGGCAACTTTTATTTTATGGTCACCTTATGACAATAGTTTTCAAATACGTTCGGCAGATCTGTCTCCAGCTGGCCCCTCAATTAGTCCCTTGTAGTATTAATGTTAACGATGATTACCAGATCTGTATTTTATTGTGAGAACTTGAATACTTCTAAGGATTTGTGATTTGACTGAGGATAGGTCATTTCTCCATAGGTAATAATATCATTGTTAATAAAAAACGATAATCATAGCTAGCACTTAAATTTGCAAAGTGATTTGCAACTATTATCTAATATGTTCCTCACAACCACCCTGGGAAGTACCTGCTACTGATATTCCCATTTTACACATATGGTAACTGATGTAGACAGCAGTTAAGTGACTTGCCCTGAGCCACAAAGCTACTACAAGTCTGAGGCTGGATTTCAATTCAGGTCTTCCTGCCTCCAACATAATGTCCTCTTCATACATTCTCATTACAGGTGATCCTAATCCATATCTTTCTTCCCAAGGACCTACCTAGAAATGCTGAAGACTTGCCTATAGATTTGTTTGTTTGTTTTGCTTTTTTTTACATTTTGTGGATATTAATGCAACATTTGAGTTTTCCAACTATTTTTACTCACTCTCCACATATGACCAAGTCCACCTCTTTTTCCAGTCAAGCAAATCATCATTAGTAATATGTTCCAACCTTCTTTCAGCCACAACAAACCTTCCCAGTGCCTCAAATCTTTATTCTTCTACGACTGTAGTATTCCAGGATCCACATGCATTTTGTTGTTTATAAATGGGCTTAGGTGGCAGGAAAACCCCTAAGAATGATGGACAATCCAAGCCACTTTCCCAAATGTAATCTAAATCTCCTCTCAATATCTCATTATCCATCTATACTGCCTAAGACAGATGCACTGATCCACCTTTTTGTGATATTACTCTTTTAAATGCCCTTTTTCATGCACAGTCTAAAGCTATAGCTGGTTCTTCTTACCATTTGCTAGCTCTGTGATTCTGATCAAGTTACAAATTATCTGAGCCTTAGTTCTTCGTTATATGCCTGCCGAAAATTAGAAACATACTCTAAAATCGTTCTATCTCCCCACAGTACTCAGCAGGAATCCAAATAAAGTAGGTGCTCCCAAAATTTCAGTGAAATGTTAGAACAAATTAAGTTAATGATCACATACAGGATTTTTCCTAAGGCCCACATTCCAATGCATAAAAGTATATTTACATGTAACCAGTAGTTAATTTGCATGTGATTTATACTCATCTCCACAGACCATGAAAGTTATGTTCTGGTTTCCTTAATGTTACTATTTGATTACTGCTCTTTGAATAAAAAATAATCTAAAAGGAGATCATAGTACAGTGGATCAAGAGCTAAGGTCAAATCTAATAAGTCCTGAGTTCAAGTCCTACCTCAAACTACACGACTCTGGGCAAATCACTTAAACCCCTAGTACTTTAAGCAATTCCAAGATGAAGACATGGTACCAACCTATGCTTATAAAAGGAGTTCCTTCACTCGGAGCTCCCTAGACAAATAAAATCACAGGTTCAGTTCCTATCCTTGAGGCAGTCCAGGTGTCTCGGCTGATAAAGAGCTGGGCCAGGAGTCGGAAAGACCAGAGTTCAAAACCTGCCTCAGACACTGACTAGCTATGTGATTCTGGGCAAGCAAGTCACCTAACTGACATCTGCCTCAGCTTCCTCCACTTTAAATGGGGATAATAATACCTCATCGGGATATTGAGAGGAGCAAATGGGATATTTGTAAAGGACCTACATACAACAGTGCCTGGAACATAATAAGCACATAAAAAATGCTTGTTTCCTTCCTCCCTTCCTATCTTCAGTATAATTGTCCTCACCATCCAGATCTCCAAATGAGAAAGACTCATCATGGTCAAAATAGATGAAGCATCATGTCATTAAAATGAAGAATAAAGCAGAGAAAACCTCAAGAAAAAAACAGTTTTCCAGGATACTTAAAGACACATCCCCATCCAGACTTGCCCTTCAAAAATTACACACGTCTCAGGAAAAAATGTCTCAAAAAGAAAAGGCATGGTCCTAACCATGGGCTGTATTCTCTGCAATACTGGACTTCTGTTAGAATCTATACAATTTTATTTTAAAGAAAACATCAAGTCCTTTATAACTAGGGTAGGTTTTGACACTAGCAAGGAAAGTAGAGCCTTCGTTTCCAGATAACGTAATCCTGGATGTCTCCACCGGTGATACCAAGACAAGTAATAGTATTTTCAATGAATTAGCAAATCCTCAGGATTACTCAAATGGAGTCAGCCTAGGCCAACACCATGTTGTTAAAACTGCTGTGGATAGCACTGTGCTGATATTAAAGCTAATGCTTTGGAATCATCTTTATTAATGTTTCTAAACCTATATGCCCCCTTTACTTTTAGGCCCCAATAAAATATCTTCTTTCCAAATTCAAGCATCAGTGGGTGATATTTCTTATGAAGTGGCCAAAGAATTAAATGGCTACTTCAGGCCCCTGTGGAGAGAAGCAATTACATCATTTCCACCTATCCATTACCATACAAGCCTCCTCTCCTCTTTATTCCTTATGCAGAAGCTCATCCAGGTGATTTTAGAGATGACCACACTGTTTCCTAGAATCTGTCCTATGCCAACAATATGTCCTCCCTAACAAAATCCCTTGGTTTAACTGAGCTATATATCCCTACAACCCCTCATAACCTATCTCTACCAGCTACTTGTTTTTTGATGCCTAGGAAGAGGAAATATCCTCTAAAGTAATGATATTCTCCTACAACTGAATGATCTACACCCATCAGGCACTCCATGAATACTTATTGACTAACCACCTTCAAAATTTTCATAATTTCACTAAAAACTAAAACAACTGAAGCTAGTAAACATGCCTTCTTTCCAGAAAAAAATGAGTTAGTTTGGCCATGTAAAAGACAAAATCCCAAAATAAGCTCCAAAAGGTACATAAAACTTAAAAGGCCACATTATAAACAAATTGGAGGAACACGGAAGAAATGATGTCTTTTTGGATTTATAGATAGGAAAAGAATTCATGACCAAAGGTCAGAGAGGGTTACTGAAGATAAAATGTATAATTATTTTTTACATAAAATTTAAAAGGTTTTGCACAGACAAAAGCAATGCACCTAAAATTACAAGGGAAACAATTACCTGGGAGCTGTCACAAATTTCTCTGATAAAAGGGTCTCATTTCCAAGATATGTAAGGAACGGATATATATATATATATACACGTAAGTATGTTTACATACACACATATATTTATAGCAACTCTTTTGAAGTGGCAAAGGTCTGGAAACCAAGGGAATGTCCACCAACTGGGGAATGGTTGAACAATAATAGTATATAAATGTAATTAAATACCACTGTGTTGAGGAAAAAAAGACAAAAGGAACCATTTCAGAAAAACCTAGGAAGATTTATATGAAATGGAGCAAAGTGAAGTCATGAGGAGAAAAAAATTTCTGTAATAAATATAACATCAAAAATACAAACAATCTTGAAAGACTTAAGAACTCTCATCAATGCAACAACCACCAACTCCAAAGAATCAATGAAGCATGTCACCCTTCTCCTGCCAAATAAGTGATGGGCTTGAGATGCAGAAATGAGGCCTACATTTTTGGACACAACCGAGGCAAGAATTTGTTTTGCTTGATTGTATATACCTGTTATTAAAATTTTGTTTTTCTTTATTTTTTTTGTCAAATGAGCTTGGGGAAGAGGGAAGAAAAATTAGGATCTGTTAGCTGAAAAAAAATAAAATAAATGAATGAATGAATGAATAAAAGACAATTTCGTTTCTCGCAGTTAACCTGCTAACACATAGAAAGAGGAGCAGACTTAGGGTCACAGGACCTAGGTATGAAACAATAAGTTGCTTTCTACCCTTATAATCTTAGATAAGTCACTTCACCCTCTCTAAATCTCAGTTAGTTAGACTGGGTAATCTCAAAGGGCTCTTTCCAGTTCTCAATCTATAAGCCTACCGTGTTTCCCCGATAAAAAGACCTATCCCGAAAATAAGTCCTCCCCTTACTGTGTAAGATTCCTCTAAAATAAGCCCTCCCCCGAAAATAAGCCCTATTGAGATTGCTACTGTAGTGAAGGTGATCCCCTGCGCTACACGCTACATTACGGTACCCTCTGTATGCACCGTCCCCCCCCCCCCGGGTGAAACGCACGCCGTGCTCCGAGCTGCATCCAATCAGAGCTGCAGCAGTGAGCGCGTCATCCTGTTCTTTATTGAATTCATTATTGAATAAAGGTACTTTTTTTGTTCACATTTACCTGTTTATTAAAATTGCTGTCAATGTTCATTAAAATAAGCCCTCCCCTGAAAATAAGCCCTCTGGTGTTTTTCTGTCCAAAAAAATTTAATAAGACAGTGTCTTATTATCGGGGAAACACGTTATAATCCTATGGCCTGAAAATCAGAGCATTCCAAAGATACAGAACTCATCAAATAGCATAAAAATACTGAGAGAAAAGTAAGGAGAGCACTTTCATATTAGTTTTCAGTTACCTAGAAATTTCTATGACAAAGCTGAAAGGTTTGGGGATAGAAGAGACAGAAGGGAAAAACTACAATTACGTGGTAATAAAATCTTCACCTTTAGTACTTTACATAATGAACTCTAAAGTACATCTTCCACTTTGCCTTTCTATTATGCCAAAGGAGAATAAATTCAATTTGGTTTAAATATATTTGACTCTGAAACAAATGGCTATTGGAAAAAAAAATTTGAGTGTACCCATTAAATAGGGGTAATAAGGGTTACTGGAAAGAGTACTAAACCTGGATTAGGGAAAATCTATGTTCAAATTCTGCCACCAACACTTTACTCATCAATGTATGTGATTCAGTTCTCATTATCTATAAACTGAGAAATTACCGCTTAGCTCACAAGGTTATTGTGAAGATCAAATTAAGATGTGAGGGTGGCTGAAGCTGGGGCCATCCCAGGGAACATACCCCTGAGCTCCCCTGAAATGTATCTAGGGACATGTAACTAAAGCATTTAGCTATGTTGGAGATGATGAACTCCCTGGCTGCTTCTGGTCATGTGGTGACCCCAGAATTGAAACTACCAGAGTTTTAATATAATGGAGCAAACATTGAGTAGTCCTTTGTTCCTCCCTCTAGCCCTGTGATACATGTACTGGGAAGGGGAGAGTCTGGTCCTTCTCCACCTTGGTTATGCAGTACCAGCTCCCCACACGGGAGGCTAGTGGAGGGAAACTCAACTAGGCAAGCTTTCACCTGGGACCCTGGCTGCCTTTTACATTTTTGTGTCTATTCTTTACTGATCTTAGGGCAACAAGTATCTATCCAAAGATCAGCATGTCTAAGCTTGTTAATTAAGTGGTCTAGAAGTCCTAGGGCCAGCCCATCAAGTCACAACTAAATGACAGCAGAGGAAGCTTCTAAATCACAAATAGGAGGTTGGCACAAGCCTGGCTGTTTTACTACCAGCCATGCACTGGGAGTTGCTTATACAGTGCAGAACTGAGGTGAAGTGCAAAATGCCCAATCAGCAAGCCTACAAACCACATTATGTTCTGATGAGATTTAAGTATTCACTCCCTCAAAGAGTATAAAAGTAGTTGTAAGTTGTTCCTGAAGCCTGCTGGAAGATTGTTTTTATCAAGTGAGTGCTTATGAATGTTCTCTGCTTAGCATTCCTCTTGTGAGTAAAAAAAAAAATTGTTTCATGCCTGATTCGTACTGTACATTGAATAACTTTATGTACACACACACACACACACACACACACACACACACACACGATTTTGAAGAAACCCTAGATGTGAAATGAGATCTGAGTTTTAAATAAACTGGAGTACTGACTGAGGTAGGAGTTTAAGGAACCAAAGAACATGAAAAAAGCAAGCAGAGCCCCGACTTTGCATTAGATGCCAGGCTTCCCCAAGATTGAACCTGGTCAGAGTATATTCCTGTGTGTCAAGCAGAAGGCCCCATCAGTAAACCGTGTGCCCTGCAGTGATTCCTCAAGGATTAGACATGTAAAATATTTTGCAAACCTTACAATGCCAAATAAGTGTCAATTATTCGTAGTCATCATAATAGTAATTAGCCTATCAGCTACAAATCTACCCAAATTTCCAGCTCACAAGGTCTCCATTTAAATTTGTAATGAATTCAAGTGTCAAATATAAAGTTTCCCCACATACTATGATATTCAGAGTGAACACTAAATATGTTCACTGTGTTCTTATACACTTGGTAGAAGTACTCTTTTATCCCTCAGGTCAAGTAACAGCAATGAATGACCTAGGAGAATCTCTGCAATTATAAAACATTCACCACACTGTCACAGGTATTCCTAGGTGTGTTACCAACATATCCTGATGCCAATTCCACGTTATAGATTTGGAATTGTGCTTTAGGATGGCCCAAGGTTACAAAGCACAGTAACAACTAACAGTATACTCAGAGAGGAAACCTAAACTCTAAGAAAACATTTAGTAAGTGAAGAAAAAAATTCAGGCTATGGAGTAAATCCTAAATTAGGTCCCTGTCCATACCCTATGACCCAGTAATCTCACTAAGACTCATTTAATGACAACATATTTATAGCAGCACTTTTTATGAAAGCAAAAAACTGGAAACAAGATAAGTATCTATCAGTTGGAAAATGCTAAACTAACAAGGGCACATGGATATAATGGAATATTTTTGCAATGGAACAAATGACAAGTATAAACACTTCAGAAAAAGATGGGAAGATTTCTATGAACTAATACAGGTTAAAGAAAGTGGAGATAAAAACCAACATACACAATGACAAATTTACATTTACATAATGTAAAAGAAAAACCAACATGTAATCAAGCTCAGATTAATTAAATTGGCCAGTCTTGGTCTTGGAAAAAATGAAAAAAAAATACACTTCTATTCTCTCGGTAGAAAGGTAGTAAACCCTGGGATAAAATATTGCACATGTTATTGAAGAGCTCCATTTTGTCTACTGGTTTTCTTTATTACAGAGGAAATTCAATGGGAGGACTATCACAGAAGAATACTAAAAATGGGTTGTTGTTTTTTTCAATAAGTAGGTCCTGACATAAAGCAGAGACCAGTGCTCACAGTCTAAGACTGGTGGCACAGATTTGAGACAGGCATTAATCAATTAAATGCTTATTCTGTGCCAGAAACATAATATAACTATAAAGGGAACATAAAAAGCAAAAGCAGTGCCAACCCTGAAACAGTTTGCATTCTCATAAGAAGACATGAACAATGAATAAGTTCATATGAGACATAGATAGACCAGACAGAAGGTGACTTTAGAGGGATAGAGGCACTAGCATTGGATGAAACCAGGAACTGCCTCCTGCAGAAGGTAGTACTTCAGTTTTGTCCTAAAAGAAGTCAGGTATCCTAAGCATTGAAGTTAAGGAGGGAGAACATGACAAGGTATAGAAACAGCCAGGGCATTGGGATCTTATGCATAAGGGCCAGCAAATAGGCTAGTATCATTAGAGTGAAGAAAACAGGAAGGAGAGTATGTATTAAGAGACAAGAAAGATAGGAAGGGTGCATATTGTGAAGATCTTTAAATGCCAAACAGTGGAGTTTATATCTGATGTGGGAGGTAATAGAGGTCCCCTGGAGTTTATTTTACAAGGGAGGAGTTAAGTACAGAGAAATAATAAAATAACTATAGCTTTGATCCCAGATAAGCCTTAATACTTTTGATGCCAAAAAAAACAAAAGATAAAAAAAAATAAAGCCACCCAGAGTGTACAAAAAGTCAATATGTAATAGAGTTACAGCATATAATACCCTAGGTTTAAATGTCGGGAAGTGGAGCGTAGAGAAAACACATAACAAATGAATACAACCCTAGAGACAGTTTTGGTGTTTAGCAATCCAGACAAAAAATATTTCTGAAAAAAAAAAAAAAACAGAAAAAGCATTTGTGACAAAATTGTGGGGTATTTCTTGATCCCACCCTAGAGAAAATGGGTACTAAAGTCATTTATTCCTGTGTCAAGGAAGGTCATAATTCGATTTATTGCCCATAATATCCATTTATCACAACTTACTTATCATTTTCCATGTTCTAGAAGGAAAAAAACTGAAAACAACACTCCTCCCACTTCCAAAATCGGACTACACTTTAGGGATGTATCAATGGAAAAGCTATGTAAGAAAACATCCAGGGTGTATTTTAAATACTTGAATCCTAGCCAGCAACAAAGAATAAAAAAAGAAAATGTTTATCTTATTTGCCCAGATAAGTACTGACAACACAGGATAGCTCCATATAGTGGGGCTTTTTTTCTGAAATAATCAGAAGAAGCCACTCTATGAATTGGCCTGATCTGAGCATCCAGTAAGTACATTCCTAGAGCACCACCGCTCATCCCCAGGCAGTAAGTGAATGCCTTCAGGGGATCATTTGGAAAATTACCACTGTTGGGGCATTTAATGATATCCTGGCTTATTCAAGGATCACAGCCAACATCTTACTATTGTGTGGTCTAATGATTACTATCGAATTTATTAGACATTTATAAATACATAACATGGAAACTACACAGCTGTTTAGTGACAAAATCATTTCCCCCAGAATGGTTTCATTCAAAGGAAGCAGTTTTAAATCCAGACATTCATCCTGGGTCTAGGAAAGAAAATTTAAGTTTTAAACTGTCCTACAACATGACAAAACCTAAGTCATACTTTGTGTTTTGTTTTGGTGTTGAGGCTGCCAAGTTTTTAACTTCTCCTAGTAAATGTATTTTATTCATATAGTGAAATTTTTAAAAATGAAACAAAAAGCCACCAAGAAAAAGCCACCTGTCTATAACTACAATCCCTCCACTGCAGATAAGATAAGAGCCAGATAAGAGCCCAGACTGGGGGAAGGGGTATTCAGTATGCTTACCATCTTGGTGTGGCGGGTAGGGGAGAGATGGGGAGAAAATTTGGACCTCAGAATCTTGTGTGAATGAATGCTGGAAACTAAAAATAAATTCTTTTAAGAAAATGTGCAGATGTTTTCAAATCATTCAAGTGAGGATCTGTTTTTTAAAAATATCTGAGACATAGCTGAGACTCTGACATTGACTTTGGGCACTACATCTTGCTTTTCTTTAAATTTAAAATGTCATGGGTTTGTCAAGGAAATGCTCTAAAAGAACTAACTTATTACTCATTTATGACAACAAGCAAGTGACAGTAGCTCTTTCTTTTTTCGTCTGGGTGAGGAACAGAATAAGTATTTATTAAACACCTACTATGGTGCCAGGTACTGTCACAAATGTTTTCTCTTTTGATCCTCACAAAAACCATGGGAGGAAGGTGCCTTTGTGACTCCCATTTTACAGTTGAAGAAACTGATGCAAAGAGAGCTTAAATGACTCATCCAGGGTCCCACAGCTAAGAAATGTCTATCTGGAGTCATATTTGAACCAGAATCTTTCTGACTACAGGCCAAGCATTCTATCCACTGCACCATATAGCTGATAACGTTTTCCTACCTGCTCCGATGCAAGCAGGGAGTTATTTCACGTTCTTTTTGTTTCCCCGGCCCCTAGAAGAGTGCCTTACACAAAACAGATGCCTAAAAAAAATGTTTTATGACTGATTAATTCATCATGTCATGAGGGTGACTCCAGGGGCTCAAATAATACCCAAAGATTACAAATTCTGCCAGATACTACCAAACGGAAAAAAAGTTTCAAGTATGAGCCTAATAATGGACTAGCTAAACTCAGTCTGGGGAGGCCCATTACCAGGACGGCCCACGCAGTGATAACTTTCAAACCAAACCAGTTCTCAAAGACAACCCACTGGCTTGTAGACAGGCTGTACTACGTGTAACTGGAAAAAGTGCACACTCCAATAGAAATGCCACATGTGACTTAAGAGTCACTATCACTGACCTCGGAAAGATCCTCAAAAAATGGCAACAGCACAAGGGGACCAGCGAGGGGGGAGGCTATCCCCATTTGGGGAGGGGGGAAATAAAACAGATAAGATTGAAGCCTACACACTATAGGCCAATGAACCTGAATCCAATTCCTGGCAAAATCCTAGAACAGTGTTAAAAGAATGGCTAGTGAACTATATTGAAATGACCATCTTACCCTGGAACGTCATGGCCTCTGTGGTTGTCATACCCTACAGCATCCTTCCACTATATCACGCTAGTCCCCTTCTCCCACTGGAGAAGTGTCCCTTCTGGGGACCTCCACTTGGGGCAGGGGGCCAGGCTAGCCAACTTTCATGCTCCTGGAAAGCATTCACATAAAGGCCAAAAAGGGCTTCCATTTCATACCATACGAGGATCATTTTGGGGGAAAAGAGGTGGGCAAGGGGTAGACTAAGATAGCTGATTTGAAGGGCTGCAACTTGAACTATACATCCCAGGTGAGGAACCTGCGGCCTTGAGGTCACATATGGCACTGTAGGTCCTCAAGTGCAGCCCTCTGACTGAACCCAAACCTCCCAGAACAAATTCCTTTAATAAAAGGATGTTTAATCTAATCTAATGATTGGACTGTTTCTGCTTCACCCCTGAGGGAGAATTAGGGACAAAAAAGTTGCAAAGATGCAGATTTAAGCTTGATATAATACAAAGGTTCTCAACGTGCAGTCTAGGGCCTGAGACTCCTCAGGCAAATTCAAAACTATTTTCATAATACTATTAAGACACTGTAATATCTAATATGCTAAATATCAATAGACATAAATGGCTGACCTAAACAAAAGCTCCTGAGAGGGGAGGGGGGGCCTTGATAATTTTTAAGATTTTAAAGACTAAGAATCATTGACATAGTGAAACACTTCCTAACGTTTACAACTGTTCAAAAATGGAATGAATAGTTGACTTCTCATTGGAGTTATTCCAGCAATAGATAAATGATCACTTTTCAGGGATGTTGAAGAAGGAATTGTTTTCTTAGTACAGGTTGGTCACTGGGGCCACTTCCAGCTCTGAAGATTAGTGACTCTATGGAATCACAGATGACTGAAGCATCAGACCACACTCGCTAGTCTCTTAATTCATATCATGAATCAAATTCATAACACTGCACACTCAAGCAAACTTCTTAAATAACTATAATGAAAAAAGTAAAATATTTCCAATTCTTAAAAGTAAAGAGAAACAGGGGGCAGAGTCAAGATGGCAGAGTAGAAGCAGGACCTCCTCAGGGCTCCGGCTTCCACCTTCCCCAATCCATGTAAAAAGGGGACTCTAAACAAACTTTGGAGCTGCAGAACCCACAAAATGACAAGACGCTAACCTCCTGCTGAGGACAGCCCAGCAGGCCCACAGGAATTGACCAGGGCAGCGCACTGGGAGTCGAGGCTTTAGCCCCAGGGCGGGCCTGAGCAGCCCCGGGCAGAGGGACTCCAGATCAGCAGCAGCTGTGACCATTTCCACATTTATCAACACATAGATGCAAAGGACAAAGTGAGAGGTCAGTACAGTCTGGACTTTGGGACCCAATAAGGGGAGTGAGTGGCTTTTGCCCCCGGGGCGAGAAGCTGCTGATCCTGCTGCACATGGCAGCTTCAGCTCCTGGACTGCAGAGTGTAGGGGGAACAAGCACCAGTCTGAGGGGTAATGGCTCTTGCTTTAACCTGCTTAGATCTGGATTGCAGTCTAGGGTGGAGGTTCTGGGGTGTGTGTCCAGCTTGCCAGAGCATGTGGAGACCTCAGAGAGGGCACCCATCTAATACCTCTGGCAGCTGAGAAAACCCCAACGTTTGGGACGAAAGCTCCCCTTTCTGGTGGCAGAGTCCTAATGTGGCAAAAAGCCCAGGGGTCAAGTGACTGAGGGGCGACATGACCAGGCAAAGGAAACAAAGCAGACAGAAGATTCCAACATTAGACTCCTATTTTGGGGACAAAAAGGATCAAAGCATGGAACAGGAGGAAGACAGTGAAGTCAGAACTCCTGCACCAAAAGCTTCAAAGGAAAATATGAGCTGGTTACAGGCCATAGAGGACCTTAAGAAGCAGATAAGAGAAGTGGAGGAAAAATTGGGAAGAGAAATGAGAACAACGCAAGAAAATTACGAAATGAGAGTTAACAGCCTGACTGAGGAAAATCATACCTTAAAAAATAGACTAACTCACATGGCAAAAGAGGCTCAAAAAGGCAATGAGGAGAAGAATGCCTTAAAAAGCCAAATTTGCCAGATGGAAAAAGAATCTCAAAAGCTCAATGAGGAGAATCATTGCTTCAGAATTAGACTGGAGCAAATGGAAGCTAATGACTTTATGAGAAATCAAGATGCTGTTAAACAGATCCCAACAAATGAAAGAATAGAAGGCAATGTGAAATATCTCATGGGAAAAACCACTGACCTGGAAAATAGATGCAGGAGAGATCATTTAAAAATTATTGGACTACCTGAAAGCCATGATCAAAGTTAAGAACCTAGAAATCATCCTCCAGGAAGTTCTCAAAGAAAACTGCCCTGATGTTTTAGTGCCAGAGGGCAAAATAGAGGTTGAAAGAATCCACCGATCACCTCCTGAAAAAGATCCCAAAAACTCCTAGGAATATTATAGCCAGGTTCCAGAATTCCCAGATTAAGGAGAGAATATTACAAGCAGCCAGGAAGAAGCAATTTGTATTGTGGAAACACAATCAGGATAACCCAGGATCTGGCAGCTTCTACAATGAGGGATCGAAAGGCTCGGAATATGATATCCCGGAGGTCAAAGAATCTGGGATTAAAACCAAGAGTCACCTACCCAGCAGAACTGAGTATCATGTTTCAGGGGAAAATATGGTCATTCAGTGGAATAGAGGACTTTCAAGCATTCTTGCTGGAAAAAACCAGAGTTGAACAGAAAATCCGACATTCAGATACAAGAAGCAAGAGAAGCATGAGAAAAGGTAATCAGGGTAAAGAAATCACAAAGAACTTATCAAAGTTGAACTATTAACATTCCTACATGGAAAAACAATAATTGTAACTTATGAAACTTTTCTTAGTAGTTGAAGGGAATAGAAATATATATATGAGAGTATATGGGCATATGAATACATATGTGAATGTGTGTATACATGTTTACAGGTATACACAGATAGAGGGCACAGGACCAATTTAACGGGAAGGGATGATACTTAAAAGGAGAAATTAAGAGGTGAGAGAGGAATATGAGAGGAGATGGGGAGAGACAGAATGGGGTAAACTATCTCATATGGAAGAGGCAACGGAAAAATGGTTACAATGGAGGGGAAGAATAGGAAGGCAAAAGGGAATGGGTCAACCTTATTCCCATTGAATTTGGCTCAGGGAGGGAATGAAATACACACTAAATAGGGTATCTCACCCCATAGGAGAGTAGGGGGGGAAGGGGAGGAGAGGGGGGATGATGGAAGGGAGGGCAGGCTGGGGGGGAGGGAAGTTGGAAGCACCCACTTTTGAAAAGGGATAGGATCAAAGTAGAGAACAGAACAAGTGGGAGGCTGGATAGGGGGGAGGGAAATATAGTCAGTCTTTTACAATATATCTACTATATTATTGTTTTGCATTAGCCACACATGTACAACCTATACTAAACTGCGTATCTTCCCAGTAAGGGTGGGAGACAAGGAAGGAACGGAATAAATCTGGAATTCAAAGTTTTAAAATCAAATACTATATATATACTATTATTAATACTATTTTGCATATAATTGGGAAATGAGATATACAGGCACTGGGTCATAGAGATCCATTGGAAAAGTCGGAAGTTGTATGGGAGAAAATATGGGAGAGAGCAGATTGGAGGAGGGGATATCCTGTGGGACTGCTATTTTGGGGTGGTGGGTAGGGGAAAAACAGGGAGAAAATTTGTAATTCAAAATCTGGAGGAAATGAATGATGTAAATCAGAAGTTAATAAAGCATTTGAAAAAATAGAAAAAAAGTAAAGAGAAACAGTAGCTGAGAAAACAATTTACTTCAGATGAATCAATTTTTTATTTTTTGAAGGAGTATATTCTCCTCCATCTACCTCCATTAAAAGACAATGGCTGCTGTTGGGGAGGGGGCCTTTGGAGGAAAGGTAATGGAATACAGTATGAGGTATGTCTCTTTACTTAAAATCCTGTCAGGAGGGGAGAGGGAGAAAAATGTAGAACTCAAAATGCTATTTAAAAAATGAACATTGAAAACTATTTTTATATGTAATTGGAAAAAATTAAAATACTATTTGCAAAAAATACCATTGGGAAAACAATGACTGATATCAAATGTATATGATTTTGATGACTGGTATGGCTGACCACAACAGAGATGGTTACTAGGATTAACATGTTTTCCAAAGAATCAAGTATAATCTATTATCAGAAGCCATTCCATTAAAAAAAAAAAAAACATTAAGTTTGCTCAAATAAGCTAAATGGGGGGGGGAATAACCTAAAATCCCCCAAAAAGTCAAACATAGAAGCAGCTATAGAATTTAGGTGACCGAAAACATGATCCTTCTAAACCACTCCAACACTGGGATCCCACAAAAAAAAAAAAAATAGTCTGAAGCATAACCTGCCATCCACAGCCATGTGAGAAAGCACAGAGGTAGACAATGAAGCAGGAAGGAAAAATGAAAAGATTATATCCCACATCAGGCTAATTTTTAACAATTCTTTTTCGCCAAGTACTATACCAATTTCGTAGCCAGAGAATCTAAGGGAGGAAGCCAACTTAAGCATTGTGACTAAGTCTCCTGAAATCCTTTTTACTGTCTGCCATGACATGTTTATCCACATACACGTTCCACAATTTATAAGCCACACAATTACCAGCTCCTAGGATGGAGAGGTTCCCAATTTCATATCCATGACAGTTAGCAACTATTCATAGAACTTCAAACCAGAAGGTTCCCAAAACAGAACAATCCCTTAATGGCCTTCTAGAAAACACTTAATACCTCCTCCAAACAGCAGCACTGATTTCTGTAAACATACTTTACTTTAGACTCAAAAAACAAACAAAAAAAAAGATCATATATACTCCCTCTCTTCCCCTATCTATAAAAAAAGAATCATAGTTAAAAGGTTCTAGAACATGAAATTAGGATGATCAAAAGTAGAAATTCAGTGCCACAAGGCTGGAAAAACCTTTATAGGAGTTGTTGAGTCTGCTGCTCGTTTTCAGAGAGAACTACCTAAACCATCCTTATTTCATAAAAACAACTACAGAAATAATCAACAAGCCTTTTAGACAGTTTAATGTCTAAACTAAATCCCTTATGCCACAGGTCAGAGGACAGCTCCAGAGCTGGAACAGGCCATCATAGGCAACCTAATCTAACCTTCTCATTTTGGTTCTATCAGCATCCTCTAAAACATCTCTTATTTTTATTTATTTTATTTTTAATTTTTGAAATAAAATAAGCATTTATATAACAAGAGTATAATAAAAAGATGATTACACATAAAACTGAAAATCTATTACATACAACTTGCTATTTCTTTTAAATATATGTTGTAATGTAAATTTCTTTCTTCCCCTTTTTTTCTTCCCTGACCTCTCCCCCATCCTAGAGATGGCTACCATTAGACACACACACACACACACACACACACACACACACACGTAAAATCATTCTATATATACTTCTACTTATCAGTTCTTTCTCTGGATACAGACAGCATCTTGCTTCATATATCCTTTGTAGTTAATTTGGGTATTTATAATAGTCAAGATTACTTATTTCCTCAAAGCTGTCCTTATTATAGACCCTATTTTAACTACAAATAAAGTCCCAGGCAGCAAACCATAATAAGACACCATCATTCTCCATCAGGCTTATGGCCTCAATCTGTGGTTCTACCATTTGCTAAAAGGATGTTCAGTCTCCCTTGTCAATGTTCCTACCTACAGGCAGATCTGTCAAACTCCCAACAAGATTCAAAAGAACTTAATGCTCTTAAATTAGGAACTGAGATTATGGAAGTCTACTCACTCTCCATCTCCGTATAAATGATGTAGTTTGAAAATACTGAATGGCACTAATAAACGTTTGGAGAGAGTAATGATTAGGGCGCAATAGCAGAAAGCAAACTAGTAAGTTCCTAATGTAATTATAAAATTTGAGAACAGAAAGGGACCTCCCAGATCATTTAGTCCAACCCTCACTTTTAACCAATAAGGAAACTGAAAGCTCAGAGAAATAAAAACGACCAAGTACCAGATCCAAGCCTGGAGGTCGGCTGTTTTTTCTACTACAGTACAATACTGAGCCTCTGTTATATAGGAAGAGCCAACAGAGATTAGTGTATGGCTGTGTATTTATCTAGATGTGTGTATGTGCATGTATATGTATATGCCTATAGACACATATACATACTTGTGTTTATATATGTATATATTGAGCTCTTGTGCACACACATAAATACATATACATGTTTTGTTCATATGCATGTATTTGCCTATATGGACATGAATACATGTTCCTGTGGTACACGTGTGTGTACATAAAACACACACATACATCTATGCATGTATGTGTGTGCACACATTACCTGAACATTCACTGTTCCTGAGGAAGTGGAGGGGAGGAAAGGGCATTGCTATGCAAAGGATCTGGTTTTGTATGGCTGGGAACCATCACTACAGCATTCCTTCCTGATGTTCTTAAACTCCTGAGGCTAACTCATCTACTACACCTGAATTTTTTCCGCAGACCACAATCCCTCTGTGACTACACATAAATCCATGATGATTTGGGTTCTCAACAGTTGTAGCATCTCTTTCTTTGTAAAGGCAGACAGAAACGTTTTAATCAGTAGTTTTAGTCTCAAATTACAACGTACTATTCGACAACGGTTTCACTCTACAATTCCTCTGAATAAACCATCACTGTTGTTGTTGCGATTGTTGTGGTCCAGTTGTTTCAGTCATGTCTGACTCTTCCTGACCCAATCTGGGATTGTCTTGGCAAAAATACTGGAGTGGTTTTCCATCTTCTTCTCCAGCTCCTTTGACAGATGAGGAAACTGAGGCAAAAGGGGTTAAGTGACCTTTCCGGGGACACAAAGATAAGAAGTATCTGAGGCTGGATTTGAACTCAGGTCTTCTCTCTATATTCACTGTGCCACATAGTTGCCCTGTCTGAGTATATAATATATATCTAATCACAAAAGAAATTAATTTTTATCAAGTGAAGGAAAGAAAATCAGTAGTTATATCTATCTACACATGTATGTATACGAACATGCATATACACATATATGTGGTGTGTACACATAGGTACAGACATAAAAACACCTAACTCCTTAAGAAACATAAGATTCCACAAAGTGTGGATGACTTCATACACTATTACAGCCATACTACAATACAAAGACTCAGTGGGACAGCTAAACAGAACAGCTGATTTATCCTAAGTATTGGGAAGAAGATAACAGCTTGGGTCATTAATCTCTTTAAAAGTTAATATGGGGGAAAGTACATATCCCATTAAATCAACACCAGTAAAAAATCCAACATACTAAACTGGCTGGGGAAAGCATGCATTTATCGTCCCAGAAAAGACATGAGAAAATGGCTGAGTATCAGATCTTAAGTTTTTTATATATATATATTGTCTCTATGGCTGAAACAATCATATACATGGTAAATTCAAATTAGCTAAATAAGCCATGTAATCAAGTGCCTCAATATAGCTAGAATCTGGGAATTCAGAGGTGAGAGGGAGGAGGAAGAGGAGGAAGAGTTGTTTCTTTTCTCCCAAAGAAAATGGTATCAAGAAAGAAAATATGACCAAAATCTGCTTGTTTTATGGATTTTACATTTTGAATACCATTTGAAAATCCCTATATGGCGTTGACATCTAATGCTATAATCCTCTGAAAATAAAGCTTCCTTTGTTAGCCAAAAGAAAGAAAAAAAGGGAAAAAAGAACAAAATGCCTTGAAATGAGTGAGCTAAATAAGAAAGCATTTCAAAAAAATAAAATTTGATTGAAACATTCTGTACTTATATGTTAAAGGGCTGCTACCAGCTATGTTAATAGAATATTTAATTGACATTTATTTGCCGGCTGGTTATTTATGTTAACATCCTCCCTGCATAATACTTCACGGAAATCCACTCTAGAAGGACACATAAATACATACACTTAACTGAAAGGACCATTAACAGTACTTATAAATCTAAAGATCTATGTACATTAGAGGATCTAAAATTAATTTTGATGGGCTAACAAATTATATACTAGACCAACAGATAAAGAATGTGCCAGGAAATGGGTAATTCCTTCACTGGTATTCCCAATGTTAAAATAAAAAGTATTGTTTTCTTCAGTTTCACAGAATATATCTTTTACTAAATAATATTCCAAATCAGATTTAAACAAAGAATATAAATTATCGTTTGATCTCTATAGAGCAATAAAAAATAAAAAGAAATTAAAAAAAAACAAGCCAGAAAAGTCGTTAAATGGATTTAAACTGCCTTTGGGGATTTTTGAAGATTTTTGTTTGTTTTGATGACGTGTTCTGCACAGTTTGGTTTTCTTTACAATAGCCTTAAAAGAAATTCATCATGCAATTTTCTGAGAAATGAACAGAACAGATGCTAATAGCATGAGACAAATGTCTATTGTGGAAAAATAATTACAGATTTTTTAATGGCTATAATGTACTCTATAATCTATGATGGGCTTTAAGACACCATTAGTAACTATTGTGTAAATATGGTTATTATGGGCTTTTTTAAAATTAGTATTGTTTACTCAACTATCTGTAACAGCTTTGTTTGTTGATAAGAGATAATCAGAAAAATAAACAATTGTGGAATTTCTTAATATACCCATTATTTTTTAATCCTGTGGAGCTTCTCTGAAATGATGTCTTTAAGAATATAGGTTGATTGTGGCAACGACTTTCAGAAGATGTCTGGAACAGGTCTATCAAAAGCAAGTGCACCTCATTTTACATAAAAGTTCCAAAATTCACTTATTTTTTGTTGAATTTAAAATATAACAAAGGACCTTTTAAAGTTAAGTATAATTCTTAATGCAAATAATCATCCTCTAGGATACTAGTGCCTGAAACACAGTAGGCACTAAATAAATACTTTAAACAAAGACATATCTTACCTAATTATTCCTGAAATATCTTTAACATCAGTAAGGCAGGGTTTGTTTGGGTTTTTTTACTTTAATTTTTTTACATGGCACTACCTCATTTACCTATTTTTTAAAAATCAAGGCATTTATAATAGTTGCCCTATAGTGCAGTGTATTGAATCTCTGAGTAGGCAGAAAGTCAAGAGACATGAGTTCAAATTCCAACTCACCATTCCAGCTTCAGTTCCAACAATGGAGAATTAAGACAAGGCAAAAATAAGAATTTTAACATAATGCAGGCTTGTCATCATTGTAACAGTGAAAAACTTTAATAATGGTAGCGTTGGGGAAAACAGTATTAAAAATGGGTTATAATTTAATTGTTATATCAGAGGGAAAATGTAATAACAGTGCACTGGGCTAGCATTCAGGAAATCTTGGGTTTAAACACACCGTTGACCCTTGCCAACTTGTGTTATCCTGGACACTGGACAAGTCCCTACTTACATGTCATGAAAGAATTAGCCACCTTACTATGTGCCAAGTGCTGGAGAGAAAAAAAATAGAAGAGCAAGGCAGTTCCTGCTCCCAAAAGCTCCTATTCTAATTAGGGAAGATAATACATATAACAGAGTCCAGCTGCAAAAGAGATAGAAAGGGCCCATTAAATCCTAAAAGTGAAGCAGAAGGAAGGGGGCAAGGTTCCAGGCATCTTAAGTCTGCACTGGTCAAATGGCAATGCTCAGAGGTCTGGCGTCCTGGAGGTCATCCATTTTACGGGAAGGACTACAGACAGACCTATGAGCTCATTCAAGAAGCTTGAGGAGCCAAGGTGGGGGACCTGAAGAACCTTATTCACCATCATTTGTCCCCATCTAAGTTAGAGATGAAGTTGAGATTTGAATTAGTGGATGGAGTTTTAATACCCTCAAATTATAGTTCCTTCATATAATAGGGTACATCAGGTTTTATAAGAATTTTGCCATATGTGGCTATGAGTTTTAAAGGAATAGTATTAAAACCACAGTATATATGTCCTGATCTATGGAATGATAATTAACTATAATTTTGTCATTTTACTTTGACTCAAATGGTATCTTTCTGCCAAAGAACTCAAAACATTTTTCTATGATCTCATTTTTCTCAGTCACCTTCTAAAAGCTAAGTAATTTAGATGCCTACTACTGTAGCTAATTAATTGACCAAAATATGGTAAAACCTCATTAATTCTACACTGTAGGAAAATGAGGTGAATTTTTCATACTGAATCGTTACCCACAAACAGAATTCTTCAGATAACTGACCCTTTTCAAATACAAGCACTTGTTAAAGTGTTAAGCCTTTTTTACAGCTTTAACCCTATTTTGTCAAGTTATTAAATATGTTCTAAACCACAGGATTTAGAACTAGAAGAGCCCTCCCACACCTTCATTTAAGAGATGAGGATGAATCAGAGACTTAAAGGTCAAGTGACTTAGCCATATGAGCAGTCAGGCACAGAACTAGAATTAAAACCCAGGTTTTTTGGCTCCAAATTGAGTATTTCTGCCACTATACCAAACTGTCTTCACAAGCAAATTATACTAAGCATAATTTAATTTATTTTTAAATTACTTGGAGAGAGGTTTATTATTAGCATCAATCATTGTATTATGCTATGTATGATAGAGGGACACCCTCAGGAGCTACTGATCTGTGTGTGCACAGGGTTGTCTGCCTCTAGGCTAAATTACCCCAAAGCTACTGTGATGTGAATTCAAGTCTCCTTAAAAAAAAAAATTCTTTCTCCTCCTTTACTGTCACCTCTTGCTATCACTGACTTTCAAAGTCCTCTTCCCTCCCCACCAATGCTTCTAATTTGTCATGGGCTTGGAAACCATTTAAACACACTTGTTAGGACTGAATATAAGAATAAGAGTAAAGGGTATGAATTGAGTAAATGAGCTATTTAGTACACAGTCAGTGTGACATCAATTTAAGCTCATTGGATTAGACTCTATTGTCTTTTTTACTGGTTCTATAATGTTTTGAATAATTTAAAGTACTGAATAAGTGACCGCCAATTAAATAAGTCATTGCTGTGCACTGATCTATACCCATTTTAGGATACAAGCCCTTCTTTCTGTGGGTGTGTTCTCTCCAAAGTGCCCCCCTTTTGCCCAAATCCCAGAAATTACAGCTGCAAATACACCCATTTCCCAGAATAAGTAGTAAAGAATAAACAAAAAAAATCTTTTGGTCAATCAGGAGGAAAGAATGAGATTTCCATTCTTTTGGCTCCGATTTCCTTGATTTAAAACTGACAGATTACACTCTAGAGAGACCTTTCAATTTAGTAATCGTTGACCCACCACTACAGAAGTTACAGGCCACTGAGCCTGCATCAGGTCAGCTCAAATGCCATAAATTTTCACTACAGGATAATAGCCCTTTTAAAATGCTTGGAGTAGATAGATAGATAAGACAGACAGACACATACATACATACGTGTATTTTTAACTGAGAAGGATGGGAGAAATCTCTTCCTAATCAATGAATGACATACAGTTCAAGCTTCCAAAGAGTAGCATTTCAAACACTTTCCATAGCCTTTGAACAGGACAGAGATCTGGGCAAATCAATCAACCGTCAATCAATGAACAAGCATTTATTAACTGTTTACTTCTATGTGCCAGATACTGTGCTAAACCCTAGGGGTTCAAAGAAAAAGCAAAAACATACCCTGCCTTCAAGGACGTTGCATTCTAATAGGGATACAACATGCATATAAACAGTATATATCCACTAATTTTGTTTTAAAAGATAAAATGAGAACGTAGTGTGCCAAAACAAAAAGGAACAACCTACCAAAAAAGGCAAAAATGAATTGTTGCCTACGTAATTGACATGAGTATCTACCAATTTAACATCTGTTCCACAAATGAGGGTATCACCTGGGTGCATTTTAAAAATCCAAATGCCTGTTCTATTATAAACCTACATTTTGCTAATATATATGCAGGGGGAAAAAAAAGGAAACCTTGCGCTTTTCTGTGTACCTCACAGAACCTAGAATAACAAAATAAGGCTCACACCTCATAGCCAACAAATGAGGAGAATGATAATTGAGGTGAATTTTAATTTTTCAGACATTATTTAGTGCAAAATGTATACTCTCATTACGATGTTTGAGTAAGTGTTCCTCCTATTTTCTGTAATACAAATACTTTGGTTCATCTTTATGAAATCAAGTATTTTTTAAAATAGGTTTAAATTCACCTTGGAGCAGCTAGGTGGCACGGTGGATAGAACTCGAGGCCTGGAGTCAGGAAGACTCAATTTCCTGAGTTTAAATGTGACCTTAGACACTTACTAGCTGTGTGATCCTTGGGCAAATCACTTAACCCTGTTTGCCTCAGTTTCCTCAGCTGTAAAATGAGCTAGAGAGGGCAATGGCAAACCACTCCAGTATCTTTGCCAAGAAAAGCCCAAATGGGGTCATGCAGAGGCAGACAACTGAAAAAAAGGCCTAAACAAAAAAATTCATCTTAGTAACCACTTCCCTTCTATATGATTTGATTAATACATTTGTTCACAAAAACAAATGCAAAATTAATACTAGTTTCTGGACTACCGATTGCTGAAAACGTTTTCAGCAATGTTTTTAACTCTCCCTTCTTACTTTCCCATGAGTTTTCTTAGGTGTGACAAAGAAGTGGCTATTTGAAATATTTCCAAATCTCTTGGCAGACAGTTGGGTCATCCCAATTACTTAGATGCATTTGCTCCATAAGCCATTCATGATAATGAAGCACTTCAATGACTTAGGATTATGCTCCCAGACATCTAAATCTACAAGACACGATTCCCTGACTGGTAACCAAGGGGTCTGTGCAAATGCATCTCAAAGACTGTCAACAGCTCCCGAACTACATATATGGCTTTAAGATTTGTAAGGTACTCTCATAACAACCGTGGCATACGTTATTACAATATTATCCGGCAGCGGTATTACATTATCATCCCTGTGGTACAAAGGAAGACACGGAGGCTCACAGCAGGGAATCTGCCCCCAAGTCCCAGAATCCATTCCCATCACAGCCAGAATTCAAATCCAAGCCTTGCTGACTCCAAATGTATCCTCTTGCCACCACATTGTCTTACTGCTCTAAAATGGGAGAGATTCTCATCTGGTTGGAATGGTTTATCTACACTCCTGCCATAAAGACATTGAAATGATTTAAGTGATCTCTCAAGAATCCTTCTGTCCAGTCCTATCCCATAGGATAGGTATAGCATTTGATTTTTCCGAGCTGAAGTCTACTGAAATGAATTACTATTTGAAAACCCAGTACTAGCCCCAGAAGCATTCAACAGGTATTCAACAAATATTTATCTACACTGGGTCAGGCATTAGGTATACAAAGTCAAATATGAATACTGTTCCTGCCCTAAAGGGGCTTGTATTCTACTCATGGTAAATAGCATACATACTGACAGGCAAATAAAAAATATACTAAAAGTCGTTGAGGAAAGGAAACAATTTGGCAGAAGCAGAGTAGACCCTTAATAGGTGTCAAGGAACAGAGGAAGAATGGCATTCCGGGGGAGGGAGGAGGGGGAGGGGTAACCTGTGCAAAAACAAAGAGGTAAGAGATGGGATGTCATGTCAAGGGAACATGAAGCAGGCCAATTTGGCTGGAGAGTTCTGTGAGGGGGGAGGAATATCAAATCAGTCTCGATAGGGAGTCTGGAGCCAAGTTGTGCAGGGTTTGATATGCCAAACAGAGGAATTTGCATTTTTACCTAGAGGCAACTGGCATCCACTAAATCGCACTGAGAGACGTGGTCGGACATGCACTTTAGGAACATCAATTTGGCAACTGGATGGATGATAGATTAGAGAAGGGAGACACTGGAGGCAGGGAACCAATTAGGAAGCTATTGCAGTAGCCCAGGGAAGAGATGAGTGCCTGAGCTAGGCTGGTAGCTGAATGGAAAGAAGGGGACAGATGTGAGGGACACTGTGAAGGCAATGTTGGCGACTGATTGGATGCTATTAAAACTAACAAGTAGAAGGAATACAAAGAAAGCTGAAAGGATCTTTGTAAGCAAAACCAGGAGAATGGAGCACCCATTCCAACAAAAGGAAAAAGAATGAGACTGAATGGACCAGGAATCCTGATGAGGACCTAAAAGGAGTGATTTAAAAAATCTTTCTCTCTATTGCACTGAAATTAATTAATTAAATGTAAATAGTTACAAAGCAAGCTGAGTTAGCTGTATGGATGCCCATTGTTAAGTTTTCATAAAACATTCAGTTTTTATTAAAGGCTTCTGAGCCACAGAAATACCAGTAAAGAATACACATCCGCATTTTATTCCATAGAGGCTGTCCTTGGACCATCGTTCAAAGCCTATTTACCCAATTATACTTTCATTTTAAAAGGCTTGGTTATCTAGCACCAGCACAAAGACAGTACTGAAAAGTAACATCTAACAGTTTCCCAAAGGGAGAATTAAGGGGAAAAATCCAAAAAGCAAACTCAGGCCCCAGACACACTCCATAATGAAAGCACATAAGCAACTATCTTATTCAAATCCTTAACAAACATTTGTATACCAGAAGGGTATATTCTAGATGAATTATTTGTAAGTAACCCCTAATAGACCTGTGCTCTTGGAGAACATTAAACAACTAAGGAAATAACACCGGCCTAAGCACCTAGTTTCTTTTTTTCTTTTTCTTTTTTTGGAGGGGGGAAGGCAGGGAAATTGGGGTTAAGTGACTTGCCCAAGGTCACATGGTTAGTAAGTGTGTCAAGTGTCTGAGGCCAGAATTGAACTCAGGTCCTGACTCCAGGGCTGGTGCTCTATTCACTGCACCACCTAGCTGCCCCTTTCATGCTATGTTTTTTAACTTCCAATCTATCTCCCACTTTGTTGTCGTTCAGCTGTTTCACTTGTGTCTAACTCTTCATGACCCCCATTTTCTTGGTAAAGATGCTGGCATGGTTTGCCATTTCCTTCTCCAACTCATTTTTTACAGATAAGGAAACTGAGGCAAATAGTCTGAGGCCAGATAGGAAGTCAGGCCTTCCTGACTCCAGGCATGGTACTCTATCCACTGTACCACCTAGCTGTTCTCATCTGCCACTTCCCCCACCCCCCCAAAGAAATCAAAAGCACTAAGAAATAATTTTTCTATACTCTATTCGAAGTTACTAAACTGATCATCTTTTGACTCAATGATCCCATCAAGGAAGTCAAGAATAAAAAGAAATAATGACAATGATAATAATAACAAAAAATATAATAAAAACTAACATTTATACACACACACATATATATATACTAAAAGCTAACCTATATTTCACATCAAGTTTACAGGGTGCTTTACAAATATCACCTCATTGGATCCCCACAATGATCCAGTGAGGTAGATGCTATTATGATTTCCATTTTACAAATGAGTAAACTGAGACTAGGCAAGCTTCAGTGACCTGCCCAGTGCCACACAGCTATTAAGTGTCTGAGGCCAAATGTGAACTCAGGTCTTCCAAACTCCAGGTTTAACACTTTATCCACTGCACACAGTATGGCCTCATAAATAAACAAGTACAATAATGTTAACAGGAAAACATTACAAGGTAGCTAACGGCCTATTAAAGATAGGGTCCAATACCAACTCTAGAGGAAAAGTGATGAAACATATTTCCAGTAGCGCAGCAAGAACAATTAGTTTTAGAGTCAGTCTTAGAGTCTGGGTTCAAATACCACCTCTGCCCCTGATGACTTGTCACTTACACTTGAACCAGTCACTTACACTCAGTTTACCCACTTCTAAAATGAGGCTGGACTAAATGACCTCTAAGGTGCTTTCTACCTCTTGATTTATGGTCTTATGATTTTTCTGAGAGGGGCTGCATACACTAATACTAACTGCTACTGTGTTTAAGGTTTGGTTAATTGGTTTTCTCTTCGATGAGAGAGTGGGGGCACTCAATATCAGGAAATGTCTGTGGCTTTTTTTTAAAGGCGTCAAACAACACTTAACAAAATAAGGGTACATAGGAAAATGTTCATGTATTTCTTAGCAGACCTCTCTGGTTTCCGCCCAAGCTTTCTGTTAATATCATAATATTCTAAGACCCGTCTACTCGAATTATTGTCTGTCAATAATGTTAAGACAAAAACCACCATGGCAATTACAAATGTACACAGCACTCTCCTCCTTTTAGCGCCTATAATACATCCCAGAGAAGGCATTAAGATAATGCCAGAGCAGATTCTGGTCTGTTGGCTCAGCTGTAAGACAGAAATCCATACCAAATCCAGCTGTCAATCACAACATCCACACTCCTGCTTCATGGAGCACAAAATGAATGTTTGCATTCAAGCTTTAATATGGTTTTAAAGGCAACCTACTTACAAACGGAGGTCACCGCTATGACATTCTCAATCCCCTCCCCACCACAGACAGATAGACCGTGATCCATGTCTGCCCACTGAACCGTTCCCACCCTACTTGTAAGAACCAGAGGAGAGTAGATTTAGGGCTGGAAAAGACTTTAGATGTCACCTGCTCCAACCCCCTCCTTTTACTGATGAGGAAACAATGCTCCAGAGAAATGATTTACCCAAAATTACCCAAATCGGAAGTATCTGAGCATGAATTTGATCCTAGGGCCCCATCTCTAAATCCAGCACTGTTCCCACTGTGTATCCCATCACCCCTACCTGGCTCACTGTCTTTCCATCCTTATGAGAAGAGTCAATGGACCAGCCCCTTGCACAGTTGCAGTAAGAACAAAAGTATGGAATTTTTTCAGTTGAAAAGGACATGAGAGATCACCTCTCCAAGTCTACAATGGTTAAATGGCTTGCCTGAGGTCATACTGCTAACAGATGGCAAACCCTTCCATAATTTTCACTGATATCTTCTAGATTCTCTATACAAATTCAAAATATCTTGCGGATGTTACTGATGCGTTTTTAAATGTCTGATCAATGTTGAAGCAACTAGCAGAATAATTACTTTTAATTTCCTACATGCTGCATTCCTGCTAACATATGATTACTCATGGTAGTAGCTTTTTTGCCAACAGCATTCCATTGCCAACTTCCATAGAGTGCCCCTCATAATTCTTGCCCCACTTGCAGGACATGAGCCCTGCCCTATTTTGTATCTCAAACTTGACTTCTTTCCTCTTCTAAGAAGGATGCTTTCTACTTATCTCCCTACTACACTGCTCCCTGGGCCAGGCAGACCACTTCAGTTTTTACAGGCCAGTTAGATTTCTGCCACTTTCCACAAAAGTCCATATCTGGACTCCAGGCCTACTCCTAAAGTAGTAATAACTGCTCACTGATTTCAGTGGTCCAACTAAATAACAGTCCCAGACAACTCCTGGCATCTTCCTTGATTCCACAACTGCAATAAAATGGTAGGCAAAATCAGGCCCAGGAACTTAGCAGCAAAAACAGAATGGGAACAGAAGGCTGAATCTCCTATCTCCTCATAAACATTTCTTTATTCAAATAAGTTCTATTTTCCCATATACTTAACATATGTACCTGTTATTTCCCCCAACGAAATGTTAGTTCCTAAAAGGCAGGTAGCGGTTCATTTTTGTGTTGGAATCCTGAGCACCCAGCAGCACAGTGCCTGGCATATAACAAGTCATAACAAATAAATGCCTGTCAGTGACTTGATTAAATGTCTATTTTCTGATTTCAGTAATCTTGATTCTCCTTTGAATAGTAAACAAAATGAGAACTAAATTTGTCATTTAAATTATAGAAATGATAAGGAGGAAAATTAAATTGGCGATCTGATTCCGAATGTTCAAGGAGACCGTTTCTTTAATTCTGACCACAGAAAGTAGCCACAAAACCTTCTTGGTTCATAAAATAAGGGATTCTACTTAGAGGCGCACTGACCTATAAGACACGTACAAGACGCACCTCAACAATTACAAGACCTCTCACAAAGTATGCCAAGGTGCACCTGTCAAAGCAAGCCAGCTCCCTGCCCACAGACATTACACTGTGAGGTAATGTCACTATCTTTCAATAAATAACAATGAAACAGTCAGTGGATTAAATGATTTCCTTACATTATCACTATAAACAATAATTATTTGGCAGCTGCCCTTTCCAAGCACTGTTGCTGATGAATAAATCAAGCATTATTGATTTGTAAAGCCAAAATGTTTTACATTTCACTCCTCTTATATAAGCCATAATCTTCTGCTGTAGTAACGTAGCACATTTTTTTTTCTTAATACTTTTAATCTGAAAGATTAGTACCCATTAGTCCTACCTAGCTTATAAGCAAGAATGTGGCTCTTTGAATAGGGAATCTATGACTGCAACCTGGGCCTCTCAAAACAGACCCTCATTAATGGAGTTCTCTGACGGCTGATGAAATCAAATCTTAATGACAGATAGTTGAGCTGCCGCCATGCTGTTTGCCTCCTCGTAACACTTAATGGAATAACTGCTGCTCCCATTAATTCACAGATAAAATTAATTTAAAAGAGCAATACAGGAAAATATGGCAATGTGAAGAGCTCAAAGTGATTTGTAAAACTGTCGTCTAAAATAATGAAATTCTTCTCACAACAAAAATGACTTGAGAAAAGTATAATGACCCTGTAGATAATCTCGGAATGTCACTCAGTGCATTACGATCTACTGCAGAGACCCTCGACTTTCAAAGGAAGGAAGTCACTTATCACAGTGCCTGGAATACAGCAAGCACTTAATAAATGTGTATTTTCTTCCCTTCCCCCTCCCAAGACCCACTACCGTCAGGTCTAAGAAAGTGATGACATCACCCAAACATGGAAGCGGTCTCATCCCCCTTGAGTCATTCTCAATACAACTTTGTAGCTATAATTGTAGCTGTAATTGTAGCTCATTGACTTGACTCCACTCCAAAATCACATTATCAAGAAATTCCACTTGTTTTCTCTGTTTATATGAAACATGCGGGCTTCCTGTTTCCACAATCCTCTCTACTTAGTGGCCAAAATTGTCTTAATACAGTGGTTTTTATGCATCAGTCAATTCAAAATTTACAGTCATCAGTGGCACCACTTGACTTTTGAGCTCCATCTGGAATCGTTGGACTAGGTTTCAATGAGCCACTGTTTTGATCCTCACCAACTAACTGTAATATAGGTTCACAATCTCTCCTTGCTTCAGGGTACACATGTGAAATCGGGAGAAAACTTTGTAGTCTTTATAGTTGTTTCAAAAGAGGTATATTATGGATGATTAAAGGGGAGGGGACTTTTCATTCCATCCCCCTTTCTTATCAATACAGAAATATCAAAGGAGTGACTTGTTCAAGGACATATATCTTGCTAGTGCCAGAAATGGAACCAAAATCTGTTTCTCCTGACTCCGAGGTCCAAGCTCCTTTCCCTATAATACACTACAAATGAAGAAATGCCTAAACCACCTTCTAACAACTCAAACCACACCACATCATTGCATTCTTATTGTTCAAGTTAGTATTTAAGTATGTTAACTTCCAAATGCAGCCATATCTAACCTAAAACAAATAGTCACAAGCTTCAACTACACAGTTTAAAGGGTCTATAGTTGCCTCTCTTAAGGCTCAAAAATCCAAAAACAAGAATCCTGGATCAAAAAGAGATTCTACTGTTCCCCTGAAGAACCGCAGCCTCTGGCTACCAAGCAATAATTATCCTGTACTACAGCAATCAATAAAACCTCTTGCCCCATGACCTTGGTATTTCCTGACTTTGTTCTCTGTGCTGTAGATTTCTAAGCCATATTGATTATTAGCTAAATTTTTAAAGTTTTTTTTTAAAAAAAATAAAAGAGAAACACCTTCAAATAAACATAATTTACTACTGTTAGGATAATAAACCTTTCAACTCTATTAGTGCTGAGTTACTAGGCACCATTTTTTGTCTTAGATTTTTTTGTAGGTTCCTTTTTTACAAGATTTTTCTGTTTTTCATTTTGAATTTGTCATGTTTAGGGTGTCTGGGTCTTGTTTAACAGCACAAATCAGGAGGTTATAAATGTGAGAGTGTGTCTGAAACTGTGACTGCTGACACGTTTCATCCAAGTGAGAAAAGAGAATTGATTAGTAAACACTGTACTACTTTCAAGCTATGCTAGGGGTTCTACGCTAAATGAACCCGTTAGTTCCTACAGTGTACTGGTACAATTCACAATACAGAAGTCAGCCCAAAGTAGGGCTAATCTGGACCCCTTGCCAAGGGTTTAGAAATCAACTGGCAAAAGGACATCATCATCAATGATTCACACACAAGGCAGCCTCACAGCAAAACTACATGGCTCTGTGTATGAGTGACTATCCAGTCTAGTGACCTGGAGTCAGGAAGGCTTGAGTTCAAATCCAGCCTCACTTAATAGCGATATGATTCTGGGCAAGTCATTTGCCTCAGTTTTCTCATCTGTAAAAATGGGGATAATAGTATCTACCTCCCAAGGTGGTTGTAAGGATAAAATGAGGTGATATTTGTAAAACACTTTATAAACCTTAGGGCATCATATAAATGCCAGCTATGTTTTATTATTAATATTACTGTTACCTGGGAAATATTTTTAATATTCTACTAGTAAACTAGCTCATATCAGTGAAATTTGAGGAAATTTACAAAAGAGAAGAAAGTCAAGAAGCAACCACAAACAAAACAGTACCAAAAAAAAAAACCAAGATGAAAACTATATACTTTAAAATAAAAGCACGATATTATAAGAGATCTGAAGTTGCATGTTTAACTCCCCTTGTTCTATAGGATATATTGGAAGGGTTTATTTTGGCAATATTTGTAAAATTCTGAATTTTCTAAATGGAAAAAAATTCAATAAAGAGAAATTCTTTTGAGGAATTTTATAGTATATAAGAACAACATAAGAAAAACATCTCCAAATATTTTGGCATCTGTAGCAGCAAGCACCCCAAGTGTCCTCAGGGTTTGCAGCTACCACAGGTTCTTGGATCTGCTTTGTTAAAGGAAAGCAACTCAAAATGGGTTAACAAGCTTACTTTAATCAATCAGACATATATCGTTTACCTTGTTCAGGGGAAATAGGTCAGCACCCCGAACCTCAAAGTATACAGGCATAATTATCAAGACAGAAACATCAAGTAGACAGATTTCCAAACTGTCCAACCATTACATCCATACCCAGTCAACATCTGGGTTTCCACATTCTGAGTTTTTCAAAGCCGGGGGACTCTCAACAACGGCTTCCCAGAATTCAGATCAAATCACAGAACACTTCTCAAAGTGAGTCCCAAAACAAAGCTACACATCAGGGCTTATATAGCCTTCTCCTGGCTCAGAGAATGTAACAACCTTATTGACCCACTGGCCAATCAAAAAGTATCTACTGAAAAACAAGCCTCCCTCCCCAGGCTTCTGGTGCACTTTAGCCTAGGGGCAGGGAAGATCTTTAAAATTTACATTCGCATTACAGCATCTCTTCCAACATCCCAAAGAGACACCATAAAGAAATAGTGTAACATAATGGATGGTTTGCCAGGCTTGGAATCAAGATTTGCCCAAACTTCCACTAACTGTGTGACCAAAAGGGAAGCCCTCGATTTCTCTGAAAGAGTGTCCCATTTACTTCTCTGTAAAATGGGGATAATACCTGTACTACCCACCTCTGGGGCTTGCTCAAATAAGATACTTCTTGAAAAGTGTTTCTTAAGTCTGAAAGCACCACTTCAGCTATTTGTTGTTGCTGCTGATGGGTTTTTGTTTTTTTTTTTTGGAGGGGGAGAGTGTCCAAATCTGTGATTTTATCAGTGTAAGAACTCAAAAACCTCTCCAAATCAGTAACTAAATGTTAACTTCTAGTCTTAAATTGTCACCTCAGACACTGAGAAGGTGAGTGATTTTCCTATGATTAGACTATTATGTGTCAGAACCATAACCTGAACCCAGATCTTTCTGACTTCAAGGCAGACCTATTTCTCATGATACTACACTGTCTCTTGTCTATGACTATTGTACTACTAAGCTATATTAATGTTATTTGTTTGAAGGGGTTCCTAAAAATGTTATAAATCTGGCCTACATCTTGGTCTACAGGAACAAATGTTTCCAAATAGTTACATTGTTCAGTCTAAAACACCACATTCCACCCACTACAATGTACACAGATCACAGATGCAAAGTGTGAAGGTACCTTGGGGGTATCTATTTCAAACCCCTCTTTTAACAGATTATTCAAATTTATCTAGGTGCCCTTGTATCACACACACTCTACCAGGTGCTATGAGGCCCAAAAGTTTTAGTTTATTGCCCAAAATCATAGAGATAGTAAGTAGAGAAGCCAGGATTCAAACGCAGGCCTCTGACTACAAATACTGCATTGTTTGTTAGACCAACTCTCATCTTGCTTGCATATTAAAGTCTAGAGAGAACATAAAAGCTAAGGTCCAGTTAGAACCTGACCCAAAACCTCCCTTAAAACTATAAAGGCAAGTATTTTGTAAGTGAAGATGAAATTTTTTAACAGGAATCAATCAAATAGGGGTGATGGGAGGTAGAAGGGGTAGAAAAACTACAAGCAATTAACCCAGCACTGATCACAAGAGCAGTGCATGTTGTCTCTCTCCTCTCTCTCTTCCATCTTTTTTCTTTCCCCTCTCTCTCTCTCTTCCCCCCTTTGTCCCCATCTCTCTCCCCCTCCTTCCCTGTCTCCATTCATCTGGGTTTCTGTCTCTCTCACCCTGTCTCTTTCTCCACCACTCCCTGTCTCCATCCATCGCTTTCTCCATGTCTCTGGCTGTTTCTCTCCGTGTGTGTGTGTGTGTGTGTGTGTGTGTGTGTATGTGTGTGTCCTTCTTTACCCCCTTCTTGATGGTGGGGGGGAGAACCATACTAATGGCAAACTTTGTGAGGGCACCCACTTGGCTACAGCCCTACTCTAACTCAGAACTCCCAAACTCAAATGATTCACCAGCCTCCATCGCCCCAGTAGCAGGGGCTGCAGACATAGGTCACCAATTTCAGTTCAAGGTTTATTTTCCTGAAAAGCCTTTATTTGTTGCCGTGCCAATGTTACTTTAACCTTCTTTAGCAAATGAAATGTTCTAGGGATCTGTAGCTCAGTTGGTTGGAACATGTCACAGAGGTCAAGGTCATGGAGCTGCACAGTAATATTCTGTAACCCCAACCTAAGCCTTCTCTTTCATCAGTGTACTGAACCACCATAAGAAGGACCAAGTAAGAAAGTGAACATAGTTCAATAAAAACCAACCCCACCAAAAAAATCAAAGGAAAAGTCTTACTTCCAATGGATCAGGCATCTTAAAAGACCACTAAGTTTCACAGCTTGGGAAACTAAAGTGATTTACAACACACTGTGCAAAGCGACTCATCATTTAACTTTAAAACATCACAAGTTCTTAACACCAACAGGTTGATTTAAAATATTCTTACATTTCAAAGGTAAGTCCACATTAAATAAAAAGACTGAATCTGATATTTTCAATACAGCTGAATCCGCTAAGGTATAAAGTACAGATGTAGAATGTGGCCCCAGAATCAAGAGATCTAAGCAAAAGCTTTCTCACCTCAACAGCAAAAGACAGCAATTTCCTAAATTCTACTTCTAGCATTCAACCTAATCCAGTTTTCAAGTGACCTTAGGGATAGAAATTTCACAAGCTCCCTTGAGAATGATGTAATTTTTCCACATCTGTTTAGTTTTCTCAATGCTTCACACTATGACCGTCTCTTGACAAGAAGCAGATTAAAGTTTATTAGAGGAAGGCTATTTAAGATGCTCAACAGTAGTGTTCAAAATGCCAGCTACCCAAAGTAAAAGGAAAAAAATGATGTCATCAATCACCAAAGAGAAAACCCGACTCTCTCTTTGGCATCTCCCCCTTCAGCTTTCCTTCCCCTGCCCCCATCAAAAAAACAAAACAAAACAATTTTAGCTTTGTGCTCAAACACCTTCATCTGTTAAAGGCCATGGGATGACAAAACTGTCAGATCAGACTCTGACATCTGGGAATGGATTCTTTGTCCACCCCTGGCCCTGCTTAAAAAACAAAAGACAAAAAAAATCCTACTCTTCAGATAATGAAATAAAGGACTAGTTCTAAAAAATATTACAGAGGTGTTTTACTATTAACAGGTTTTTAGGGTTCCAATTCAATATCTAGGTTTTCCTTTCCACTCCTGTGGCAACTACAAACATGAGGATAGAGAAGCAAGAAAGTCTTCAAAATGGAGCACAGATGAATAGAACTTACCATCTGGGGGCATCAACACCTTGTTGTTCTGAGTGCACCATCCCACCGGATGAAGATCGGCCGTCATCACATCACACCAGAAATCGGCCTTTCGATCCTCTCCATAACCACAGTAACGCAGCAGCAAGAGCTGTCCACACGTGGTTATGATGGTGGCCACCCAATACGTGTCCGGATTGTTCTTGTTAGCTACTTCTAACTTCATCCCAGGCTGGAAGCTGCTCTGAAGGCTGATTTCAACCTTACGGAATCAGAAACACATTGCAATGATTATAACATGCAACACAGGGAGATGTGATTTGCATAGCTAATACAAATCAATAATGATGTAAAGGCCAACCCAACTGGGCCCTGATTAAGCAAATAAGGAATGGAATCATTGTTGAATATAATGCACAAAATTAATACTATTCTTCTAAAACCTCAGCAGACAGATGTTTTTAAACCCAGCAACCTACCAGCATGTTGTCAACTCAATAAACCATACCAAGCTTGGTCTAAATTTCACAAAGTCCCACTGATGATATGTCAAAAAGAAATGCCTATGTAGAAACCACTGTTTGTCCTACGGAGAATGCAAAGAAGAAGAAATGTCTTCTGACCTCTAGAAGCTCACAATCTAGTAAAATATAAACATCCATGGCCTGAAAGATAGTGCCAGGACATTTCTAACTGGACTATTGGCTTATTTAATTTTCTGAACTACAGCAATTAATCAAAACTATGTATCAAAGCACAGAGAGGGTTGTGATTTGTTTCAGCGAACACAACACCCACAGCAATGAAATCACATCTCACTGAAGTATAGAAGAATAGTTGATTATACCACAGGCTGGTGGCACAGTGGAAAAATCATGAGCCTGCAGCTGTGTGCCCCTGGGTAAGTCATTTAGCTAATAGTAGCACCTACCTCTCCCTGCATTGTTGTGGGGATCAAATTAAATATTTGGAAAGTGCATGCTTGGCACATGGTAGATATGTAATAAATGCTTGGTTCCTTCCTTCTATATGCAGGTATGAAACATCTAAGAAAAGCAGTTTCTGAGACTTGGCTCTTCCAGCACTCAGGCTGTGCCTAATTCTTAAGCTTCTGAGTCAGTTTCATGAGTGGCTAGTCATTCTTAAGCACTAAAGGCCCATCCCTTAAAGGCAGAGGCAAAAGAATCCTTCCCATTAGAGAAGATGGAAATATAAAGAGCTTTAATAAAAGCAACTTTGCATTTACCTTCCAAAGAGCTGCCAAGCTTGGTGACTCAACACCAGCACTAAATGAGGGAAAGAATATGGCAGTATCTTAACTTCAGTATATGATGCTCAGATCAATTTTTGCCCTGAACGCCTGGGAAACACAGAAGAAATGTGTTCCTCAGACAAATGCCTACTTCCTACAAAGCAATGTTTATTATAGTTAAAAGCACATATCCTGAAGCTTAACCTTCTCTATAATGTTGTTACATACAATTTCCTTATTTTAGTAATAATCCAATTAAGACAAGGATTGTGCTTTCTTTGGAAGCTTGTCCAGTGGTGAATATGTCATCTGTACTTTGTGGAGAAGCAATATTAATGATAAGAACTGTTTTCTTTGGCTCAGACTCAATAAATCTTATGTAAATTTAGTGACTTGTAACTACTTCTAACTACACAAGAAACTCCTGCTTTGACTGCTGAACCTCAGACACTATGCTTACAGTTAAAAGTTACTAGGACCCTAAGTTGGAAAATATTAACAAATATATTCAGACTAAAAGTAAACACCCTGATGGAAGGAAAAGGCACAAGCATACAGAAATAGATAAGAGAACAAGAAAGAGTAACCCAGGAAAAATAAAGGTTTCCATTTCAAAGTCATCACATGACTTCTTATATATTCAAGAAAAAGTGACTCCACGACCCCAAACCACCCAACTACTTGGAAGCGCCAACAAATCCTGTTCTTTAAAATGAACTATACAAAAATCTTTAAATCCAATATACAGGCTTCATTTCAAATCACTCCCAACAAATAAGTAGTCAAAGAATGTGAACGGTTCAAAGGAATTACAAACTATAAACAACCACATTTTTAAAGGTTTCACATTAGTATTAAGACAAATATAAATCAAAAACATTCTGAGGTTCTGCCTCATACCCTAACAAATTGACAAAAGATGACAAAAGGTAAAAACAGTGTTTTGGGAACTTCAGAGAGACAGGCACGTTAATACACTGCTGGTACAGTTGTGGATTCATCTATCCAGCTTAATCTGCAAAAGAATTTGGAATTTTGCAAGAAAAGTAACTAAACTGTTCATACCCTTTGACCCCAACTATCCCAATACTGGCTCTACTCTCAAAGAGGTCAGTAAGGAAAAAAAAGGAGATATATATGAATATAGTCAGAGCAGCATTTTTTTTTGTAGGAGCCAAAACCTGAAAGTCAAGTAGGTGCCCAACAACTGGAGAATGGCAGAATAAATTGTGGCAAAGTAATTCAACACATTAATTTTGCATCAGTCAATCAATACACATTTATTAAGCACCTACTATGTGCTAGGCAATGTGTTTAGCACTAGGGATACAAAAAGGCAAAAGACGGTCCTTCTTGCACTCAAGGAACTTACAATCTAAGAATTCTAATAAGAAGATAAATGTAGGGGTGGCTAGGTGGCACAGTGAATAGAACACCAGCCACAGAGTCCAGAGGACCTGAGTTCAAATCTGACCTCAGACACTTAACACAAAACTAGCAGTGGGACCTTGGTCAAGTCACTTAACCCCAACTGCCCTACCTTATCCCCTCCAAAAATAAATAAGACGATAAATGTAAGAAAATTGAAGAAGTATGCTTAAAAGAAGGTAAAAACAATGATGAGACTCTCCTATTGTAAAAATCAGTGTTGGTCCCAGGAAACAGATGATGAGACTCACATTCCTCCTTTCAGTAGGGAGGCTAGGGTCCCTCAGCTGCACAATTTTACCTAATGCTTATTCTCTGTACAAGGGGTGCTCATTTACAGGAGGGGTATTCAGAAATAACTGTGATGTAAAAAACAAAAGACATTGATAAAACCTTTTTTTGAAGCAAGACTGAATCATCGCCTTCCACCTGCCCCAAAGTTCTGTATATTGACATAAGAGAACACTTTTGTACACACATGAGGGTAGAAAATCAAACTGAACAAATGTCTGTCTGCTGTGTTGTTTTAACCAACCATCCCTGGAACTACTCATTTAGTTTGCAGACTTTCTGTTTGTCCATATTAATGGCACCCGCCTCGGGCCGTGTGCCCCTAGAGAGCAGGGACAACATCTGTCTAATTTGTTTTGCACAACACCCAGCACACAACCATCTGCAGTCGGTCAACATACACTGAGTAAGTGCCAACCACTGCTAAACTATGTGCTTAGGTGCTAAGATGTCTGAGAAGAAAAACAGTAAGCAAGTTCAGTGTCTAGGTTGGTATGTTTAAATCAGTATGGCAATGAAGATATCATTTTTAAGGATAAAAGAATTCTCTATTGTAGACCCTTTGCAGGTAAAACCAGATCCCTCACATTTCCTTGTCAGCTCTACTTCTTAAAACAAACAAAAAACAGCTGAGTTTCCTTTCATACTGTACTTTTCAATGTCTCTTGGCATCTTGGTCATTGTTCAACATCTGTTTCTAAACTCACTCTTAACCATCTAAATGCAAAACAAGAAGAAAAAAAAAAAGAAAGATGGTTTTACATACATGTTTGAATGATGTATGAGGGGCAGCAACTGCGCCTGTTTCTTCCAAATATTCACCCCAATTAAAGTCAGGATCTTCCATGCTCGAACCTTCATCTGTTGAAAAACAAAAACGAGACAAAAATTAAACCAAAATAAACCCCCCCCCCAAAAAAAAAACATAAAAATATTAATTCCACAGTGAAATAAGTAAAGGCAAGAGCAATTCGGTCAGACTAGAAAAATTTTTAATGCAAGAAAAACTGATGCACTGGCTTAAAGGGATTTTGCTAGATTCCGCACGTGGCATTGGTTTGCTGGTTATCAAGATGACTGCTGGGGAAATGAAGCTATGAAGAAATTCCACTTGGAGGTCCTATTAGAGTCAAGGTCTTAATAAGCTTTCTAAGAACAAAACAAGTTGTTCTACAATATTTCACTGACATCTTTACTGAGCTTTAGTGCACCAGTTTGGAGTTATCGAATGTAGCCACATCAAAGAGATGACCACGGGAACCAAGGAAGCAGTAAGAAGTCTCTCTGCACACAGGATCGTTCTGACATTTTTATTCATTCCTCTTACTTTATGTATTCACTGAATTTACTATGTGCTCAGCACTATATTGGGTTCTTTGGAGAATACCGCAAATAGAATCAGCTTTCTTAGGGTCATTAAAAATCTTCATTTTATGGACAAGGAAACTATAACAGAGAGATTATAGTCATTTTAGTCAATGAATATTTATTGAAGGCCTGAGATAGAAAAACAATTAATTGTACTAAATGAAGATTAATTACACTGGTTAACTGGTGGCGGAACATCACCAGACCTGAGAGTTCCAGCACCTCTATTCCACTATTCTTAATGCTACACAATAATGCCATTCTCCCTAGAAAAAAGTCCCAACAAAAGACCCAACTCCCCAGTGATATGAAACAGGAAAACAGATACATAAAATGCTAACCCTGATAATATCTAGTATAACCTTTCATCCTTAACAAAATTTTGATCTGATGCCACTGTTAACAGCAAACTTACTATAAAATCTACCTACAAAATTCATTGGGAAATTACCTCTGTCATATCTAGAATTCTTTCATTTCTAAATATCCAGGCATTTTCTCAATTTATTATAGGTTGCAGCTATTTTGTATCTACTTACATGCGTGGGTTGTCTCCTGCTAGCATGTAAATTCCTTGAGAACAAGGACTGGTTGTTGGGTTTTGGTTTGGTTTGGGTTTTGTTTTTTGGGGGGGAGGGGAGGGGCAGAGTTGTGGGTAGTTTTTTTCTTCCACATACCCAATACCTAAGCACACAGCAGGGGCTTAAATGTTATTAAACACCCACAACAACTTAATCCTCTGTTTGTAACAATCATAAAATGTTTCACAAAATCATCTTGGTGTTCATTCAGCTTGATAAGCTCAATGAATAGTACTGTTTTCAGAGGACAGATGGGTACAGCAGGAAGTGTGAATTTAAGCTTCCCTGTACCTCCCAATTTGAAAAAATATCCAAATGTGAACCAAAGGGAACAAGTAAAAGGTGACCAAGATCACTCTCAACTGGCTTAAAGGGGTAAAACAGAACAGAAGAACACTGATTCTTTGTTCTTTGAACACTGGGTTCAAATCCTGCCTCTGACATTTACTACCTATTTGAGACCTGAGATAAACCACACAATTTCCTGGGGCCTCAATGACCTCATCTGTAAAATGAAAACGGTTGGGTTAGATCCACTCTTTAACATGCTTCCTAGGCCTTGAGCAAAAATCCATTTACCCTCTAGTGGCCCTCCTGATGTGCAAAATAAAGGGGTTGGACTAGATGGCCCCTTAAGAGGCTCCCTTTCAGTCCTAGATTCAAGATCCTATGATCCTTTCCAAAGGCCTCTGAAAATTGACTATAAAATTTTTTCTGTTTTCCCTCTGATTTTGGTGACGTTTTATTTATACAAAAACTTTCTAACTTAACATAATTGAAATTATTCATTTTACACCTAACTTTGCTCTCTATCTTGTTTCTTCATAAATTGCTCTCCTAAATCTGATATAATGTTCCATGTTTTTCTAATTTCCTTGTAAAATAGTTCCCTTTATACCTAAGTCAATATATCCATTTTCGCCTTATCTTGATAAATGGTGCAAGATTGGTCTATGCTGGTCTATGCCCAGTTTCTACCATACTGCTTTCCAGTTTTCCCAATAATTTTTTTCAAATAATGAATTTTTATTTCAATATCTCAAGCCTTTACACTTGTCAAATACAAAGTTATTACATTTATTTGCTGCTGTAAATCGTATGTCCAGTCTGTTCCATTGATCTACCATTCTATTGTTCTAACATTAGGCCTTAATCTGTTGACCATGTGTTATAATAACCAAGCAAAGACTACAAGCAAATTTTAAAAGTTGTGCTCAATATACTACTTCCTGACGAGATCAGAAGATTCCATAAAGTTACTTCATCAAGAAATTCCAAATAAAGAGCACAAAATATTTGCAACATAGGACCATATAAACTCAGAACAAGTTTTTGTAGCTGATCTACAAACTTCTTAAACTCAAACACTGTATCAAGGAGATTCTGACAGTCCCCTTCCCTAGTTAAAATAATAAGCATTTAGTCTACTACATGCACTGGGCTAAGGAACTACTCAACAAAATGTCCCTATTAATGTAATGAAAATTCATCAGAAGTTACATTAAGAAAAGCCCATAGCTCCTCACTTCTAAAGAAAAACAGACCTTAGTAGTAATCACTATGAAGTGTCTTTATTTGCAAGACAGAATTATTTGCCCAACCTGACTGTTGATTATTAATATAAAAAATAAAGTCACTCTTCCTTCCCAAAAGAACTTGGGATACACATATTTTCACAATGGGGAAAAAAGGTTTGGATGGATTTAATTGTCAAATAAAGATATTTTTAGGATCACAGGATCAATAGATCTAAGGCCAGAAAGGACTTTAGAAGAGTCCAAACCTCTCTCCATTATACAACAAGAGAAATATGAGGCACACAGGTTCAATGACTTGGCCAGGGTCATATTGCTATTAAGTGGGATTTGAAAGCAAGTCTCTTGGACCTGTGCCTATCTTCTACACCACACTGCCTCTCAAAAAGTTTAATTTTAAAACAACCATATATTCCTGAGTGAAGAAGTAGGAACTAATGAGGGTGTGGGGGAAAGCAGTGAAAAAGAAAAGACACGTTCATATGTCTATGCTATTTCATATTAAATAATATTATTTTATTTAATTATACTTCAGCCCTCAGGCTGTCAATGAGAACTCAATCTGTGCAACCTTAAAAAGAAGGAACAGTAAATACTGAAAAAGAAATGGTGATGGGGTCCTGATCTTTAGAAAGCTTTCAGAGTGGCATCAAATGAAATGCTAAGATGAGCCTGGGAATAAAAAAAAAGCAACTGAAATCAGGTAAGGCAAACGGCTTCTCACCTGGAGAGTTTCCGTATGATGTCACTGCTTTTATTTTTTTTTCCACCTCTTTTTGAAAACTTACTGAGTGTTCGCTGGTAACGTTTTAGTACAGCACAAAAAAGATTTAGCCAGCTCATGGGAGGAGATAACCTTTGAACATATCTATACATCGGATAAATCCAAGGCTTTGAGGAAAGAACTGTGACTTCTTTCTGATGAACATGTTGGGCAGGGCTCTCCAAATGGGTACAATTATATGCAACGGCCTTTGAGGCACCTGTCATAGTTTTAAGAAGCTGGCTCGGATTCCTGGGAAAATCCTAATAAAGGCTACTTTTGTAAGTTATGAAATTAAATTAGGGCAGACTGGGGAAGAAAGAATACTGTTGAGTCCTACTTGAATCATTCCACAAAACAGGCATGAAGCAGTTCAGTACCACATTAAATTGAGTCCCAAAATGAGTAAGGGGTTCAGTTAAAAGATGTAAATTTTCCCATAAGTCTTGATTTCTTCCTTCCCAAACAGAAAAATCCAAGGAATACAATGGTTGATATATTCCCATCACTAAAAGGAAAAAAAAAAAAGACAGGCCCCCTATTCATCCTGACACTCCCCCAGTCTGAATTTATATCAACATTTTATCTACAGACTTCATCAGGAAATTACATTTATTGTGTCTGTAAAAATAATGTCAAGGAATCCATTTATCACTGTGTCAGAATATTGTTTTGCTTGCTTTTATCACATAGAAATTGAAGGAGCTGAGAATTCCCAGAAATTATATTTTAGTTTATTTCCTTCTTTGTGCTTCTTGTGATAATGCTGTCAATTTTGTCTGCTGGAGAGGTCTTCAGTTCCCAGGCTAGCTCATCTATCCATGCTCATTCCGGGCACGTCGCCTGTGTTCACAGGACGAGGAGTAATTTTATGTTGTGCCTATTTCATTTACAGGAGTTGGGTGTCAGTTATTGATCTTCACTATTATTTGAGCTTTCTTAAGGAAAAGAGACCAGGACGGGAGAGGGAAAGAGATTGTTAATGAGACTCCGAGTCTATTGTTTTAACCTGAAGTTCTGCTTCAGAAAAACCACTACTGTCAGAAATCACAGCCATTTTCCTGACCAGCAACAGGCAGAGAGATACACACATGGGAGAAACATGCTAGGAACAGGGCAGATTAGCTTTTCTCTTCCTTCATCCCAAGCTTTTGTCTGAAAAGGACTACGTTCTCTTTGGGATTGAAGGAAATAAATCATGTGATGCTAGTTATGCCCCATGTTGCAACACAGTTGTTTGGACTCCGGAGTTACAAAGAAAAAGTAGCAGAGGTTGGGGGTCATTTAAACCTGGCTAGATGTTTGCTTAAATTGCTGAACCTGGAGGCACAGAATGGGTTTGCCCACCAGACAGGCTCTGTATATAGCATATATCTGTACAGTATCCACCATATCACAGATTCCCGGTTAATACTGAGCAAGCTTTCTGAAGCTGGCTTATGAATTGAAGGGAGTTCATTTTTTTCATCTTTTTATTTATTTTTAGTTTTCAACATTCACATCCACAAGATTTTGAGTTCCAAATTTTCTCCCCATCTCTGCCCTCCCTCCCCCATGGGGTTTCATTTTTATTAACACACGTCGACCTTTAATGCTTTTTGTATTAGTGTATTTGGTATCTATCATCAAAGATTGAAAACACATTAAGAATCACCCATTACTTTGCATGTCCATGGTGGTATCTCATTCTGCCTGTCTACAAAGGGAGTGGTTTTGTTCCTACTCCCAGTCCAATATTCTAACGCCATTTCTACTTTCACAAAAGCCTTTTTTTTTTTTTGTGGGAGAACCACTAAGGGCTTCCCTGATGCAGTTATAAAAGCAAAATAACAGGGAAAACTCATTAGAAAGAATCAAGGATCTACAGCCTTAGGAAATTAAATACAGCATGAACTGGGAGGACATGGGGGCAACAAGGGACCCAGCCCTTAACTCGGGACTCAGGAAGACCTGAGTTTGACTCTTAACTTTTTCATGTGATCCCCCTGGACAAGTCACTTAACCATTCGGCCTCAGCTTCCTTCTCTATAAAATGGGAACAATGATAGCCCTTACCTCCCAGGGTTTTCTTGAGGATCAAATAAGAACTTTAAAGCACTTTACAAACCTTAAAATCTATATCATATCATATCATATTCATGCTTTCAGCAATCCAACAAGAATAATCAGAGGAGGAAAAAAAATGCCTACAGAACCATGGTGTACCTGGATCCATAAACTAAGTCACAACAGACTTTCCTTGAACAGGAGGCCAGCCTCAAGTGCAACAGGTATAATATTTCTAACATGATAGGGTCATTAATGAATAGAAGAAAGCACTTTAGCAGAAGGAAACAGTTAAGGTTTCACAGAAGTTAAAAGCCGGTGCTTCGTTGGCTTCTAAAGGCTTTAGAAAGCTTGTCGTGGAAAGGGGCCCAGCCGCAACAGAAGGCAGATGGCTGGGGGGTGATATGCTAAGCAAGATATGGTCAAAGACAGAAGCTTTCAGAGGTGAAAACCACCAGCTCAGCTCAGCAAGCACTGGGGGGGGGGGATGGGGACTTAAAAGTATGCCAGAAAGAACAAGACACTCAGGTCAGTCTGGCAAACTCTTATTTAGTGCCTGCTGTGTGCATGGCATTGGAAAGAGAAGCCAAAATGAAAACTACCTGCCTTAAGGACCTCTCAATCACTGCAGGATAACAATGCTAATTATGACAATAATAAAATTTAATGAATGTTTACTAGTATCAGGAGCTATGAGAAACACTTTATAATTCTTAGCTCATTTGATCATTTGATCCTTACAACAATTGATCAGCTATTTTTTAAGTCCTGTCCAACTCTTTGTGACCCCATTTGGGGTTTTCTCAGAAAAGATACAAGTTTGCTATTTCCTTCTCCAGTTAATTTTGCAGATGAGGAAACTGAGGCAAACAGTTAAATGACTCGCCTAGGATCACACAGCTAGCAAGTGTCTGAGGCCAGATTTGAACTCACAAAGACAGGTCTTCCTACCTCCAGGCCTGGCACGATATGTACTGTGCCACCTAGCCGCCCCACAATGACTAACTGGCAGATACTAGTATTACATTTCAGATGAGGGAACTGAGTCAAACAGTGGTTAAGTGACTTGTCCAGAGTCACACAACTAACTAGCAAGTGTCTGAGGCTGGCTTAGAACACAGTTTTTTCTGACTCTGGACCCAGCCCTCTATTCACTGCACAGGAGTGGGAAGATTAATGGGAGAGGAATTCAAGAAAGGCCTCCTCTAAGTTGTAGCCCTGTACCAAGGAACTAAGAGATGTTAAAAGGCACTAATGAGATATATGGCATGGTTGTGTCATTCCTAAAGATTAGGTCAAAAAGGAATTCTAGACATTTCCACCGGGAGAGGAATTTGTCTCCACTTGGGCTTTCTTACTTCTACAGCTTTACAGGAGGGGTATGCTGGTAAATGTTTAACAATCAGCTCTTCCACAAAAAAAAAGAAAATGTACCTACAATAAGTTTCATCAGCATTATTAACATTTTATCCATCATTTTCTTAAGTATCTAGACAATCAACAAAACAATACTACAAGCCCCTTTGCAGATTCCCAAGGTGTAAATTGTCATACTGAAAATTTAACATAACAATATGATGGACAAATTACTGGCCAGCGTCAGAATGGCCCTACTCCAGCGGGTATTTCAGGTCTTTATTTTATCCAGCCACAGTCCTTCTGAATCCTGACTGTCTCATCTAACACTTTAGCTACCCATCTCATCTTTGTGTTCTGTGAAAATTTGATAATTCTATGTCTTTATCTATGTCACTGACAAATGTGTTCAGCAGGATCTGTCCAAGACAGAGCCCTCAGACATATCATTAGACTGCCCTGTAAGTTGACATTGATCCATTTAATCAACACTCATTTAGAAACCTCATTTCCTGGGCTAAATACCCTTCACACAAGTCTCTTCATCTTGTCCATGAGGATTTCATGAAAGAATCTTGTCCAAATGTCCTGCTGAAATCCACATACAACCTTCTCAGAGCATTTCCCTAATCCAGCGGTCTAAAGACCTCATCAAAAAAGGAATGAAGTTAGCATGTTGCTGGTGAACAAACTCAGGCTGGAGCTTAGTACTCCATAAATGTCTATGAGCCATCCATTTTTAACGACCTGTTCCAAAATTTTTCTGGGGATTAATGTCAGTCTATACCATCCATAATTTTCATAGTGGAACTGGAAACGACCTTGAGGATCAGTAGTTCAATTAGTGGCAGTACAACTGCTTCATTGTACAAAAGAGGAAACTGAGTCCAGGGAGGTGACAAAGCCAGGATTTAAGTCAAGGTCCTCTGACTTCACTCTGCCACATACAACCCACCTTTTTAAAAATCAGGATAATATATGCCTGTTTACAGCCTTCTGGCCCCTCCTTCGTTCTGCACAATTACACAGAGAAGACTGGCACCAATTCAGTGGGGTCATCTACAAGTTCATTCAGTATTCTGATAGATAATTTGTCTAAACCAACCAACTTTTACTCAGAGTCAGGTGTTCCATTACTATCTTATCACCTAGTCTGGGCTTAAATTTCCCATCTAAATAATCTTCCCCTAGATAGTAAAGACAGAACCAAAACAGAAATTATGTAATTGTCTGCTTTTTCTCTGGTGTCTATCATTATACCAACCCACTCAACGGTGGACCCAGCTCTCCCAAAATTCTATTTGCTCTGAATATACCCTTTAAAGATAGGTCCTTTCTGTTATCCCTAGCTTTTTCCTGGAACCTCAGTTCATTCTAGACTTTAGCATTCCTGAAACTATTCCCTCAGTTCCATACCATTTATCCTTAATATGAAAAATGTTAGGATTCAATTGAAGACTTTTCTTCTTAGATTATACGGTAGACGGGGGCAGGGGAGAGGGAGGGCGGCAAGCAGAGGGGAGGAAAAACAAGGAAAAGAGGATTCATTACAAATTTCGCAACTTTTAGATTTCTTATAAATTTCAAACTTTTCATGTTAGATGTTCTCAGATTTGGGAGTGAAGGTAATTTTAAATGTCAGCTTGCAAAACTCTAAAGGCGTACTTTTAAAAACATTCAAAATATGCAACACATGGGTTTGAAAATGATTGCTCAATTCAGTTATATAAAACTGGAATTACCTTCCTCCCATTCTGGAAAAAAAAAAAAACCCACAATGATTTTGTTAACTCCAATAGTAAAATGAACCTGGATAAATCAACTCACCTGAATCATATTCATTGTTACCATTGGCTGGACTGTTACATTTCTCCAATGACAAATGTGAAGTCTCTTGCATGTTGGAAACCATAGACACACTGCTCTCTATTCAAGGAAAACTATCTTCTGCTCCCTATTTCATCCTGTAGAAAGAGCTTCCTTTAAAAAAAAAAAAAAGCAGCACTCAGGACAATAGAGTCACATATGAGGACATATTTATCAAGTCAAGTCAAGCTAGTCCCTATTTCTCCAGAAGAGGAAATCTTGTCCTACTGCATTTTTATTATGACTATTAAAATTTAAAGTACTCTGACTAATGAAAGCTCCATAGGCATCAGGAATCCTGGGGTCACTTCATTAAACCAGAGCAGAACATGGCCAGACTCCTAATTTCATCCAGCTCTTAGGACAGACTGCTGCCATTTTACCGAGAGGTAGTGCTTACACTATAGTCAGTGTAGTAGAGAGAGGGCTGGGCTTGGACTCAGCAAGATCAGAGTTTCAGTCTTGCCCAGGCTTCTTATTATGAGAAGCATGACCCCAGACAAGTCACTTTATAAAATGTGAATAATGGAATCATCTACCTCAAAGGGTTGTTGTCAGGACTAAATGAGATAATGCATGTTAAGAACTTTGCAAACCCTAAAGCAATACAGAAATGTTAGCTATTATTGGGCTGACCAATGAGAGCTTAGGGCTGCCCTACATGGTTGGTACTAAGAGCATGAGAAATATTCTCTGATTAGTTTTAGTATTACATGTGACTGAAGGGAGTGTAAGGTTAATTGAATAGGAAGATCTTCCCTATCCATTAATAGGCCTATGTGACCGCAGGTGTCCCCTTTTCCCCTGGAACAGGAGCTGTGTTCCCAGATCTAAAGGTACACAGGTATTTCAGTCACAGATGTCTTAGTGCTTTCACAGTTGTAATACATCCTGAGTCACACAGAGCCCACTGGGGGAGGAACTTGCCTAAGGAGGAGCTTGCTTAAAGGGAGGCACACTTGTAGGAAGGCTTTCACACCTCTAGGTACTAAGCTAATTAGGCACCGAGTCCATAGGGTTGTGATGCCTTCTGGCTCTGAGTCTATTAGTCGAAACCTATATATACTGGGAGGTTGGTATTTTACTTTGGGGGCTTGCTCATGAGAAGGATCTTTTGATTCCCTGGACAGGACTGTGAGTACTCAAGAGGTTTGTGCTTTCCCGGCCCGGTGGTGTATGCAGATGGTTGTATTACTTTGTTCAGAGAGTAGGAGCCCTGTCTGTTGAAATTCTGTGCTAGGGGCAGCCAGGTAGCACAGCGAGTAAGAGCACCAGCTCCAGTGTCGGGATGACCTGGGGATCAAATCCAGGCTCAGACACTTAGCACCACACCCAGAAATAACTGGCCGTGTAACCTTGAGCAAGCTACTTAACCCCGATTGCTTTAAAAAAAAAAAAGAAATTCTGTGCTAATTTCTCTGCTTGTATTTCCTATTTATCTGCAATTAAAGTAAGATTGCTGACCCCTTTAAAAGTTGTCTTTCCTTCAGCAAAGCAGATCAGAGAACCAGTGCTAGCAGGCCATCCTGCGTGTGCTAGAACACTTGCTATTACAAAGGGCAGGTGCTGTCTGGTGATGAGGCATTTTCTGGCTGACTGAAGGGTCAGAACTCACATGGTACTGGGCCAGAACTGAGCCCAAGTACAAAAGGACCCATAAACCCCTCCCTCGACCCTTTTATTGTTGTCTGAATCACGTCTCTCTGATTAGACTGTGACAGCAGAGACCATCTTTTGCCTGTCTTGATACCCCTAGCACTTAGCACATTGAGTTCAATAAACATTTACTATCTCACTACCCTCCTCCCTCCCCCTCTACCTGGTCGATGGTGCCTCTTGATTCTTTTGTGCTTACTCTTCCCTGTGAATGAGCATCCTAAGACACAAGCACCTAGGTGATCTGTGAGGTGAAAAGAGCTATCAGAAGTCCCACTGATAACTAGAGTTAAAAGCAGCAGGAACAACCAAGTCCATTAAGGGACCCAGCATATTCACCGACCAACTCTGCTCTGCTCAGCCCAGCAGTGGCCTGGCCCATCTGTCACAACCCCGGGTCCTCCAAGAAAACAGCCTGGCTGAGCCAGAGAGTTCATCAGCTACAACCAGTGTGAACTCCTCCAAGGGAGAAAAGGCCTTCCAAAGCCAGGAGCTGAGAGGCACTCCTCAGTCCCACATTTTCTCTACCCAAGTTTGTACTTCAAGGTCGGCCTGGGACTCTCAAGGGAGCGTGTGCTTCTCAGCTTACTGGACTATTTCATAACTACAATCCTTGCTATGCCATCTCAGTAAATATCCACAAACACCTTACAAAAGCTGTCAAATGGCTGATCAGTACTGGGGGGCATACCCAATGGTGACTCCTGAGCAATATTATTAGAAGCCTCTAAACCCTCAGGGTTATGGCTAGAACCTAGAAGAGAACAGTAAGTAATACTCTCCCCTCTGGGAACCTAACCTGACAGTAAAAGAGGGCCGGGATGGGGGGAGTGGGGGAGAGGAACTGAAAGAGTCAGGAGAGGGGAGAAGATACGTTATTATAATAATTATTATTATTAACTCAGGCAAAATTTAAAAGAATCACCCTAGCTGATTTCACAGAAGGCCAGAGTTTCTACACCAGTTCTGTAAAGCTAGGCAAGTCACCCAATAACACTGGCTTTTTCCTCCTTTAACAGCTGACAGTTATGCAGCATTTTATGGTTTGCAAAAGCCCTATAAATACTTTTCATCATCTGATCTTCTCAATGAGCCTGTGAAGCAGTAAATGCTACAGGTATCAGTATCTCTTGTTTTAAAGATGAGGCAGCTCTGGGAAGGCAGGTGATTCACTCCTGACAACGCTGCTAAGAAAGGGTCTGTTTTATTTAAACCCAAGTGTTTATCCGCTGAAGGCATTTTCCCCATATCACACTGATTTTTCTTTAACTGACTAGAACAAAGGCTCACCAGTGAATGATTAGGAAGTTCCTGGAAAAGAACTGGATACTTAATGTTTCTTTAAACAGAGAGAAAGGAGGAGACAAAGTCAGAGACAGAGACTAATTTGGACAGGAGCTGACACTTTCATTGTAATATCAATGTTGTTTCATTACAATACTCCCTGAGCTTCCCATTGCTGCAAAAGATATGAAACTGCAAAAATCAATAAAATGGGAGCCAAATACATGGAAGAGAAGAAGGACCAGAAAAACAAAATTTCCTAAGGGCTTATGTAAGCCATCACTAAACATTAGCTTATCATAAGAAATTGCATGTAGTGTATATAGCATTATGTTGTATTCTCTTTGTTCAATCATTTGGGTCATATCTGACTCTTTATGACCCCATTTTGGGGGGTTTTCTGGGCAAAGATGCTGGAGAAGTTTACCATTTATTTCTCGAACTCATTTTACAAATGAAGAATTACAGATGAAGAAACTGAGGCAAACAGGGTTAAGTGACTTGCCCAGGTTCACACAGCTAGCAAATGTCTCTGACTACATTTGAACTCATGAAGGTTGAGTCTTCCTGGTTCCAAGCTATAGGCTTTTTCCCCTGCACTACCGAGCAATTAACTCTTGTCTTTCACAAAGCATACAGTCTAACACCAACAATCAACAACTGGTAATATCACAGTAACCATCTGCCCCAAAAGTATAAGCTCACTTTCTTCACAATCCCAGAGATGGTTTAAAAAGAAAGCTGAGTCTATTATTACTAATGAATCATTTGATGAGCTCCATTCTTTACCCTGGGCAAGTCACTAAACCCTGTTTGCCTCAGTTTCCTCATCTATAAAGTGAGCTGGAAAAGGAAATGGCAAACCACTCCAGTATTTTTGCCAAGAAAACCCAAATGTGGTCATGAAGACTCAGACATGACTAAAAAGGCCTTCAACCACAACATTCCTTAACAATTAGTTCCTAAATATCATCAATTAAAAGGAAACTGCCTAATGGACAGATGGGTTTAACAGAGGGTTTAGCAGAGGACATTCATATACACATATACACTGGGAACAGAAAATATTTATTCTGGGAATTTTAATTCTTGAAATCACTCATATGCCGATAGGGCAAAATTGCTTTCTCCCCATTGTATTCCCTTACCATTTACATATATATGTGGATGTTTTGTTAATCATACCTTTCACAAAAAAGTCCCTTTAGAGAGCAAGTTTCAAATTAAAACATTAACTAAAGTAAAACATCAGCTAAAGCCTTTTAACGTAACATATATGCATACATTTAAAGTTCTAAGACAGCATCCTATTGGGGAAGACCTATTTTAAAAACTTCAGACTGGTCAGCATGCTGGCATCTTTAGGCCAGGCAGGAGAGGACAGCCTGGGTCAGGGGCCCTCCTTGGGCATCCCCAGAGTTGGAAGGGGCCTCAGATGTCACAGCCTGTGCCTTCAATGAATCCTCTCTACAGTATACCCAATAAAAGGTCATTCGGCTTCCATCTGAAGACCTCAAGCAAGGAAGAAATCTGTCTTTCCCTGAAGCAGTACACTTTTGAATAGCTCGAATTCCCTTCCTAACATCATGATTAAATCTGCAAATTCTACCCTCTGCCCCTAAGTCCATCCTCCTCGGCCAACCAGAGCATGTCAAAAGAAGAGCCTTCACATAACTAAAGACCAAGTCTGTTCTTCTGCCGGCTAAAAATCAAGTGTTCCTTCAACCTTCTGTTCTCTGTATCTCTCAATCAACCTATAGGACATATGACTGGCCATGAAGTGAGACAGGTTGAGGTATATGAGAGGTCTTGCAGGGACACCCTAGGATCACAGAGAATGATCATGATTGACAGGAATCACCTCTGCCCCAACACACTCTACCATTGCAAAGAAGAGTATGTTGGCCAGAACATAGCCTTCCCATAGCCAAAATATAGAGTAGGAATAAAGTTTCCATGATTGGGCTAATAACGGGTGGATGGACCAGCACAATCAAAGGTTTGGAGGCTTCCCCGTTCCAAAACGGTGCAGAGGTTTCATCAACTCTGCCCTGAGTTACCCAAAAAATACTAGAACCTTCCATTAACATCAAAGTGCCCAGATAAAACACAGCCTGCCACTAACACCAAGATTCTAACTTCCTATGTTTTTCTATTATTTCCTATTTTCCTTGAATTTATTTTCCTTAAATCTTCCTAAATTTAAAAATGCTGCAACCCTGCATTAACATCAAGTGCCCAGGGACAAAAGAGCCTGCCACTAATACCAAAACTCTAATTCCCTATATTTTTCTGTTGTTTGCTATTTTCCTTAAATTCATTTTCCTTGAGTTTTCCTATTCTAGTATTTCCTACTTTCCTTACATTTAAGGATCAATGGTGCTGTCTGCTCTAGAATATACTATATGTCATCAGTAATATCCTTGGGATAACAGGGGATGTAGAAAAAGCACTGAGGTCATTGGATACAAGTCACTCACTGAGACTGTGACCAATCAAGAGACATTATAATGAGTGTTACCTCCTGAGGAACAAGCACTGTGTGTGTGTGCTAGGCACTGCTGGAGATACGATCAAAAAAGAGGCAGTCCTGAACCTTTATGAGCAACCGAGCCATTAACTAGAACCACACAGGTGAACTACACCATGATCTATGCCTCACAGGGAAAAGGGAAGCTGTGTTTAGGGTACAAAGGAGACCAGTGGTTCACCACCCCCCCTAAAAATTCTACTAAGCTGCCTGGTATCATGGGAATTTTCCCAGCTTGCTTTCTATATGAGTGGCATGACCTACTAATGTCTTCTCCAAGAAAACAACTCTTAGTAATACGGATGGGGGATAGGAGAGGAACAGGGAATACTTTAAGAGATGCTGCTATGAGAATGTGGGAAGCAGGAAGACAGAACTACATAGTAAATCGCGAAAATTCTATTGATGTGATGCCTCACAGCTTCCCAGGAACTTTCTCAACAGTCACCCTGTGAAGCAGGCAGTGCACATATAATGATCTCTATTTCACCTTCAAGGAAACTGAGGCTTTGTCACCCAACAAATAAGGCTGGGACTTGAGCCCAAGTATGTCTGATTTCAAATGCAGTTTCCTTAAACACTGAACAATCTTCCTTTACTATTCGCTTGTATTCAGGAAATATTTATCAAGTCCACCAATGTAGGAGAATTAGTGACATCATCCAGCCTTTCCATCCAACTTAATTTGCAACTTCTCCTCCCCTTGTCTTTTGTCCTTCAAGGGTGTCTCTCACCTACATTCATTTACTCTATAAATATTTATTATACTATGCTCATCAAGGCAGAGCAATTGGGGTTCAGTGACTTACCCAAGGTCACATGGCTAGTAAGTGTTAAGCATCTGAGGCCAAATTTGAACTCAGGTCCTCCTGACTCCAGGGCTGGTGTTCTACTGACTGCGTAACCTAGCCGCCTCCTACATTCATTTACTCTATAAATGTTTATTATACTATGCTCATCAAAACAAAAATTTTTAAGAGATAGAGGTCCACACATAGCACAATATGCCCTGTCCTATTCTCCCAAAGAGATAGTCCTGAAACTAATTATTCCTGGGAGGGACTACAAAAGAATATATGTTAAACCCTCCAAACAGATAACCCCTTGACAACTTCCTAAGGGATTTCCCTACGTTGTAGGAGCAATAGCTACGTCATCTCCTCCTCCCCCCCGCCCCACCCCATAGACTAGGTTAGTTTTTTTTTTTTTCTTAAAAAAAAGGTATTGGGGGTGGTAGCTAAGTGGTACAGTGGATAGAGCACCAGCCTTGGAGTCAAGAGAGCCTGAGTTCAAATTCAAACTCAGAGACTTAGTTATGTGACCCTGGGCAAGTCATTTAACCCCCATTAAAAAAAAAAAGGTAATGGAAACTTTCCTCCAAATTTAAATGGGCCACTGGGCCTTCCTCAGTCTTGACAAACACATCTTGACTGTGTATTCATAGAGGCACAGCTGAGTCAATGCAATATTACATCACAGGATTATCAATTAGAGCTAGAAGAGTCCTTAGAAGTTCACCAAATCCTACCCTCTGCCTTACAGATGAGACAATCGAGGAACAGAGAGGTCAAGCGACTTTCCTAGGAACACTCAGCTGGTGTTTGAGGTAGGATATGAAATCAGGTCCTCCTCATTCCGAGTCCAACCTTCTATCTACTGTGCCATCCAGCTGCTCTCTGCTGAATACACTTTCCACTCTATAGCTAAATAAACTTCCTTTTGTTTGTTCCTTGTCAGGTGGGGCAATTTCAACCCCATCCCAGTCTCTGTGGACCCCCATTGCTGCATCCTTCACTAATTCCTTCCATCACTACTCCTTGTTTCCTTCCTCTACTTCAGTCCAGGACCCCATACGACCCTTTTTCAGAGTCTCTTCTCTGTGCAGCCTCAACTGGTCCAAAGAAGCTCTTGCTGGAAGGAGTCCAATTCTTCTCCAAGAAGGTCAGGCAGGTTCAGGCTTGTCTGGTGGCCCCAGAAGGCCTCTTCCTGCCCAAAGAACCTGTCCCATTATAGCTGGGTCAGGGGAAAATCAATGGCACATTTTTCCCTTTTTGATTCCTCTGGCAATTTTGTTTTCCATGGCTCACTCGGCCTATAGAACGTGTTCCCAGGTCTACAGTTGATGATAAGGACAAGGAAGGTAAAAAAGTTCACCTCTGACCACCAGTCCTTAAATGGCTCTGCTGCTGAACCTTTAGAGTTTAACTGTAGGACTAAGGGAATAGGACTGAATTGGAAAGATGCTTTTTTTTTAGCCAAGAAGATCAGGTTGAGAAGGTCATCCTGTATCTTAGGGAAAGGTGAAGGCTTTGATTAAAAGTGACCTTGGCTAAGTTTGCATTTTTAAGTGGTTTACTTGTTAATTTTTAAATTTCTTTTGTTAGAGAAATAAAAACAAAATTAATAAAAGAATTAAAAATAAAATCCCTTATGACTGAGTATTCAATAAATATTTGCTTTTAAAATTCCCTGGCTGCATGTCCTAATGAAATGTGCAGTATACAGCCTTATTTCTATCATTATTTGCTCAAAAATTTCATAATCTTCAATATTTTTCACTGCTAGTAAAAATCTGCCTTCCCTTCATCACCCCCAACCCCCAGGTGGGGGGGGGGGGTACAGTGGAAAGAGTCAAAGGACCTGAGTTTGTACTTCCTAATTCTGCTAGTTACTGCCTGTGGGATGGTGGGGAAGCCATTTAACATCTCTGAGCCTCAGTTTCTCCACATGTAAAAAAAGAAGGAGGTTGAAGGTTGTCTCCTTCCAAGATCCTTTCTACACTGGGAGCTTTTACCCTCCTGCCATAACTTTCAATATCCTCAGGGAATATAAACCAATTTTAATATTAACCTAAACAAAACAAAATTGGAAAAGTAAATCTGCAGAGGAATGGGGTGGGGGAGGCAGGGTGAGAAACAGGGAGGAATCAAGTAAGTATTAAAAACACAACACTGAGGGATTATCAACCATTTTGCATTATGCATTCTGGTTTTAGCATGGATAATCAAGAGTGAATAATTAAGGGTTTGAAACATACTTGTTTATCAGTCATAAATTCTAGGATCTCTTGTAAGTTATTCATATATCAATGACAAGAGGAGAAAAGCTTAGGAAAAAATACATTCAACCTGATACAGACAAGGTGATTCATATGAAGTCTTACTGAATAAAGGAATTTTATAGCTATGCTTTTTTAAAGTTCTCTCAAAAATACACATCAGAGGGATAGCTTTGGTGGCACAATGAATAGAGCACCAGCCCTAAAGTCAGAAAGACCCGAGTTCAAATTTACCTCTAACAGGAGACACTTTGTCTAGCTTTGTGACCTTGGGCAAGTCACTTAACCCCAACTGCTTTGCCTTGCCCCCTCCAAAAAAAAAATAGTCATCATCAGAGTTGCCTGGGATACTTTTTTTCCAACTCTCCACTGAATGAAAAATAAAATTATTTACCAGCACTGAAAAAAAAAAGAAAAAACTTAAGTAAAAAATTTTCATTGGAAAAAATAGAATGCCAAGAACAGGAAAATTTCCATAAATTCAACTAATAATAAATCAGCTAAATATAAGTGGCCAACATGACACTTTTTTTTTAAAAGAGCTGAAGTTTTTATTATTCCTTAATGGTTATAATATTTATACAATTGATTTTAATCAGAGAGAATAGAAAGGTTAATCTGGGATATTTTCTGTTTTGTTTTGCTTGTCTGAGGCATTAATTTAAGTGTAGCAAATCATCAATTTCCAACAGAACTCATGGGTAGTAATACAAATACCACAGAAAATTACAGCTTACTTAGCAACTTAATTAAACTTATTTTAAAAATTATTTTTTGTTGGGTATTTTTCCTATCGGACCAGACCTGTGACTTCACTAGAAGGTGGAACTGCAAAAGGGACTCATTCTAAGTATAACAGATCCAGTACTTGCTCTGTGGTACCAAGAAGTTAAAAGTGATATGCCTGAGGTCACACAGCTACTACCATTTGTCACAACTAGAACTGGAATGCAGGTCTTCCTGACTCCAAGGCAGGCTCTCTAGACACGAAGTCACATTGCCCCTTGTAAATTAACTGATAGGAAATAAATGGTGACCAAGCAACCTAGAAGTCATTTCAGAATTATTTGTCTGTGCAATCAGAATGGATCAACTGAACAGACCAAATAAATATCAGATCTGAAGGATAAAGATGGAGAAATTCTGTAACTGTTTACACAACTTAACAAAAAAAAAAAACCAGATACCAGTAAAAACATTGACTCAAATTGCCACCATTTCTGTGGAAAGTTTAACTGATCCCAAAAAGTCCCCACGAGGAGAAGTCCAGAATAAGTCAGAAACTATCAGAGACAACAAGAACTTAATCATGCTACCGTAGGTGCCAATCATGAGAATACCCATTCAGAAGACAAACACAATTGCAAAGTATTGAAGATAAGGAAAAAATACAAGTTATATGTGGCTACAGGAAAAAAAGAAAAGACAAAACATTAGATTAGAAGATAACCTTGGTGAGAGTCTGGTGCGAAACTCAGCCAAGACAGAGCATCCCAAGATCTTTGTGGATAAAACTGGAAGCATGATCAGAAAAAAGACCATATGGAAGAAATCTTCTGGCACTTCTATGGTGAACTTAACTAATAGGTAATGAAGTTAGAACAACCACATTTGGACTCCAAGTCTGCAATATTCTTAACATACTGTATGAGAAAGTGACAATAGTGTTATAGGGGAAATCAGGAAAACTTCTGGCCCACATGGAAATAACTTGTGCTAGAGGTGATATAATTTTAAAGGGACTGAAAAAAATTAACCTGGATTCGAACTCTGACTGAGGTCATAATAACTGCGTGACTTTCAGAAAGTCACTTAACCTCTCTAGGCTTGGTTTTTTTTTTTATCATCTATAAAATGAAAGGACAAGATGGCCTTTAATGTTCCTTCCATCCTTAAACCTATGAGCCATTTACCCATCTCTGTAAATTCTCATCCATATAAAATCTTTAGGGGAATAGTAATCCTTGATGAATATACATGAAGGAACAGGGTAGAATGTCACAAACTTGTTTCTATAATAAACTACATCTTTATTGGTGGCACAGCTGAGAGGCAGGCATAATGTAAAGTCCTGGTTTGTCAACTTCTAATTTTGAAAAAGCATTTCACTCAGTCAAGCCTAAGACAAGTATAAAGCCTCACTTAAGAAATGGTATCTTCAAAACCAATGGAGAAAAAAAAATTACAGTCACATGACAGATAAAACCAGAGATTAATTGTGGTGACCTACTGTGTGTCAATAACAAATACAGCATAAAGCAATAGGTCATAAGCTCCTCAAAGTTGTTCATCAGAGTCACAAAACATTACCTGAATGGGAATATAGAATGGTAAGGTTCTCTAGCTAATACTATATACGGGTTGCACTGTTTCTCAGAATATTATCATGATTAAGCATGGCCCTAGAGGAGAGTTGAGAAAATGTACATCCCTCTCATCTTTACAGATGAGGAATGCTCATAAGGGTGAACACAGATGGTGTGCTAATTTTGCTGAGCTGCCTTTTTCCCCTCTTTTTAAATCTCTGATGCAAGGGATGGCTCCCTGAGAAGGGGAGAGGGAAGGAAATAATTTAAAAATATAGGCAGGGTAAAAAAATTAAAAGTAAAATTTAAACAACTACAGGGGCATTGGTGCAACTGTCACAATGTCATCAACAAACAGATTTATGCAGAGAAAACATTATCATCTATAGGAAGCCCTTCTTCTATTTGTATTCCTTTATTAAGCATACACCTACTCGGCCTTCGCCTTATTCCATAACCATTTCTAAAATATTCCTAGTTACATCTCTAAAAGAATATTCTAAGATTTTGACATATGAAGAATAGGGGAAATTATCTCACATAAAAAAGATGTGCAAAGAAAAGATTTTATAGTGGCAGGGAAAATGGGCAAGGTAGTGGGCAACACTTGAACTTTACTCTCACCAGAATTGGCTCAGAGGGAATAACATACACACTAAGTTGGGTATAGAATTCTATCTTTCCCAACAGGGAAATAAAAGGAGAAGGAGATAAGAAAATGGGGGTGGAGGTGGGGAAAGGGGAAGGCGGTAGAAGGAAAAGCAAATTAAGGGAGGCAGTGATCAGAAGCAAAACAGACTTGAGAAGGGACAGGGCAAAAAAATGAGAGAAGGAAAAGGATAAATGGAGAAAAAAGGATGGAGAGAAATACAGTTAGTAATCATAACTGTAAATGTAAATGGGATGAACTCACCCACAAAACAGAAGCAGACAGCAGAGTGGATTAGAAATCAGAATTCTACAATATTTTAAAGAGGAAAAAAAAAAGAGAGATACAGAGTAAAAATAAAGGGCTGGAGCAGAATGTATTATGTTTCAGCTGAGGAGGGAGAAAGAGAAGGAGAAGTGATAGCAATTATGATCTCAGACAAAACAAAAGCAAAAATAGACCCAATTAAAAGAGATAAGCAGGGAAACTACATTTTGTTTAAAAAAAAAAAGTACCATAGAGAATGAAACAAATACCAAACATATATGAACCAAAGGGCATGGTGTCCAAATTCTTAAAGGAAATATTAAATGAGTTACAGAAGGAAACAGACAGTAAAACTCTACTAGTGGGGGGACCTAAAATTTTCCCTCGCAAAACTAGATAAATCTAACCGCAAAGTATATAAGAAAACAACTAAAGATATGAATAGAATTTTAGAAAAGTTAGATATGACAGATCTCTGGAGAAAACTGAATAGAAATAGAAAACAAACTTTTTTCTTTTCTCAGCTATACACGGTATCTTCACAAAAACTGACCAGGAATTAGGGCATAAAAACCTCACAAACAAATGCATAAAAGCAGAATGCATCCTTTTCATACCGTAATGCAATAAAAATTACATTGAATAAAGGGCTATGGAAACAGATTAAAAATTGTATGAAAACTGAATAATCCTAAAGAATGAGTGAGTCAAAGAAGAAATCATAGAAATAATAATTTCATTAAAAAAGAGAATGACAACGGGACAAAATACTAAAATTTATGGGATACAGCCAAAATAGTACTTAGGAGAAAATTTATATCTCTAAATGTGTGCATCAATAAAAGGAAAAGCAGATCAATGAACTGGGGTACAATTTTTAAAAAGGGGGAAAAAAAACAGAAAATGAAATCCCCAGTGAAATCTTGAAAATCAAAGGAGAAGTTAATATAACTGAAGTTAAAAAAAAACATTAAACTAATAAATAAAACTAGAATTTGGTTTTATGAAAAAAACAAAATCAATAAAATAGGTAAACCATGAGTTTGATTTTTTTTTAATTTTTAAAAGTTAAACTATCAGAATCAAGAGAAAAAAGGATGAATGTACCACCAATGAAAGTGAAATTAAAGAAAAATTATGAGCTATTTTGCCCAATTATATGCCAATAAATTTGACAGTCCCAGTGAAATGGATGAAAATATACAAAAATAAAAATTTCCAGATTAAGAGGAAATAGAATACTTAAACAACCCTACCTTAGAAAAAGAAATTGAACAAGCCATCAATGAGCTCTCTAAGGAAAATTCTCCAGGATCAGATGGAATCACAAGTGAATGCTACCAAACATATAAAGAACAATCCATTCCAATACTATACAAAGTATTTGGGGAAATAAGCAAAAAAGGAGTACTTCTAAATTCTTTTTACAACACAAATTGTCACTGATGCCTAAACTAAGAAAAAGCAAAAACAGAGAAAAAAAAACTACAGACCAATTCCCTAATGAAATCTGACTGATGCAAAAATTTTGAATAAAATAATAGTAAGGAGATTTTTAGCAATAAATCACAAAGACCATACATTAGGATCAGGTGGGATTTATGCCATAGGAAAGAGGGGCTGGTTCAATATTAGAAAAATTATCAGCATAACTGACCATATCAATAACAAAACTGATAAAAATCTTGTGATTATCTCAACAGATGCAGGAAAAGCTTTCTACAACATTCAACACTCAATTCCTATTAAAAATCCTAGAAAACCATAGAGAATCAACTAAAAAACTAGTTGAAACAATTAACAACTTTAGCAAAGTTGCAGGATATAAAATAAATCCACATAAATCATCAGGATTTCTACATATTAAATATACTAATTAAGTCCAGCAGCAAGAGATAGAAAGAGAAAATCCATTTAAAATCACTGCAGGCAATATAAAATACTTTGAAGTCTCCTTGACAGCCAAATGCAGAAACTATACGAACACAATTACAAAACACTTTTCACACAAATAAAGACAGACAACTGGTGAAAAATTAATTGCTTATGCATAGGCCAAGCCAATGTAATAAAAATGGCAATTCTACCTAAATTTATTTTATTCAGTAAAATTACTTTTTCAATCACACCAATAAAACTACCAAAATTTATTATTTCATAGAGCTAGAAAAAAATAGTAACAAGATTCATCTGAAAAAACAAAAGGTCAAGAATATCAAGAGATTCAATGAAAAAATTATGAAGGAAGGTGGCCCAGCAGTACCAGATCTCAAACTATATTATAAAGCAGTGAATTATCAAAACAATCTGGTGCTGGATAAGAAATAGAGTGGTGGATCAGTGAAGCAGATTAGGTACAGACTGTACAGTAATAAATAGTGTTTAATAAACCCAAAGATCCAAGTCTTTTGGACAAGAACTCACTTGGGAAAACTGTTAAGTGGTTTGGCAGAAACTAGATAGATACCAACACTGTACATCATATACCAAGATAAGGTCAGAATCCATATTTGATTTAGACATAAAGGGTTATACCATAAAGCAAAATAGGGAAGCATGGAAAATTTTACCAGTTAGATCTCTGGATAAAGGAAGAATTTGTAACCAAAAAAGAGATAAAGAATCACAGGATAGAAAATGGATAATTTTAATAACATTAAATTTAAAAGCTTTTGAATAAACAAAGCCAATGCAGTCAAGATCAGAAGGATAACAGAGGAAGGGGGCAGGGAACACAGAGAGGGGGAATTACAGCAATTTTTTTCCCTTTTTTTTTGGATGGGGGAAGGCAAGGCAATTGAGGTTAAGTGACTTGCCCAAGGTCACACAGTTAGATAAGTGTCAAATGTCTGAGGCTGCATTTGAACTCAGGTCCTCCTGACTCCAGGGCCAGTGTTCTATTCATTTCTCTATACATTTCTCAAATATATAGAGAACTGAGTCAAATTTATAGGAATACAAATCATTTTCCCAATTGACAAATGGTCAAAAAATATGAACAGGCAGCTTTCAGAAGAAGAAATCAAAAGGTATCAATAGTCATATGAAAAAATGTTCTAAATCACTATTGATAAGAGAAAGGCAAATTAAAACTCATGTACCACCTCACAGCTATCAGGTTGGCTACTATGACAATAGAAATCACAAATGTTGGAGGAGATATGGAAAAAAATGGGATACTAATTCACTGTTGTAGAGTTGTAAATTAATCCAAGTATTCTGGAGAACAATTTGGAACTATGCCAAAAAGGGCTATACAACTGTGCATATCCTTTGACCAAGCAATACCTCTTTGTCTGAATCCCAAAAACATCAAAGAAAAAAGAAAAGGACCCTTATGTACAAAAACATTTATAACAGCTTTTTTTGTGTGTTATTAAAGAATTGGAAATTGAGATGTGCATCAATTGGGAAATGGTTAAAAGGGTTATTATATATGATTGTAATGGAATACTATAGTGCTATAAGAAAGTAAGTAGGATAGTTTAAGAAAAAACCTGGGAAGACTTACATGAACTGATGCAAAATGATGTGAACAGAACGAGGATAACATTGTACATAGCAATAGTAATATCGTATGATGATCATCTGTGAATGACTTAGTTATTCTCAGCAATCAATGATCCAAGACAATTCTGAAGGACTCATGATGAAAAACACTATCCATCTCCAGAAAGATCTGATGGAGTTTCAATGCATTATCAAAGCATATTTGTTTCACTCTTTATTTTTCTTGCTTTTTTTGCAACAGGACTAATATGGAAATATGCTTTGCATGATTTCACATGTAAAACTGATATCACATTTCTTGACTTCACAATGAGTTGGGGAGGGGTGGAAAAGAGAAAATTCAAAATTCAAAAAAAATTTTAAATCAATGTTAAAAATAATTTTTCTTTTTATTAAAAAGAGATTTTGACATGTGCTGAGGAGACAGTTTGTTGAATAAAAGCCTTTAAGGCAGCATTCTGCTGTACCAAATCAACTTTTTTTGTTGCTGCAGTCAAGAAACAAATGAACTCTTGTATTTTCTAGCTCTTTCAGTCAGTTTGATTGTAAAGATAATGTCTGCTGTAGGATATAGCTTCTGAAAGCCTGCCTGTTCTCTTCACACTTTTATCTGATGAGGGTGGAGGTTATTCTCATAACATTATTCTCATAACAATTTTATAAAGATAGAAAAGAAGAAACATGGTTATGTTCTAGCTATTGGTATTTTCTTGATCACTTTTTTGGTAATAATATCCAATAATAATATTCTCTCTAAATCAATTCACTAATGTCCTTAAAATTGTAACATCTGTGTATATATGTCTGGACTGGATGTTCTTCTCATTGGGTGTTCTTTAGTGCTATTTCTACTTTTCCATTCAATGCATCAGAGACTGTCAGACAACAAGCATTTATTAATTGCCTACTATATGTCTGGCACTATGCTAACTGCTAGGGATACAAAGAAAGATAAAAACATGGTCCCTGCCCTCAAGGAACTCACGTTCTAATGGAGGAAGACAAACATGAAAATAACCAGGCACATGCAAGATACAAAGAGTAGTGATCTCAGAAGGGATGGCATCAGCACCAGGAGGGCCTGAGAAAGGCCTCCTACAAACAGTGGGATTTTAGCTAAGGAAGCCAGGAGTCAGAGATAAGGAGGCAGGGCATTCCAGGAATGAAAAATGACACCTCGGTAGCTGAGAGCCTCACAGTATAGCCCTGAACAGTATTAGAGAAGTTCAAAAAGTTGAAAAAGAACAAACTCAATTTTAGACGTGCTAAGTTTAAGATGCCTACAGGATATACAGTTAGAGACATCTAACAGGCAGGTGGAGATGAGAGACTGAAGTCAGGAGGGAGAATACAGCTGGATAAGTAAATATGAGAATCATCAGCACAGAGATGATAGTTAAATCCATGGGAGCTAATGAAATTCAAGGATGTGGAGTTGTTGGCCATTTCCCAGGATCATCAATCAGAAGCTGAAAGGGACATCAGATATCATCTGATTCAACCACTTCATTGTACATGTCAACATTGTACATGTCAACTGAATACTGTTAGAAAATAGATTAGAACTCAGGTCCTGTGACTCCAAAACACTTTTCTCCACTGCACCACACTCTTGGAAGAAATTTAGCAAAATCACTTAATAAATGTAAGAGTGGCAGTAAGGGAGAGGAAAGAAGAATAACTTCCTTCTCCTCTTCCAACCTTAGGACATTCTACAAATTGCTTCATTAGTTTATTGAGTTTTGTAAAAAAAAAAAAAAAAATCCTTCCCCTTGGCCAAGACCAATTGCTACCTACCTTCCAGAAAAACTTGGCTCCCCCACCCTCCTTTGAAATGTCTGCTACCTCCTAAACCATTATTCCCAGCTCTTCTATTATTCAATATGTTAAAACTCTAAAGGCTCCACTTTGTAAGTTATGATCAAAGAAATTCAACACAAGGAATCAAACTGAGATCAGGTTCCCTTCCCCACTCCCAGTCAATCCATAGGGAGTTTGCTTTACCAGCAAGGAGGCGCCCAATGAATTCAAAGGAACATTTTTTAAGACACTATGCTTTCCATAGACAATCTCTCACATAAAATGTGACTAGGCTGGAATATTGCTGTGGTGTAGGAAATAATGAGCAAGTTGATTTAGAAAAACATGGAAAGGGGGCGGCCAGGTAGCACAGTGAGTAAGAGCACCGGCTCCAGTGTTGAGAAGACCTGGAGATTGAATCCCGGGCTCAGACACTTAGCACCCACCCAGAAACACCTGGCCGTGTAACCTTGAGCAAGTTACTTAACCCCAATTGCTTTAATAAAAAAAAAAAAAAGAAAAACATGGAAAGACTTACGAAGGAAAATGCTATCCACCTCTAGAGAAAGAGATGATAGGAATAATCAAGGTATGTATATGTGTATATGCATGTATGTTTATAGGTATCTGTGTATATATATCTATATCTACCTGCCAAGACACATGTAGGAACTAGAGGAACACAACTGAAAACAGATGTAAATAACTGGAGAAATATTAATGGCTTATAATTAGTGATTATAAATAATGAGTACATACACACATATATGTGTGTGTTTATCTCCATACTTAACTGTAGC
>NW_027186523.1:8320051-8339996 GCF_028583685.1 Petaurus breviceps papuanus
AAAGTAAAAAGTACAAAGTTGAGAATTAAGGAAAACCAACAAGGAAGAAAAGATGTGCAGCTTTGAAAAGAATGTATAGTAATTCTTATATGGGTTTTCTTGAAATGGAAATGTCTTTTTTTGTATTGAATTCTCTCTTATGATCTGCTTGTGTACATAGTAATCTTTTTTTCTTTTCTCACTTTGTATTTAAGTTTAATTTTTTTTATTACAAAAAAAAGTCTATGATATTTCATATCATATTGCAATTCAATGTTCAATGCAATACAATGAGCTCAATGAAATAATGAGATAAGGTGTTTTAGGACATTCAGCACAAAAAACACTCATATTGACATTATCGCTATAAATGATAAAAAAAAAAAAGTAACCTAATGCTAAGATAACTTATGCCCTTCTGGAAGAAGCAAATACAAGAGTTAGGAGTTTGTATCTTGTCAAGTACTATGGAGAATATTGATTATCATCTTCTGCAAAGAAGTTAGCCCATAAACTGCCATTTTATTCAAACTGAGTTGTTTGTTCATGTAGTATGATCCTCTCATCTTTATCCTTTCTTGTTACTGAGAATTAACTTTGACCTTTGTTCTAACCAACAAAAATCAATCCATTTCAACTAGTATTGTATTAGTACCTACTATGTCAAGACATCATGCTAGGCAATAAGGAAATAAAGCTAAGTTCGGACCAGGAAAAAATGATTCCAGAATGACTGTTTTGTCTCACTCTCATTACAATAGACAATTTAATATCCTATGATTCTATTAAGGATCCCCATTCCTAATGTTTTCAGGTTCCCTTCTTCAAGAAAACACTCATCATCTATAGCTATGAAGCTTCTAAGTAATCTACCAACATCTTTCATTTCTTGATTCCCAAGTCAATATTACAACATGCTTTTTTGCTATACTCCCTCAATAAAGTCGACTTTTACAATAAAGTCAACTTTTACAATAAAGTCAATATTTTACAATAATTTTTATAATAAAGTCAATGAACATCAAAATATATGCTGACATAAAAGAATATCTAAATAACATGATACACCAATAAGTTACTTAATATCGTGGCAAATTGTCTCCACTACACAGACTGTAACTCCTGGTTCTTGTCTCTCTTTACATTTACTCCATTCACCACACTGCGTTCATCCCCACTGCTTGAAATTATCACCTATACTAAGACCTGGCAAATCTCTAGAGCTTACTGTCCACAGCTAATGATTGGAGTAATGACTTTTTAATACTATAATTAAGTATTGAAACTTTACGGGTATCACAAAGATCATACACTAGGACCAGGCTGGATTTATGCCAAGAATATGGGGCTGGTTCAAGGTGAGGAAAACTGTAAGCATAACTGACCATATCAATAACAAAAACAACAAAAATCATAGTATTATCTCAACAGATGCATAAAAAGCATTTGTCAAAAAAAAAAAAAAAACACCCATTCCTATTAAAAAAAAAAACTAGAAAGCACAGGAATAAGTGGAGCTTTTCTTAAAATAATTAGTAGTATCTATCTGAAACCAAGAGTAAGCATCATCTGTAATGGGGTTAAACCAGAAGCCCTTCTGATAAGATCAGAAGTAGAGCAAGACTGTCCATTGCTAGCATTATTATTCAATACTGTATTAGAAATTTTAGCTGTAGCAATAAGACTAGGAAAAAGAAATTAAAAGAATAAGCATAAGCAACAAATCTATCAATTTTGTGGATAATATGATGGTTTACTTAGAACCCTAGAGTCAAATAAAAAACTGGGTAAAGCAATTAACAACTTTAATAAAGTTGTAGGATATAAAAGAAACCCATATAAATCTTCAGCATTTCTATATATTACTAAAAAAAAAAGTCCAGCAGCAAGAGAAATTCCATTTAAAATAATTATAGACAGTATAAAAAAACCTGAAAGTCTACCTGCCAAGACACACATAGGAACTATTGGAACACAACTATAAAACAATCTTGACACAACTGAAAACAGATATAAATAATTGGAGAAATATTAATCACTTATGAGTAGGCCAACTCAATTCAATATAAATGACTTACTACCTAAATTAATTTACTTGTTCCGAGTGCCATACTAATAACACTACCAAAGAATTCAATAATTAAATACATCTGGAAGGACAAAAGGTCAAGAATATCAAAGGAATCGATAAGGAAAAAATGTGAAGGAAGCCTAGAAATACCATATCTCCAACCATACTACAAAACACTAAGCATCAAAACAATTTGGTACTAGATAAAAAAAAACAGACGGTTGATCAATGGAATAGATTAAGTACACAATGTACAGAAGCAAATGAGCACAGTAACTTAGTGTTTAATAAACCCAAAGATTCTAGCTAATGGGGCAAGAACTCACCATTTGACAAAACTGGGAAAAGTGCAGAGTAGCCTGACAGAAACTAGGCATGGACAAACATCTTATATCATAAAACAACAAAAGCTCAGAGTGAGTAAAGGGTGATATCACAAGCAAATTCAAGGAGCATATCAGATCTATGGACAGGGAGAGAGCCCATGATCAAAGGACATCGTGGATCCAGGAAGTAAAATGAATAACTGACTACATAAAATTAAAAACCTTTTACACAAACAAAATCAATGCAGTCAGAATAAGAAAATCATAGAAACAATGAAGAAAAAAAAATTTTTTACAGCCAGTTTCTCTGACAGATCTTATTTCTCAAATACATAGAAGATAGATGAAAATTTATAAAAATAAAAGTCATTCCCCAATTGAAAAATTGTCAAAGAATATGAACAGGCAGTTTTCAAAGAAAGAAATCAATGCTATCAAGAATGATATGAAAAAATGTTCTACGTCACTAATATTAAGAGAGATAAAAAAAACTAAAACAACTCTGAGGTTAATCAAAATACCTCACAATGATCAGACTAAGATAACAGAAAAGGAAAATGACAAATGCTTGAGGGGATGTGGAAAAATATGTACACAGGGGCGGCTAGGTGGCGCAATGAATAGAGCACTGGCCCTGGAGTCAGAAGGACCTGAGTTCAAATCTGACCTCAGATATTTGACACACTTACTAGCCGTGTGACTTTGGGCAAGTCACTTAACCCCAACTGCTCTCCAAAAAGAAGGAAGGAAGGAAGGAAAGAAGGAAGGAAGGAAGGAAGGAAGGAAGGAAGGAAGGAAGGAAGGAAGGAAGGAAGGAAGGAAGGAAGGAAGGAAGGAAGGAAGGAAGGAAAATAAGTACACAAATATAGGTACACATGAACTGGTCCAATCATTCCAAAGAACAATTTGTACTATGCCCAACGGGCTATAAAACTGTGTATACCCTTTTGACCCAACAATGTCACTGACAAGTCTATACTCCAAGGAGATCAAAGAGAAAGAAAAAGGACTCATATGTACAAAAATATTTATAGCACCTCTTTTTGTGGTGGCAAAGAATTGGAAACGTGAGAGGTGATACCCATCAATTGGGGAATAGCTGAACAAGTTATAGCATATATATGTAATGAAATATAGTTGTGATGTAAGAAATGATGAATGGGATGGTTTCAGAAAAATATGGGAAGATTTATATGGACTGATGCAAAATAGTGAGCAGAACAAAGAGAACAAAGTACACAGCAATAGAAATAATGTATAGATAAACAACTGTGACAGACTTAACTGACAAATATAACGATCCTCCAGAACTCCAAAGGACTCAGGTTGAAAAATACTATCAACCTCCAGATAGAGAACTGTCAGACACAGAATACAGACTGAAGCATAATTTTTTTCCTTTCTTCATTTTTCCTGGTGTGCCCCCAGACTATTTTAATATGGCTAATATGGAAAAGGCTCAGCAGATAGAGTGCCCAACCTGGAGTCAGGAAGACTCATCTTCCTGAGTTTAAATCTGGTCTCAAACACTTACTAGCTTGGTGACCCTAGGCAAGTCACTTAACCCTGTCTGCCTCAGTTTTCTCATCCATAAAAGGAACTAGAGTAGGAAATGGCATACCACTCCAGTATCTTTGCCCAAATGGGGTCACAGAAGAGCCGGGCAACAAATGAGCATAACTGAAAAGGAGCAATCAAAAGAGAGAAAGAACTAGAGAGAGGAAATGATTTGTATGACTTCATATGAATAATGGGTATCATATTTTTTACCATCTCAATTGGCAGGTGAGGGAGGAAAAGAATTTTTAACTAAAAATTAAAACTAAAAATTGAAGGAAGGGAAGGAAGAGAAGAAGGAAAGGGGAAGAAGGAAAAGTGAACGGAAGAAAAGGAAAAAACGAAAAGGAAGAAAGAAAACTTTATGAGATGCTGGAATATGCTTCATTTTTGGAAAAGTTATTTGAAAATCTGAATTTAGGAAATTCAAAAGACACCAAAGCATGGAGACTCAAAAAGCCTAGAAGCCCTCCTTGTCAGCAACAATCTCCTGGCCAAGCAGAGATATGGTAACCAGGGACAGGCAGCCACCCTTAGCATCCAAATCTAATAACAAAATATTATCAAACATGAGAAAAGACTAGTGTATGTCACTTTACAAAGAAGAGCATTCTAGGAGGAAAAAAAAATCCAGGTATCATCCTGGACATGCAAAGAAATGGGCAGTCATCCCTAAGTAGCTCTCTAGCTTGGAAATTACTTGGGCCCAAAACTGAAAAGAGAGCAGACATGATTGAATTTGGGAAAGAGTCTATCAGTTTCAATTTGGAGGCCAAGTAGCTCCTTGACACAAAACTCATCCTTTAACAATTGTCTCTATGGGATATTATGTAGTTCCAAACCAGAGAACATCATTATCCCTGGAGAATCACAAATTCAGGTGACCTGAAGGAAGCTGGAAAGACACATGTCTAGTGCTAGCAGATTTACAGTCTATTATCAACAAAGACTCATACACCCAAAATGGCAAAAGATACCATCAAGAATACATAGCAATAGGGGTGGCCAGGTAGCACAGTGAGTAAGAGCACCAGCCCCAGAGTTGGGATGACCTGGGATCAAATCCGGGCTCAGACACTTAGCACACTTAGGCCATGTAACCTTGAGCAAGTTACTTAACCCCAAATGCTTAAAAAAAAAAAAAAAAAGAATACATAGCAATAGAAGAGAAAGAAGGCCAAGTCCCACAGTAAGAACAATGAAAAGGCCCAAGCCAAAGGTGCTATTTGAAAGTGGTAATACTGCATTTGTAGTTTATCATGTAGACTTTTCCCTAATTCAGACTTGCCTAACCACAAAGCAGTCTAAATTAGTCACTTTAGTATGTCTTTTACTTTTGAGGAACAGTTTGAGAGGCAAAGAGCTCGTTAGTTCTGTCTGACAGAAAAATGTGAAACTTAAAAGTGAGAATTTATAAAATTCCAACTACCCTCAGAAATCATGCTGTTTTTCAAAAAACAGACCTCATCTGACATTAAGAGGAATTCAAAATGATTACTGGAAACCAGCTTGCAAAAAGAATTTGTGGGGGAAAAAAATCAACCAAACTGAAAAATCTGTGAGGGCTCTGATGGAAATTCTCAGTCATTCGAGGTTCTAGCCTCGGTTCCCCCTTCAGATAACATGGGAAATAACAGCAATCCCTCTTGAGAATATACAATATTTATAAATAGCTTTGATGATAAAAATCAATGTTTTAAGTGCCATATATTACTATCACTGTGAACTGCCCTCAATAAGGGAATCAGAGATGATAATGCCTAAGAATGTATCCTCCCACCTCATGTACCAATTTCAAATATTTCCAAGGAAAAGACACAAGCCTTGCCTCATTCCATCATCAAGTGCAATGAGCTATTATTGGTAGTAAGCTGGTGAAAATCTCACCATTAGGGTTTGATTTTCCTTGATTAGCAAAGCAATCTACTCCTTTTTTTTCTTCAAGTGGTCTCACTGGTTTTCATTTAAAGTAGACTGAAATCTGAGACAAAGTGCTACCCCTAACATTAGATTTTTTTTTCTCTTTACAATCAAATTCACACCTCAGTGCTAAGAAACATAATACAGAATGATAAGAGCATTATTCTTGTTTGTCTCTCTTCTGGAAGAGGACTATGAAATTGAGGAGGTGATGTCATGACTTGCAATTAATTGGATTTAAGTGAAGGAGGGCTGTGCAAAGTCACCAGCCTCACTTTGTCCTCCAGAGTCATCTAGGTCCAGTAGCAAAACATAGATCAGGATGACTGGAGATGTCCTTGGATGCAATGAGAGATCTTGACCTTTTTAAGCTAAGGTCTTTAACAGGTCTTAGTCTGACTGAGGCAAGAGCTACTTCAGTGATTAAGGCTAGGTAAGAAATGAGGCAAAGAATAACCTCTTTTACCTAGTCAAAAGAAGAAAATCAAACTGGGAAGGGAAGACCCTCAACAGTTTCTAGCCAAAACAGAAACAATTGCTATTTACACTCACTCTGAGCCATCAGAGCCTAAACAATGACCAAATGAGACTTGACCTGGGACCTACTGTTGGTCAATCGATGAGAGTCAGTGATTTGGGTTTAAGGCATGATCCATAAAAAAGAAATCTAGCCTGTAAACTCCAAGATAGCCTACAAAGTTTCAGCAATAAAAATTTATATTCCTTTGGGCTGATTCCTTACCCAATTCACTGTAACTCATAATATCACCTCCCCAGTGTCATGGTCTTCTTCAAGAACAAAGGACAAACAACAATCAACAATCTGTGAGTAGTAGTAGCTGCCACACTGAGGACCCAAATGGCCACCTCTAGCTGGGTAAAGCAGCTCAATCACTCCCTTCCCTCCTTCTTTCATCCTTTCGTCCCTCCCTCCCTCCTTCCCTCCCTTCCTTCCTTCCTTCCTTCCTTCCTTCCTTCCTTCCTCCTCTCCCTCTGTCCACATAGTAGAATAGGAGCATAGTCATGTCATGAATATCAAGGTCTAAGGCAGCCTATTATTCCCACAATAACAACTAAAGACCATGAATTACAAGCCACAATATATCACCTTTAGACTTCCCAATCAAACAGCATGCTGGTACATGGTGAGCTGTACTATTAAATTTGTTGTTCAAATTTGGAAGATAAGAAATGAGAAGCTAAATGCAGTAAATTGTAGTGGATCCAAAAAAGAAAAATCCCAATCAGTGTAGTACAGGCTTGATTTCCATTTCTTTGAAAGGCTATTTTTTCTTACCTACCCCTGTTATGTCAATTCTATAAGTATTTAGTGAGTGCCTACCAAGAATACGATCCAGGTTTATGCTATTCATGACTGGCCATGAGGATTACAAAGAATGAGTAAGACTTGATCCTTACCCTTCATGGAGTTTAACATTTAGTGAAGTATTCTCACCCTACATGACCTTACAGCCTGTTAGTCATTCCACCGAATAGCACAATACTAGACATGAAAAGACCATAAGCTCAACAAGGCCTACTTTCTCATTTTAAAGATGAGAAAAGTGAGGACCAGAAAGGTTGTGGCTTTCCTAGAGTTATATAGCAAGTTAGTTTCCACTTAATTGATTAATTCAACACTTAGCACAGGGCCTGGCACGTAGTAGGTGCTTAATAAATGTTTAATTGACTAAACCTGGTTTCCCAGGGCTATCTCAATTCGAGAAGCAAATAAAGCAACGTGTGTTTTAAGATCAGGCAGTAGCAATAATAAAAATGTAAAAATAATATGAATAAATATAACCAATAAAAGTTATTCAAGTCTTCCTAAGAAAAAGTATAATATAATTGCTTCTCAGTTGTCATTTTTAAAAAGCAAATATTCTTCGCCACCATAACTTTAAATATAGACCGCATAAATGTATATCACATATAGTTATATATAAGCAGTTTCAATATGTTTTTGTGTACATATGCATACAGAACATGTACACATATGCTGCAGATTATTTTCATGGGCTTTGTAGAACTGGAAAAGTAGAGTAAGGGGCAAGGGGAAACTGCTATTTTTTTTTCCAATCATCTTTTTATCTAATAATCCTCCTAAATGTTCCCCCTATCTCTACTTGCCCTACTTCAGTCCATTCTCCATGTAGCAGTCTTTGTATCCAAAGGGCCTGAGTCAGCTGCAGCCTGGGCCATCACTAGTCACCTTGCCTTTTGTCCTGCCACTGAACTTCAATGATGCAGGAAGAGAGTGAGGTTGACAACTTTATGCAACTCTTCCTCACTTAAATCCCATTTGGATGGAAGTCAAGACATCAACAGTGATGTCATTGGTCCTCTTCAAAAACAAAGGACCCACAACAATAGCCTAAGTCAGTAAGTTGACTTAAGAGTTAATGTCTACCCATGGTTTTCCCCCATGGAAGTAAGCTTCCTGAGGTTAGAAATATTTCATTTGTTGTCTTTGTATCCTTGGCACCCAGCACAATCCCCCACACAACAGTTGGTACTCAATTAGCATTTGTAGAACTGAAATGAAAGTAACATCTGATTTTTAAACATTTGTCTTCCTAAATCTGTCATTTCTAAACATACCAAAGAGATCTGATTCTATTATTATTTTTACATTACAAAAATATCATTTACTTCACAAAACTTATTACAAGTTCCCTTTAAGTAACAAGTACTCTAATCCAGTTAAAACTGGATTTTATTCACAAACACAGACTACAACTGAACTGTGAGGCTTCCAACATGGCCATGCAGTACATGAGAGGATAAAGCATCCTTCCCCCTACTATAAAGCAAGTGCTAGTTATTCAAACTTCCGGCTTCAGTTTGTGTCTTCAAGGAGTATTCATTCATTCAATCAAACAACAATATCTACTGGATTCCAACAATGGCAGAGGGCACTGCCCAATGCTTACAGCTACTTTTTGACTGACTGACTGACTGAATGCATTAAGTACCGCAACTAAATTCTAACCACAGAAGACACAATTACAAAAGTGAAACAGTCCCAGCCTTCAAAGAGCTTACAATCTAAGTGGGAAGATAAGTATGTAAATCATTATCATACAAGATCCAATAGCAGCATGAGGTGAGTGACCAAAGAGAGCCTAACAGTACCATTAGGGTGCTTTCCTGTTATGGGGCTTTGGAAGGAAAAAGAGAAAAAAACAGTGAAGCTAAACTTTGAAGGATATACAGGATTTGTGGGACCTTGGACAATTCCCTTAACCCCTCTGGTCTCCATTTACTCATCTTTAAAACATAAGAGGTGGCTTGGATGCCCCTGGAAATGCTTCTGGGTCCTTCATAAATCTACAATCCTATGACCAGTAAAGAAAAAAGAAGGAAAGAGCTACACCACATGCAAGGGGACGAATGTGGAAAAAGTCATGGGCTCAGAGGGAGGGAGCTGGAAGTAACCTCAGAGCCATCTGGTCTAATCTCATTTTACAAATGAGGAAACCAAGAAGCAAAGAGGTTAAATAACTTGGCCAAAACCACCTGTGTCATAAACATCAAAGATGGGGCTTGACCCACATCCTCTAACTCCAGACTCAATGTTGTTTTGTTTTGGTTTTTCCCATTTTATCACAGATTCAGGAAATGGTAAGCTGTCTACTTTGGCTAGAGCACTAGGACTAGCTAGGACATGTACAGGTCATGTGATAAGGCTGGAAAAGCAGGTTTGAACTAGATTACAGAAGAACTCAAATACCAGATTAAGGATTACTCTATAATCAGGATCGGTAATGGCACAGCAATATAAAATCTGCTCATTTGTAAGAAGATACCCAAGAGGGCATGGTCCTTCATTTTCCATTGACAGGTAGGTGACATTATACGAAATTAGGAAGGAACTCTGACAAGAGAAGACAGCATTATGGACTGAATAAAGAAATGTTCTTTTGAGTCACCTGACATCCTGAACAAAAGATTTAATTTAATATCATGTTATCATGGTGACTCTTATTAAAGGGTAATAAATCTTTCTGATTATAAATTGTGATTTTAAATATTTTAATGTTTGCAAAAAATACAAGCAGTATGGTATAGTGATTAGAAAGCTGACTTAGAAGCTAGGAAGACCTGTGTTCAAGTTTCTCCTTCTGCTCTATACTGGCGGTGTTATGGGAGGAAGTCACTTGACCCCTGATTGCTCTAGACTAGGTCCCAAGAGTGAATTTATGGCTCTGCTGCTTATTACTTGGGCACTCAAATAAAAATGGATCCCTTTGGAGCCACACCATAGTTTAGAATAAACTACAAATTAACATTGCCTATGTTGTACTGTATTGTTATGCATTTTGTTAAACATTTCCCAATTGCATTTTAATCTGGTTCTGGCAGCTCTCCAGAGTTTTACCAAAGGAGAATTTGACAGCTCTCCCCTAGGGAAACTCAAGATTCTAGGTTGCAGAAAAGGTGACAACTTGCCTTGATAGAGGGAGTTTCTTCTTTGGGAGTTCTTTACACCAACAAAATCTTAAGCCAAGCCCCTCTCTCTAATAAATGCAAACACACTAAGTATGTGATACAAAACAGACATGACAACAAGTCAAATTTGACCAAATCAAACAATATATTAAATGTACAATTAAGGGTTCTCTACTTGAACAAAATTTTTTGTAAAGCAAAGAATCCTTCTTTTAGGTCAATAATCCCCCTCTTATATTTCTGTTTTATAAGAAAATGTTTTTGTATACTGAGTTTTCCAAAAATGGAACAGACCTTCAGCAGTAATAGCACATCTCCCATGTAGTTAATTAGTAGCTTCATTCACAGCACTCAAAGAACTTAACAAATGTTTTGTAAATCAGTCACAATATTTCTAGATCCCATTCTACAGAAAACTTTTGAGCAAATTATACTGTGGAAAAAGTTAAAAAATTAATTACAACCCAACCAGGAATATATAATCAAGTTGAAGAGACAAGATACATATATGAGTTAAATAAGAAAATAAAATATTCCTTGCTTTATGCAATAGATGTGCTTCTAAAAAGCTCAGAAAAAAATCACTGCATTTAGAACCAGAAAGGATATTTGGAGAGTGTCTGGTCTTAACTACCTGACTTGGGCGTTATTATTTATACTTCTTTTCTGAAGCATACCAATGACATCATGGTCAATGTCCTGACTTTTCAAGGGTACTGGATTTAAGTGAGGCACAGCTAGACAGGTGGTCAGTCCCACTTAAGTGAGCGACTGAGGCCCAAAGAGATTAAATTGCTAGCCCAAGTAGCAAGCAGAAGAGCCATAACTCATACTTGGGTCCTCTGACTGTAAATCAAGAGGTTTTTTTCCAGTGTGGCATGCAAATTGAGTATTTATGCCTCATACTACTTAATGTAGGATAATAAATGCAGCACCTCACATCCAAAATATGACCCAGAACAATCTGAGATTTACACACACACACACACACAGAGGAAAATTTAACTAATTAGCTCATTCATATGAACTAGAGAGGCCTGTCGGTTATAACTTATATATAACAGGCCTAGATCAATTAGTAATTCTAATTTAAAGTTGATATAATTAATTTTATGATTAAATTCATGAATCTATACATATATGGATGCAAAATCATTCATTTCATGGTCCACTATTGAAAAAGCTTAAACATTATTTTGTAAATGTTATCTAATGTTTTATTATCTAATTATCTAAATATTACCTGATATTTATATGTAGTGTATAATCTTTTTGTTAAGACAAATCAGGAATAAGAACTGGACTTATAATTTCATAGGTATAAGGAATTCTCTCGGGCAAGGCAACTTCCTGTACCAAAGTAAGTCAACATCTTCTCTGCAGTTTATAGTCCTAAGGAGTTAACTGAAAGATTAGGAAATTAGTCCAGGGTCACAAAACCAGGACTAGGAAGAGGCAGCCCTCAAACTAAATCTTCCTGGCTTCAGGCCAGCTCTGGCTCCATTACCCAAAGCAGCCCCAAATGAAACAATCACAGCTAACTAAACAAACAAAACATGGTTTCTAAGACTAAAACAAGGTGTACCTAAAAAAACCATTACAAGGGGCAGCTAGGTGGCACAGTGAATAGAACACCGGCCCTGCAATCAGGACGACCTGAGTTCACATTCAGCCTCAGACACTTGACACTTCCTAGCAATGTGACCTTGGGCAAGTCACCTAACCGCAATTATTCTGCCTTCCTTCCTCAAAAAAAAAAATCTCAGATAATGAAGCATAGGCATGGGAACATAACTAGAAATGAGAGAGGAATAAATCTCAGTGATGGGGATTACTCACAGAAGGTTTCATGAAGGAAAAAGACACTGAACAGGTCCCTAAAAGAGATATAAGAGGCAAAATGACAGAATGAAGTATTTTGGGTACAGAAAAAAAAAACAGCGTAAGATTCTGAAAAATTGCCAGATTCAAGTGCTGGGGAGCATAGGGAGGACAAGGTCAGGGCCGGGTGGGGAGGGGTTGGTTTAAGATGGAGCCTAGTGATGAAGAGACTTGAATGACAAGCTGAGTTTGGTTTGACAAGCAATCAGTACCTTGGGTGGATTATTAAAAAGTAAGATACATGTTTAAAAAAAAAAATCTGTATGTGTGTTAGTTATTACAGGGTGAAGAGAAATATTTTGAGATTCCGGTGACGTTTGGGAGACTAAGAGAAAAACATATGGGGGAGATATATAAAGATGTCTAAGTGAAAAACAATTAATTTAATGACCAAAGATAAAAAAAAAAATTTTAAATTAGTAAACAACTGGGTTCAAAAACCTAAATTTCCAAACTGCCTTTTAATCTAGCTTAACCATCCTCTGTCCACTAAATACTAGAGCCTTAGCAGAGACAATTCCCAGTACCATGTTTGACCCCAGAGCTGGCTATATTTCAATGACGACGCTATAGGGAATGGATTAGAGGGTGGAGGAAGACAGGAAGAATCAACGTGCTATATAACTGTCAAATGTTATTAAAAGGGCAGTATCCAACCATCCACATCTCCTTATGGAAAAATCAGGAGGCCCACAATTGGCAGAGATCACAATCACAAAGGCACAGGGCCTTGAAGAATCTTTGAAAACTGTCAGATTCCATATGAAACCATCACCAGCTGCATCCTGCTTTTTAAAATTAGCCTGTCTGTGCTAATGCTTATCAATGACCTCCTCCCTCCTACTCAGGGGAACAGCTAGGGACTGCCCAGCCTCAGAAACTCCTCCCACAGCAGAGCCAGGCAAAAGAAAATGAGTATTGGGCAGGAATCTCACTTGACTCCTAAAAGGGCTTTTTGTCAGTTGGAAATAAAGACTGAATTCCTACTATCTTCAGGAGTCATAAGAAGAGTTTCTAAATAATTGCTTTTAGGGGGTGAGGTTTAAGGAAGAATTAAAGTCCACAGCTCCAGACAGACAGCCTGGATAACACAAAAGTCCTAGACTCCGCATCAGGTAAGGTCTAAATTTAAATCTTAACTTTGCCACTTACTATATGGGCTCAGTCTTTGCTTTGCAAACCTTAATGTGCTATTATTATCTGACCGATTTTTATGCATGGGGTAAAATGCATTGTATGGTCCTGCAAAGGGAAAAGAGAAGGGGGTATGGGAGGTGGAGAGAGAAACAGAATAAAATAAAAGGAACAGGAAAGAAAGTTGAAGGAAACAGTATTCAATTCCACAAACAATTATGAAACGCCTATGGTCTAAGGTACCATTTCCTCAAGAAGGCAGGCAAATAGAACAAGTACGTATTGAGCTTGTGTGTATTAGATGATTAATACTGATGCTAATGATTCACCCAACCTCTCTCAGCTTCAGTTTCTTCATCTGTAAAATATAGGAATTGGCCTCAATGATATTGATGTCTCTTCCTTCCAGTTCTGATGTTTTATGATTATAAATCTATCTGCTTGAACAGGAATAAAGAAACCTGAAGAGTTGCAGATCTCCAAGGTGACCTCCGATCATTCATTTTCCACGAAGACCAAAGCCTATTCAGGGTAGAATAATCAAGGAAAAGAATCCAAGAATGAGACCTATTGTTTGCTATCATAGTCCTCATTATCCCCTACCCATCTGGGTGGTGCAGTGGATAGAACACTGGGCTTAGAAGACTCATCTTCATGAGTTCAAATCCAGCTTCAGACATTTACAAGCTGTGTGACTCTGGACGAGTCACTTAACACTGTTTGCCTCAATTCCTCATCTGTAAAAAAATAGCAAACCACTCCAATATCCTTGCCAAGAAAACCCCAAATGGGGTCTCAAAGAGCCAGGTACAAGTGAAAAATGACTCAACAACAACCGCTTTAGAAGCTGCCAAGTCAGAACAGCTTTAGAGCAAGAAAAAGTATAGGTAGATCTAAACAAAACTAATCAGACTTAATCAATATTCAATGGATTGAATTGATCACAGAGCTATTTAGAGGCAATATGGTAAAAAAGAAAATCACCAGACTGAGAGTCTAAGATCTATGTTGAAGCCCATAACATACAAAATACTGGCAGCTGGACATCATTTTCTATCCATCTCAATTTTCCAAAACATGCCACTGCACTCTCTAGAAGGCTCTCAATTTTAAGGAACGTTTCTCTAAGATCTCCAAATAACTGGTAGCCTGCCCCTCTTCCAAACAGAGCACCAACTGGAAGGCAAGACAACAGTCTATGAATGTCTGCTTTTTAATTTCAGGCTTCCAACCTAAGCCATACACACAAAAACTGGCACCATTTACGTCAAATGACAGCTTTTATTTTCCGTAGAATATTCAGTTTCTGCTTTTGTCTAGTTCTACTATAAGCATACAGAGGTTTAGGGGGTTTCATTTGCTTACTTTTAAAAAGAAACTTTAGGGGAAAAGCATCTTTATAATCTGGACAGACAGAAAGAGGAAAAATGATTCACTGGTAACACAAATGCTTTTCCTGCAATTTTTAAAGTGCTACACCTAGTAAAAGAGTTAATGATGGATGTTTCTTTATAAAAAACCTGAGAGATTTGGGGCAAGATGGCAGAGTACTTGACTTCCTTTGTAATTCCAACCTAAAAACCTAAAAAAGAGAGAAATGTGTGCCAAACCTACAGCAATTAAAGCTGAAACCCAAAGGAAAAGATGATAGAAACAATACAAGATAACAGCCTCATGAAATAATATCTGAGAACTGAAATACTTTAAAAGCTCCCACTCCTAATGTTCCTACCATGGCACAGCCTAAAGTCAGCAGCCCAAGGAACATCATGGGCTTGTGTTTCTGGGTCTGGAGGTAGGGGCCTCCCCCGATTCCCAAGGGCAGTAGTAGTAACTCAGTCTGAACTCTTCCCCCAATACACTAGAGGCAGAACATTGATTCTACAGATCCATGAAAAAAAAGAAGGGGAGTGGGAGGAGGGACAGAAGATGCAGAACAGCCAAGGAAGGGGCTCCTGTGTCTGTGGGAAAGGTGCCCAAAGAACCTAGCTGGAGTAGGCTCTCTCTCCATGGAGTTTATTCCGGGCAGAGAACCAGCCAGGCCCCCATAATTTCCAAATGCCCTGTCTCAGGGTTCTATGTAGGAGTATAGGATGACATAGCAGCAAAGGGCAAAGTAGATGAAAATTAGAGGGGAGTTTAGAGTTAAAGCTACTAGGATACAAAAAAAAAAAAAGGTGAGAAACAAAAAATCCACAAGAAAAAAAAGAAATCTGGCAGACAGTCCAATTGGGAGACTACAAAAAGACTTTAAAAAATAAAAAGAGTAAAAATTCAAAGAGCACACTGAACAAATATTAAGGAAGATAAAGCCAAAATTCCCAATGGGGAAAGAAAAAATTCTGTAGACTCCCCACAGATCCAAGAACAAAAGTAAGAACCTCCAGGGGTGGCTAGGTGGCGCAGTGGGAGTGAATAGAGCACCGGCCCTGGAGTCAGGAGGACCTGAGTTCAAATAGGGCCTCAGACACTTAACACAAAAAACGAGCCATGTGGCCTTGGGCAAGTCACTTAACCCCAATTGCCCTCCAAAAAGCAAAAAAAAAAAAAAAACCTCCAGAATGGTTCGAAAGGCAAACAAAAATTTCAAAAGAAGATATCATGGGAATTAGGTTGGAAATCAAAGCTTCCAAAGAAAAATTAACAAAGACAAACAGAATAAACAACTTAGAACATGAGGTAGAGAATCTCTTCACAGTTTTAGAGTGACCAAACAGGAGAATGACAGATTTCAAATGCAAAAATACTCAAGTGAGGAAAAAATTTGGCAGAAAAGGAAAAGAGAATAACTTTGAGACTTCTAAGTTACCCAAGCAACAAGATAGTGGCCTACCATTTCCTTTGATCCTCATGACCTCTTAAACCTCTCCAAAACAAAAATTGGCCCCCAAAATAAAGCAAATTCAGCTGCTTCCATGATCTAGGACACCAAGAATAGGAAAGAATTTTTTTTTTGCTTTTTGGAAGGGAGAAGGTAGGGCAATTGGGGTTAAGTGACTTGCCCAAGGTCACACGACTAGGTTTTTGTGTGTGTGTGTTTAAGTGTCTGAGGCTGGATCCGAACTCAGGTCTTCCTGACTCTAGGGCCAGCTCTCTACTCACTGTACCACCTAGCTGCCCCTAGCCTGAGTGGTTTAAGAGAAAAATCATAAATTATGAGAGCAGAATTTATGGCATGCACAGCAAAAATGATCTGCAATGGCAACTGTTGACCAAATAAATCAAAGGCAGAACAACAGACGGAGAGTACAAATATACAAAAGTGAAGGGCAATCTAAAAGAAGAAGAAAAGCAATAATATTTTAAGAAAATATGCTTACAATGTAAGCAAAACATACTGACCTTGAAGGCATGATAAATAAAAACAACCTAAGTTTCACAGGTCTCCCAGAACACAATAGGTCAAAAAACCTTAACACGGTAATGAAGGAAATAATAGACAAGAACTGCCTTGAACTTTTAAATGTAGAAAATGAAATTCCTATTGAAAGAATTCACAGATCACCACTAAAAAAAAAAAAACATAAGGCTGCAAACTCCAAGAAACATATCCGTTGAATTTAGCAATTCAACTCAGAAACAACAGGTTCTATAAGCCATCAGGAGAAATACCTTTAAATACAAAGGAAAGGGCATTCAAATAATGCAAGACTATTCCATACTGACTAGAAAAAGAAGAAGGGAATGGAACAATGCTTCTAAAGGGTAATGGAGCTCAGGATGTAGTCCAAGGTGACCCACCCTGCAAATCCAGGCTTAATCATACAAGATGTACATGCAAAAAGAAAGAAGAGTTTGAAACACTTTTAAGAAAGAAAACCAGATACACACAAACAAAAATAAAGATCAGGAGCAGAATATGTGTTAGGGAAAAAGGACGAGGGGTGGGAATTATGATCTCGGACAAAGTAAAGGCTAAAACAGATTCAATCAAAACAGAAAAATAGGGAAACTACACTACATGTCAGTCATATTCATCAACATTGCTTTGGACTATTTAACTAGATAGTATAAGGTTGGAATATTGCTGTGGTGTAGGAAATGATGAGTTGGTGGACCTGGAAAAATATAGAAAGATTTGGACTTATGAAGGAAGAGGTTATCCACCCCCAGAGAAAAAGGGGACAAGTATTATAGTATGGTCTTACATAGATACATGAGTGTATATATCTATATATGAGTATGATTACAGATATTTAAGTTTATGTATGTATATGTATGTGTGTATGTCTATATGTGTATGTATGTATACATCTACACACATATGCACTTAATTGTAGCCTTCTAGGGAGGGAGGAAGGGGGAAAAAGAACAAAATAAAAAAAAGAATACAGCACAGAACAAAAGAAAACTTACAAGGAAGCAAAGAAAAGATGGACAGCTCTCAACACAATATGTAGTATTTATTATATAGTCTTTCTGACATGGAAATTTATTGTTGTATATTCTGAATCCTCTCTGCTGTGCACATGGCAATGCTTTTTTTTCTTTTCTTATTTTGTATTTAAGTTTATAATGTTTCTTTTTCTTTTCTTATTGTGTATTTAAGTTTTAATATTGAAGTCTAAAATTTTTTAAATTTAAAAAAGAAAGAAAACCAGAACTGAAGAGATTATCTGCTTCTCAAACACCCCAAACAACAGAAATACAAGAATAGTGAATAAATGCAGCAGGCAAAGACAGCCACAGAGTGACTTCTTTAAGAGACTTCTTTTTAAATGTACACAAGGGATAAAGGTGGGTATCTATCTGATGGAGGTAACAGTGAAAAGGTGGATATGGGTATTATGGACAGAACTTAGCATTTGATAAATTGATAAAAACCTCAGTCAATCTGACTTTAAAAAGGGAGCAGAAAATCACATCACCAAAATAGCAAGTGAGCAAGAAGTAAAACCAGAAAAAATAAAAACATATTACACACAGTTATATTCTAACAAAACTGAGAACACAAAAGAAATAAAGGAATACATTCAAAAACATAAAATACCTAAACTACCAGAAGACCTAGAGGCCTTAAGTAATCTGCTCTCAGAAAAGGAAATAGATTTAGTTGTAAAGGAACTACCAAAGGAAAAAACTCCTGGTTCAGATTCATTCACAGGAAAATTCTATCAAACCTATACTTCACAAATTCTTCTCAACAACTGAGATAGAAAGCAACCTGAAGAAATTATTTGATGGGACAAACACAGGCCTCCCTAAACCAGGGAAAGATAAAACACAGAAAGAAAACTAATAGGCCAATATCATTCATGAACACTCAGAAATTTTTTTAAAATGTTATCAAATAGACTACAGTAATGTATCCAAGAAATCATTCACTATGACCAAGTGGGATTTATACCAGGAATGCAAAGATAGTTCAACATTAGGAAAACAATCAATATCACTAATCATATCAAAAAACAAAACATCTAAAATCACAAGATCATCTCGATGGAAGAATAAAAAGCCCTTGACAAGGCACACTTTCATGCTAAAAACAATAAAAAGTACAGACACAGACCTTTTTTAAAAATATCACAAAAAGCATCTAAAAAAACAAAATCAAGTGTCACATCCAATGGGGATACAACAGAATCTTTCCCAATAAATGTGGGAGTGAAACATCAATTCTCTCTCTTTTCCCCCTACCCACCTCCATTATTTGATACAGTTCTGGAAATGCTAGCTTTAACAATAAGACAAGAAAAAGGAATTAAAGGTATAAAAGCAGGTAAAGAGGACATAAGACTATCCCTGTTTGCTGATAACATAATGGTTTGTTTGAAAAACCCTTGGAATGCCGAGACAACTAACAGCTTCAGTAAAGTTGCAGGCCACAAAACAAATCCTCAAAAATCAATGTACAATATCAACATATAATAACAAAACACAAAAAGCAATAATAGAAAAGGAAATTCCATTCCAAATAACTACAAAATGTACAAAGCATCTGGGGAGCAACCTCCTCCAAAGTACAAAAAAAAAAAAAAGGCTTATATAGATTCAATTACAAAACACTTTTTTTTTTTGCTTTTTGGAGGGCGATTGGGGTTAAGTAACTTGCCCAAGGTCACACAGCTAGTTTGTGTGTGTGTGTGTGTGTGTGTGTGTGTGTGTGTGTGTGTGTATGTGTTAAGTGTCTGAGGCCTGATCCGAACTCAGGTCCTCCGGGGCAGTGCTCTACTCACTGCGCCACCTAGCCGCCCCACAAAACACTCCTTGAAGAAATAAAGAACTTAAGTAGCTGGAAGACTATTCATTCAGTGCTCATAGCTAGGCTGTGCCAATATAATAAAAATGACAATACTGTCAAAATTAATTTACACTTTTAATGCTATACCAATCAAATTACCAAGGTGATACTTTCCAGAAGTTAATGAAATAATAACAAAATTCATTTGAAAGAAGAAAAGATCAGGGGCGGCTAGGTGGTGCAGTGAGTAAAGCCCTGGCCCTGGAATCGGAAAGACCCGAGTGCGGTTGTGGCCTCAGACACTTAACACCCACACAAAAAATTAGCTGTGTAACCTTGGGCAAGTTACTTAACCCCAACTGCCGTCCGGAAGGAAGGAAAGAAAGAAGGAAGGAAAGAAGGAAGGAAGGAAGGAAGGAAGGAAGGAAGGAAGGAAGGAAGGAA
>NW_027186523.1:8340006-8348273 GCF_028583685.1 Petaurus breviceps papuanus
GAAGGAAGGAAGGAAGGAAGGAAGGAAGGAAGGAAGGAAGGAAGGAAGGAAAGAAGGAAGGAAGAAGTAAAGAAGGAAGGAATGAGGATAGATCTAGAATATCAAGGGAAATGATGAAAAAAAAGTATGGACAAGTAGCAAGAGGATTTCCAGACTTCAGAACTATATTATAAAGCAGTAGTCATCAAAACCATCTGGTATTTGTAAAGGATAAATCGATGCAACAGACTAGACAAAGAAGATTCAGAAACAAAAGAACTCAATAATTCAGTGTTTGATAAAGTAGAAACTATAAATTACCTAGGGAAAATCTCCCTATCTGATAAAAAAACTTCTGGAAAAACTGAAAGCATAAATTAGCCTCAGACCAATATCTTACACCATATTCTACAATACATTCTAAATGGATATATGATTTTAATATTAAAGATCATATTATAAAAAAATTAGAAGATTAAAAAGATCATACACCTTTCACAGCTATGGGTAAGAGATGCATTCTTAACCAAACAAGAGATAGAGACAATAACAAAAGAAAAAATAGATCACTTTTTGAGTATTTAAAACTGAAAAGTTTCTGCACAGACATTAATGAATCTAGGATGAGAAAGAAATGGTCAAATGGGAAAAATCTTTCATATCCAACTTCGCAGGTAAGGGTTTGGTTTCCAAGATATATGATAACAGCTACTCCCCAATAGATAGTCAAAGAAGATGAACAATTATCAACAGACCTGCAAAAGGATTCACAACCACATGAAAAAAATGCTTCTGATTACTAAATAAGAAGAATGCAAAACAAAACAATTCTGAGGTTTCATCTCACACCCTACAAAGCGGCAAAAATGACGCCCAAATGGCAAATCAGTATTAGAGGTTACAGAAAATAGGCACACTAATACATTGTTGGTGGAGTTGGGAAGTGGTACAACCATTTTGGAAAGTAATTTGGAATTATGCAAATAAAGTGAGTAAAACTATCCATGCCCTCTGAACAAAAGACTTCATTAACTAGGTTTATACCCTAAGGAAGCCATATGTAAGGAAAAAATTCCCATAAACTCCAAAATATTTATAGCGATACTTTTTGTGATAGTTAAAAATTGGAAACAAGGTAGATATCCATTCATCAATGGAGAAATGGCTAAACAAATTCTGGTACATGAATGACATGGAATATTGCTGTGTTGTAAAAATTTATTATGTGATAACTACAAAAAAGCATGGGAAGATCTATATGAACTGATGCAGAGTGAAGTAAGCAGAGCCAATAAAACAACATACACAACAACCACAACGATGGAAATGGAAAGAACAATGACACACCAAAAAATCAAAAGCAAACATAACAAAATTATAAATCTCAAACAGGACTCAAATGGAGACATATGAGAAGATACCCCACCCCCAAACCTACCCCCTTTGTGGAGATGGGAGATTTTGCACATGTTTTCAGACTTTTTTGATGAAATGATCAGTTGTGCTGAGCTTTTATTCTCGCTTTTAAAAGTATTATTTGTTATATGGGATGTGTCTCAGGGAGGGGGAGAGTTGCATGGCATACTATCATGATGTAAGAAACAGAAAATATCAATAAAACCTTAAGAAAAAAAGAACATAAATTCTCAGCAAGCCAAAGTAACTGACCCTAAAGACATGTGCAGAGTTCAATTAGAAGCTATAGTTCTCCCAGAAGAACATGATAAACTTTACAGACCTGAATACCATACGAAAAGAAACATCCAGTATTTCTGAATATTGACAATGAAGTACAGATTGAATAAAACCACAGATCATTACCAAAGAAAAACTTTAGTCCTGAAACTCTAAGGCATGTAGTGGTAATATTTCAAAATTTCAATACCAAATAACAAAGTCTGCCAGCAACCTGGAGAAAGGTCTTCAGCTATGAAATAATCTCAATTCCAATCACTCAGTATTACTAGTAGTCAAGAAATCAAAGAAAATAATAGAGTAGAATGGTCCAAAAAGCAGAGGAACTCACATGTCAACCCCAAATAATATTCTGCAAACCTGAGTCTAATAATTAATGGGAAAAGAGAGATTTTTAACAAAAGAGCCATTTGTGAGATTTCTGGAAGAGAGAGACAGAGGCAAGGAAAAGGGAGGAGGGGGAAGGGAGGAGACAGACATGAGCAGAACATCCAATTCAAACATCCCAACAAGGGTAAATAAATATATGTCAAAGAAAGACTAAGAAATGGAATTCTCTCGTATCTATAGATTTTTTTTTAAGGGAAAAAATAGATTGAGTAAAAGAGACAAAAATGAGAAATAAGAGATCTAAGAAACTCAAGATTTAGAAGGATCTTAAGCAATCAGGAAACAGGAAAAAAGAACTGAACCAATATTCTTTGGACTCAATCCCACTCTAAGTATATCACTATCTTTTGCATGGGTCACCACAATGGGAAGCTCTCAAAACCTGGAGGGAGGAGTGTAAAAGACAGAGGGGAGCTGAAGGTATAACCCAGCCGTGGGGAATCTGAGGCCTTAAGGCCACAAGTAGCCTTCTAGGTCCTAAAGTGAGTGAGGCCTTTTAACCAAATCCAAATTTGTAAAATTCCAGTTCGTCAAAAGACTGTACTTAAGGACCTAGAAGGCCACATGTGGCCTTAAGGCCCCTGGATAACCCCACCAAGCCTGGGGGTAAGCAGAAAAGGGATAGTAATTTAGTGTCTTAACAGTAGTAAATGGTTTTAGGATAGTTAGGTAAAAGCAATAGAGGGGAAAGTCTGGGATAGGAAGATTGGAAGGCAGGCCTCTCCTTTCAAGAAGAAATTAAAAGATGCTATTAAAGAAAAAGCCCAAGGGAGTGGGGGTGGGAGAGAGAGAGAGTGCATGTCTGTAATGAGAGTCTTATAATGAATAGTTTTTGTCTAGGGTTAGGGTTCTTAATCTGGAATCACAAAAATCTGTATTTCAATATAGCTGGTTTCTTTTGTAATTCTATGTATTTTCTATTATGCATTTGAAAACATTATTCTGAGAAGAAGTACATAGGCTTTACCAGTGTGCCAAAAGAATCTATGGTTAAGGGGCTAGAGGACCTCCTTTTCAGAGCAAAGTTAGTATTTCCCAGGACAGCACTCCACCCCAGAAAAGAGAATGTATAGGCTGGGGTGGGGCTAAGATCACCTTAATAGCAATACTACTATGCTATAAGAAATAATGTACTCAATGATCTTAGAAAAACACGGAAAGACCTGCACAAAATAATAAAGGGCAGAATGAGCAAAACCAAGAGAACATTGTACACAGAAACAGCAATGTTTTTTAAGAAAAACTTTGAGCAAATAAAAGTAATTTTGACTATAACAGACTATAACAGATAATCCAAATTAGCTCTAAAGGACATATGAAGGAAGACACTGTCTGCATCCTGATGGATATATTGAATAGTTTTACCTGTGTGTGTGTGTACACCTATTTGTGTCTAATGGTAGCAAGGAAAGAGAAGAAAAAAATGAAAAAAAAGAAAAAATGTATATGCTACCTTTTTATATACTTAAAAGGAACTGCAAGTTGTACAAAATATATTTGTAGTTTTATGTGCATCTTTTTTATTACACTATGTTTTGGAAATGTTGGTTTTATTCCATAAATTAAAATTAAATAAATATGAAAAATAAAATAAATGATGGAAGAGAAAATTTTAACCACATGCTTATGGTGTGGGGAGGGAATGCATAAATACATTTTTAAAAACAGAAAAATCAAAATGAGGCTTGTTATAAAGATAATTTATATTTACCTTAAAATATGATCTGTTTTCATCAATGCCCTGTGAGATAATGGGCAAAAATCCTGCTGTGGGTGTCTAGCTAGGGTCGATTAATAACTGCCCTGACAGGCCTGTACCTCATTCACAAAGAGGAAGACTGGGAGATTGCACAAGGAAAGGAAAAGGTACAGAGAATTATGGGTCTGCAATGGGTAAAGCATAGCTATGGTTGTGGTGGACATGCAATCTACCTTTGGGTGGACTTACCATACACTACTTGGGATATTACCACCACCACACCTTTGGAGACAAACCCCAAAGATAACTCCCTAAAAAGTATAAATGATAGATGCTGATAACACTGGGAGAATGTTATTTCCTATTATTAGTACAGGACTTCCTACACTAATGAAGTCACAGATGAGTCTAAAAACATAGTTTTGATAACTACTGGGAACACTGGAGCTACTTCATTCCTACTTTTTGTCATTACTTCCCTTGAGATTTCCTGATCTTTTGTTCCTCCAAATTAATTTTATTGTTTTTCCTAGTTCTAGAAGTAACCTACTTAAATGACATTAAATCTGTATCAATGCAGCTATACTAAAAAAAGAAGCGGTAGCTTGGGAAAAAAAATTGCAGCAAATCTCTGAGAAAGCACTGATACCCAAGACATATAGGAAACCTATTATAAATATATAAAAAGATCCACAAACAGGGGGGTCTAAGAATTAGAACAGGAAGTTTTCAAGAAAGAAAAATAACAAGCTAACAACAACCACACCAAAGAATGCTCTGAAGCACTTTTAAGAGAAATGCAAATTTACGCAGCCCAGGGGCTTCCCCTCCAACCATCTGACTGGTAGATATAAATGATAATTGGCAAAAGTCAAATACACTAATGCATTATTTGGAGAGCTATGAATGGACCCAACCACTTCTGAAAATAAAAACATTTATAATAAAAATTAAAGTTCAACAAAGTATTTTACACACATTTTCTCATGTGATCAGCAAAATAATCCTAGAATTTAGTCATGTCTTATTAGTAACTTCATTTTATAGATGAAGAAACAAAGCTTCGGTGAGCTTAAGTGTCTTGCATAAGATAAAAAAGGCTAGTCTCCAAGGTGAAATGCCAACCCAGGTGTTCCTGACTCCCACGTTCAGTGTTCCTCTTATGCCTTGATTATGGTAGTGGTATTGAAAACGGTATTGAATTATGGCAGAAAAGTTACTGAGTTGTACAAAACCTCTGACCCCAACCATACCACTTTTCTACGTATATAACTCAAATTAGTCAAAGACATTGTGAAGGGTCCCGCATGTACAAAAAAAATATATAGCAGTATTGTACAAACTGTGGTATAAGAATGGAGTGCAAATCTATCACATTATAAAGAAATGACAAAGATGAAGAATTCAGAGAAACTTGGTAGGCCTATATCTACTGAGCCAGAATAATTCATACAATGATCATAAGAATGTAAGTTTAAAAGAAAAAAAGTAAAAAAACATTAGAATTATGACCACTGCTTGACTTCAGAGGACTTATGGTAAAACATACCTCCCTCTTCTCATCAGGGAAATAGTGGACTATGGCTATAAAATGAGGCATATATAGTTGGTCAGACAATGGCCAGTGTTTGTTTTTCTTTGCTGTACTTCCTAGTAACTAGGGAAAATTCTATTAGGGGAAGAAATAGTCCAATAAGACATTTTAAAGTACTTTAGGTCAGTACATGGACAACGTTATTAACACAGTCAAAAGACCATCCCATTAGTCTTTTATCCCCTTACCTACCAGACATAGCATCCCTGGTTTTTAAATGAGTGGCAAACAGTAAGAGTAATATGCCCACAGACCACATATGATAGCAGAGCCTGAAAACATTGTAATTTAGACTCTCAGTTCCTTCTTAAATTTGACTGATATGGAAGAAAAGCTACCAAATTTAACACAGAACGAGTCTATTTCAATAATTTGAGGGTTTCTTTGTTTTTGTTTTTTTAAAGAAAGGCTTTTCCCATTCAACAAAAATTCCATGGAAGAATTCACAGGATGAAAATCTTCCCCATGAGGAGTTAACGGTACATCTCTTTGAACCTTCTCAACAAAGCCTGCAATGTCATTCCCTACCCTACCTTGCAGAATATTTTATTTCATCAGATAAACACTATGCATCTAGAGACACATTTTTATAAAAATCAAAAAGACATGACAAAGAAAATAAATACAACAGCCCTATTCTCAAACAGGTGTCAAAAGACAGCATCTCCTAATAAGAATAAGTGATATGAAAGTGAAGATAGTTGATTATGGACTCCTAGATAGTTGCCATTTATAAAGATGCCAAGAACTATAAAAAAAAAATTATGGCCTTTTTTTTAAAAGAATTTTCGATTTAATATTGATAATAGGGGATAAGATGATAATGCATAAAATGATATGCTTACTATAATTATCTTGCAACACTAGAGTTAAGCGTTTTAATTTGATAATTGTAGAAAGACTGCCACCAGGTAGATATCCCTGGTTTTCACCCTAAGGGCAGCCCATCTTTTTCAATCATATCTCTTTGATGATTGTACTTGAGACTTCCTCCATAATTCTTTGTCATTCATAGATGTTGCTATTTGCTCATATTCACCTCACACACTTCTCTATTGCCCTCTGAGTGACATTTATTATTAATTCCTCAGACTGTAGTGTTCCATGACTCATAGACATACAACAATTTTGAGTAGTAAGCAACTTTTAAAAGCTAAGATTTCATGTCTTATTCCAAGGCTGCCAGCTAAAAAAAAAAAAAAACTCGTTTACAGTACATATCTCTCCTAATAAACATCTGGCATACAAATATGGTTAATGCATGGCCTTATTTTCCACATTGTATCATCTTTCTTATGAACTGTCCTGAGCTTTGGGGGTTTGGAGTTTTTTTAATCCTTCTAATCTTTCAAAAGGAAGGGAGTGGGAATGAAAGTCTTGGGCTTCCTGTCTGATTCTACTGAAAAGTGGGACAAGGTATTTAAATGGGTCGTGGAATCTTCATCTTTGGAATTTAAAAGTAAAATAAGGATACTCTTTAGTCTCACATGATTCTATATTAAGAATGGTTGCTGGGATAGTGAGAGCTGAAACAAGTCACACACTTCTCAGAGGATTCTGGACCCTTAGACAAACACAAAGCAACCATATTCCCACATCATCTGTTAACTCTCCACTTAAGGACCTTTCAGTTTTAATTTCTCTACCCCTCTCTAGTCCAGCTGCATGTCCACATACTTTTGAAACCTAAGTCATAAAGTTAATTTAGAGATGACCTAATCCAACCATCTCATTTCACAAGTGAGAAACTGAGACCTAAAAAGACTAAACCATCTTCCCAAGGATTAGATTGGGCTACATTGAAGAGACTACCTATGTCACACTCATATTATTTAATTTCAGTTCAGAAGACAGATTATTTAGGTATACTTATTACATAGGCTAATAAACTCAAAAGAATTTTAGAACAAGAAAGGGCTTTGGAGACCATCTAGCTCAACTCTCTCATTCTGCAAGTGAAGAAATTGAAGCCCACTGAGGTTAAGTGACAACCCCAATCTTCTTCAACAGGATCTCAGTACAACTGAAACTATGTCCAAAAGTCTAGTATAAACAGAGCTGGTGGTAACTCCGAATGGACACTCAACCTCTTATTTTTGCTCAAAGAGATGCCATGTAAATAAAACCTTTTTTTCTCTTTTCTGGTAGCAGACAAGCAAGAGGGGAGCTTTAAGGGCTTAGCATGGTCCCTGATTGTTCTTAATTACATACAGAATTCCTAAACTCCCCAAAGTATATTTCGATTGAAGTACATCCTTCCCTTTCACTTACTGCTAAAAACAAGGTTTCCATCATATAGTATCCCATACATATAAAGTAGGGTGGGGAGAGAGGAATAGAAGAGAATGATTACTAAAACAAAGTTAGAGATGCCTCCTTGGCTGGGTTTGGGCAGGAATGGGTTGTGGTAGTTTAGAATTCCTCATGATAAAGAGGGGAGAGGGAAAAATCCTGAGCCACCCAATCTTCTTCTAGAATTCATTTTGCCATTTAAAGAGGAAAAAAAAAACAAAAAGAACGCAGACCAGGGTTATTTATAGTCAGGTGAGTTCAAAAATTAGTCTATAATTGCTTCAAGAAAAGGTGAGGATAAAAAAACACTTTCCAATCAATTTCTCTTCATCATTGGTGAATTTCAGTTCCCAGCTGGACAGCATATCATAGTTAGAATAAGTCTTGGGTGGCCGGGTGGGGAGCTTCAGCTATTCAAAAACACTAGGGGGAGGTGGTTAAGAGAAGGGAGGGAGATGGGGGTGAAGAGAAGAGAGATGATTAGAGCGCAACCATTACCAAGCCCGGCAATCTGAGATTTTCTCCAGGGTGTTTCTGCCAGAAACGGCACAGAAAAACCCAAAAGGCTTCAAGATCACAAATTTAAGGCCTCGGGAGCTGTCAGATTCCCAGTTTGGG
>NW_027186523.1:8348283-8355097 GCF_028583685.1 Petaurus breviceps papuanus
CCCAGCTCCCAGGGCTCACAACAGTTCCCCATCCTTTCCCCTCTCCCCTTCCTCCACCCCCTCCCCCTTTTCCCTCCCCAGTAAAAAGCATACCAGATTTAAGCCCCCTCGCTGGGTTTTCCACCTGGATGAAAAGACTGATCCATTTACTTGGTGTAGGACACAGGCTTCGCCTTCTCAGTTCCCAAATCGCTACTGGGTTAGAGGCATATTAGGGGAAAGGGGGAGGGTAAGGAAGAGAAAGGGGAAGCGATTGATCCCGATTAAAGCAGGTTCGGCCCTACGTAGGAAATCGGTTTCCCACCAATCCGCTCGGATTCAGCCGCGTCTGCGCTACTGCTGAAACTGACAAAACGTGGTGCGGGGGCAGACTCTCCTTGGAGCCGGGGGCTGTCTCCTCTCCACGTCCTTGCGCCAGGCAAAGGGGGCTTGGGGAGGAGGGGGGCACAGAGTCCAAAGGAAAAATATACATCTATGACGACAGGGCTTATCTCAGGAGGTGGTGAAGCAAAAAGTTCTCGTAAAGGGCAGGGCTTTTGTTAAGAATGGCATCTACTTAAATTTTCCCCAAAAAAGTCACCCCCATCAAAATTTAATGTCTGATGCCTCTCCTCCTCCCTAGGGCCCCCACTGGAGCCTGGAAATAAAAGATCCTGGAGTCAATGAGGGATTTGAATTCTGAAAGCGAAACTGCAAGAAGTTTGGGGATGCTCTTTCCTGTTTCCCTGGGAACCCCCCCACACACACCTTTCCCCTGGGGTTTGAGTGTCACCTGTGGCCTCCCCACTCGAAAAAAGCCAAGTCCGGGTGCTCTGGGGTAGGGAGATTGGGAGGGAGGGGGAAGGTGGGGGATCAAGGGGGTTGGAGAGTTCTTCGGCTCCTAAAGATCCCCGTTTCCACGTCATTTAATCCATTTATTGGCACCCGTTGGTTAGTAACCTTGCCAGTCAAAGAAACAGCTGAGCTGGCTCTCAGGGTAGCTTAGTTAAAGAGGCGGTGGGTCTGGCCCGACTTCTTAACAACCAACCCCTTGGTTTTCTTTCTCCCAAAAGAAAGAAAAGTCCTAATACACACACAAATACCCTACACATACATGCACACGTATCCTAAGGAGTTTGATAAACACACGCACGAATGCATTTTCACCTCCACTGTACAACCGCGATGCCAAAAGAAAAAAAAAATGCAGGTTTCGTGGAGTTGGAGTTAATTCTTTGCTTGTCATAAGCGACGTCAGGAGGAGGGGAGGTGTTCCCGGCTGAAACTGCAGTTTACGAGCAAAGAGCCATTTTAGGCTGGTTTCCTACTTTACCAAAGCCTCCTCTGTTTCCCACAGGCAATCTGGAAGAAGGGGCGGAGAGAAGGGGGGGAAGGATGGGACGGAGAAGGAACCAGGGCTGCTTTCCCCGTTACCAAAACTCTTTATTTTAGGCTTTTCTCAACTCCCAGTCCCTGCAATCCCGATGGGGCTGAAATTACGCTCCTTCCCTCGTCGCTAGCCCGTCCCTCCTCCACCGCCCGCCGCCGCTGCCGCCACCACCTCTGCAACACACACATTACACACGCACGCCCACAGTCTCCACTTCTCCCTCCCCCTACCCCCTTCCCAAAAGACCCCCGGAACCAAATGAATTGCAAGGACCTTTCACACAATGTAAGCATCCGTTTAAAAGAATAGACTGTATGGATCCCTCCTCCACGCCACTCAAAATGCCCAAAGACCAGATTATTGTTTTTACTCCCAACCCTGCCCGAAATATCTATATATTTTTTAAAAGCCTAATTTTTAAAAATAAAAAATCAAATGCACTAACTTTCACTTCTGCACGACGGTGCGCCCGGCTCCCCTCTGGTTAAGTTTGCAGACACTGCGGAAGGCAGAGCCTCGCTGGTCTACGCCCCCCTCCCTCTTCTTTCCGCTCTCCCTCCCCCTACCCTACGCTAAAGCGCTAACCTTGCCCCTACTCCCTCGGGGAAGGATTCCTCCCGCTACTATACTAAGCAATCGCAGCGCGGCGGTGGCTGCCTGGTGACTCTTGGCGACCCCTGTCGGTGTGGCAGGAAGGATCAGAAGATCATAGATTTAGAGCTGGAGGAGCCTGAGCCCAACTCCCTCATTTTACATAGGAGGAAACTGAGGCAGCAAGAGGGCGGGTGACTTGCCAAGGTAACACAATTCTAGTCTGAGGTACCTATCCAGAGCTCCTCCGGCAGAAATGTGTGGTTCAGCTTTTGCGTTTCCCTTCCCTATAAATTGGGTTTCTGTATTTGTTCTCTGGTTCTCTTAACTCTAAAAGCATGCCCCCCCCCCTCAGTTTGGGACTCCTCTTCCAGTTCCTTCCCTGGGGCGACTGAGCAACACCCATGGGGTGTATCCTATCTTCTGAATGAACGCTCTAGCTTTTTTATACACCACCCTCCTCCCAATCCACCCCCGAGACCCCAAACCTGCAATTTCAAAGACACCCCCCTCCTCCATCCCTCCCCATCCCCACTGACCCCTCGATCACACCTTTCCAAAGCCAAGCACTCTATATATAAAAGTAACCTATTCTTCCATGTACCCCTTTCTCCCTCTGCATCTCCTGACTTCCAGAAGGCGCATCTCCAAGAAGTAACCAGGAATAAACTCCTTGCCCAGCATCCTCGACGCTGTGCTTTTAAGGTCCTGTCACATCCTCTGATGCTCCATGGACTCAACGTTACTCTCCTCTCCACCCCAACCCCCAAGCCCCCTCCACACACAGAGAAAAGAAAGAGCAGTCCAATTCTTAGCACAGCATGCCTCCTTGCACGGGGAAGAAGGGGGAGAAAAGCCACCAGCGTCTCCAACCACAACTGCATCAGACATCGGACAATTAGCCTTTTTTAATAGGGACCTCCTTGCTCCACCTACTGAGAGCCTTTGACAGCGAAAAGACCACAACATAAACACAGAGAGGGGGGGAGAGGAGGGGGAGGGGGAAGAAGTTATCTCATGCACAAACAAAATAAATGATTACATCCATCATCATGTATTTTTACACCCCGAATGAGAGGAGGGAACTTCGCTGCCTTCTTCTCCCCCTCCCTTCCCTTCCTGTAATGGACTTTACACACAGAGAATTTTACCGCGGAAAAAACTAGGGCAAGCTCGCCCCTCTCTTGCTTTCCCATTTAATTCGCTAAAACACCACCTGGGGTAACCAAAGAAAGTAGAACCTAAGAGGTGGCATCTCCGGTTGGGTTTTTTCCCACCTCAAAATCTTTATTTTCAGTTTTTAAAAGACACCTTAGCCCGCCATGTTGAAACTGACACGATTTATAAATATTCATTTACCGCAGTTGTAGAGCTTCGGAGAAAACACGTAACGATCAGGCTCTTAGGTATCTGTCCAACATCTCATGCACCTTCACACACACACACACACACATCCCTCCTCCTCCCTTCACTGCTCACCCCCTTCGGTCACCCCTGATCAAAATAAATAAGTAAAACAGTTCGTGCAGTTTTTTGCTGGAGGGGGGGGAGGGGGGGAAAAACACCAAGAAAAGCAAGAAAATAAACTCTAGACTACAGAGAGATCAAGTCTAGTCAATTCGAAAGAAAGTCACATGAACAGGAAAGCCCCAAATGACAGGATATTACTTTTTTAAAAAATAGAAGAAAAAAGGAAAGCCCATCCATTCCAAAGCACCCTCCAGAACTAGTGGTAATTCCATTTTAGCTACATATGCAAATCCTTTCCTACACTACTTTTAAAAAATACAGATGTATGTATATATATGTACATATATATAAATTCACTAGCTGTCCTCCCAACCATCCTTATCCCCACCTTCCCCTGCAGTTGCTTCAAACTCCCCTCCCCCAAAAAAAAAAACTACAAAAGGGGAGACTTGGAAGAAACAAGAGGATGGTGGTGCCAGTGCAAAAAGAAGGGCATTCACCAATAAAGGTGTAAAGGGGCCAGCGGGCATTAGGGGGAGGAAGACGCAGTTCACAAAACCAGGCATTTTACAACTAGGATACTTGGACCTCTTGCACACCCACCCCTCGCTTTTGGGGGTGGGGGGGAGCAAGAATTTTTAAAATTAAAAAACCACTGCAGACAGGCAATCAAGGAGAGTTTAAGAGTTTGAGGTTGGGATGGTTTTCTTCCATGCATAGCCTTTGCCCCTTGCTCAAAAGCTCTTATTCCCCCCCCGCCCCCCTTTTATTTCCTAAACTGGAAAAAAAAAAAATCTGCTAATCTGCGCGCTCAACCTGCCAGCCAGAGATTTCCTTAACCATGCTAAGTCTGGGACACCAGGAGAAGCAGCGCCCGGAGCGACGTCTTACCTGGATGAAGTTTTTTTTTTCCCCCAGTCTCTAAAAGGACAAAGCCCCCCTCAGCTCAGTTGTGAAAAGGCGATCTGTGTGTGTGTGTGTCTCTCTCTCCCTCTCCCCCTCTCTCGATCTCCCTCTCTCTCTCTCTTTCTCTCTCTCTCTCTCCTTCCCTTTGCTCGCTCGCGCTCTCTCTCTCCTCTCCCTCCCGCTCACTACAGACTCATTCCAATATGGCATCCTCCCTCTGCGCATGCCCGGCACTCTTTTTTAAGATGACTTTTTTTTTGCATTCAATTCCTTCAATGACCTTTTCCAGCGGTTGCAAAATTTCTTAAACCAATTCGCCTGATCTAACAATTATTAGCTCCCTTTCCCTCCACCCACTTGCCCGACCCACTCCTTTCTGCCTCCCCCAACCCCCGCTTCCACCCCACCCCACCCCAGTTCCCCCTTCCTCCTTTAGGTCCTCTTCATAAACTAGCAACTGAAAGTTTATATTGCTAGCGGTGAAACTGACAAGTACAAAATGTGGGTCGTTTTGTATTCTGTCTGTTGGCTGCTTCCTTTGCTCTTTGAGTAATTTAATTTGTTTTAATTGGTCCAAGTGAACAAACTTGCAGGTTCTTCGAAAGTTGGAGTGAGGGTGTTTTCTTTTTCAAACTAAAGTTAACAAGTGTGGAGAAATAACTGTAAGCAACTTTTTGCCCCGCCCATTCTGTTGCGCCCAGCCTTGACTTAAATTGAGCCTAGTCTCTAGCAGCCTTTCAGCACAACCTTTTACTAGGGAAGGGAGGAGACCACATGGGGGAAACTTTCCCATAGCATGGGAAATTAGCTAGGTGTCCCCAAAGCTGTACTTCGCTATCTTTGGGTTTGGGGGAATGATCTATGGAAAGAGAAAACAAAACTATTTTATTTGACATATTCTAGAGGTGTTGAAGTGGAATTTGGGGATAATTCCAGCCCTAGGTAGGAGTTCGGGGCTAGCTGCACTCTTAAAAGCCCCTTTCAATGCTAATAAACCCTATTATCAGTATGGTGGGCTCAGCCCCAGAAGTGCGTGGTACGAGGCTCTAGGTCGGGAATGGAGACGAGGCAGGTGTAGAGAATAGAAGGTAGATGAAACTGGGGAATGAAACATTAGGGACCCAGCGACAGCGAAAAATTACAATTCGCAGTTTGTCGGAGTGAATTCATCTCAGTGGTGCTATCTCCTGGGCTTGTTTTAAAATCAGTCTATTATCCAGAAAAGCAGTTTGGGAGTCGCGGTGGGGCGGGACACAGTCTTACCTACATCCACCCATTGAGTTGATTGCTGATTGATTGGCAGGGGATTACTGAATAAGACCCGGTGTTTCTAAAAGATTGGATTTAGGTTTTGCTCATGATTTGGGGTTTGGGGTTTAGGTTTTCGGGGGCAAAGGTGGGTTTTGTGGTAGTTGATGTTTGAATATTAAGGGATTTTTTTGTGTGAACTTTTTTCTCCTTGGGAAAGTTGATGTTTGGAGGGGGGAGTTCCCTCAATTGTCACAGATTGGGAAAAACCTCTTTGGGCTTTCAGATCGCTTCCTTCCCTCCCCCTCTGCTCCACCTCAATGGCTCTGGGTGCACAGAAGTGTTTTGTCCCGAAATTAAAAAGGTCCCTTACTCCACCCATTTCTCTCCCTTCCCCACCCTTACCCCAGGAAATAAGTAACCTCTAGGAATCAGGTTGCTGAATTGTTGACCGAGTACTTTGGTCTGGACTCTAGCCTCAGTTTAGCCTTGGGGTCACTGGACCCTAGTTAAGGACTAGACGCCCGAGGGAGGAGTGTGTCACCCGGCGGACGCCAAAAGCAGTGAAGTGTGGTCCATGAGTTCAAAGACTGATGTGGCGACTAGGGCAGGATAGGCGATAGGAGGATGGGTGCTGTTGGGGTGGGACGCGGTTGAGGAGGGGGATGTTGAGGCCCAGGATCTGGAATTTCCCTTCATCCTTTGGTGTTCAGAAGACTCCCTCCGACAACTCAAGAGAACAGTCTCCTGATTTAATGGAATTCCAGGGTTACGGGAGGAAAAGTATGCTTCATAATTCAACCTATCAGAAATTCACCCTTAACCAAACCGGTGGGTCAAGGGGTCTGGGATCGGGAGCACGGGTGGGGCACGCTGGAAGGTTGAGATGTACATGCAAACACATTCAAACTGGAGGTGTGGGTCATCCGAATCCGGCTGTTTCTTGCCACCCCCCCCAAAAAAAAACCTTCAAATCTGTTCCTGGGATCCTAATTACAGGGAAAGTGGGATCAGTGCCCTCCACCTCATCTCCACGGCTTTCCCCTGGAATTGGCAGAAATACACTTCGGTTCCTGGAATGATTCTTCCTCTTCCAGCCTTCCCTGCTACAGACCCTCCACCCCATGCGCGCGCATCAAGTCATCCTCAAATTCAGCCCCGGGGAATTGCGGGATTGGCCCTCTTGCACTTTGCGTAGCACAGACTCTTGTTGGAACAAAAGTGACCGGG